>NW_026577883.1:4061308-4373716 GCF_029407905.1 Bubalus kerabau | reverse complement strand
AGCCTGTGTTTGGAAGCCTCTATTTGGAAGGAATGGTTAGCTTCTCCAAAAGAAGACCTCCAGATCTGCTCAGAAGATGGAAATTCCAGAGGCAGGGTCGAGGTTCCTGACTGTCCTTTACCAGCCTTGCAAAGACATTTCTAGATTCTAGCGTTATTTTCCATGAAGGAGCAGGCTTCAGGAATATGTCAGACTTGACTGGCGCCTTACTGGCCTCAGCTCAGCTATCGCCTTTCCGTTCAAACTAGGACAAGGGCCTACTTGGTGAAGGGTAAGGGTCTGCTTCTTTCCAAACTGCCAAAGGCTACAGCAAAGAGACCTCTGTCAAAGAGAGGGAAGTGGAAGCGGATGGATTCTCAAACAGGTGCTTTGCCACAAAGCATCTGTACCCCACGGAGAGAATCAGGCTGCATTTGCCCCTATGTTGGGTGTGTAGCTTCAAACACAGAGGTGTTTCTATAGGAGCCCAGAATGTTCCTGGGAGATGAGGTTCACTAGAGCTCTGCTACAGAGCATAGACCTGTCCATATGGTTTTGCCTTCCCCTGTGAGTTGGGTTCCCGATGTTCGCCCCAGCTCCGAGGAAGAAACCCCTGAGAAAACACCTCCAGGAACTGCTTTTCGTCCAGACTGGGAAATGCAGTTCACAGAAGGCAAGGCAAGCGAGCCTCCTGCAGAGAAAAAGAGGCCTTACTGCCCCTGGAGGAGCAGGCTGCAAGAGTGTGTGAGACCTGACTGGTGCCTTACTGGCCTCAGCTCCGCCATTGCATGTTCCTCTGAACTAGGACCCAGGCCTACTAGGAGAAGGGTTTGGGTGCGGATTTCTAAAAAACTGCCAAGGGCTACAGCAATGAGAACTCTCTCAGAGATAAGGGAGAGAATTGTATGGATTCTCAAGCTGTTTTCTGAACGACAGTGTTAAACCTTCACAGAGGGAATCAGGCTCTCTGACCCCATAAGTTGTCCCTGTAGGAACCAAGAACGTTCGTCAAAGACAGAGGTTCACTAGAGCTCTCTTAGAGAGCAAAGACTTGTTCATGTAGTTTTGCTTTCCTCTGTATGTGTGGGTCTCCGGGCATAACCTCAGCTCCGTGGAAACAACCCCTGAGCAAAGATCTCCAAGATCTGCTTTTCCCCCATGCTGGGAACCAGGGATCATAGGAGGCAGGAAAAGCAAGCCTCCTTCGGGCAAGAAGAGGCAGCCAACTAGCCTGTGTTTGGAAGCCTATATTTGCAAGGAATGGGTTAGCTTCTCCAGAAGGAGACCTCCAGATCTGCTCAGAAGATAGATATTCCAGAGGCAGGGTCGAGGTTCCTGACTGCCCTTTGCCAGCCTTGCAAAGACATTCCTAGATTCTAGCACTATTTTCCATGAAGGAGCAGGCATCGGGAATATGTCAGAGTTGACGGGTGCCTTACTGGCCTCAGCTCAGCTATTGCCTTTCCTTTCAAACTAGGATCAGGGCCTACTTGGTAAAGGGTAAGGGTCTGCTTCTTTCCAAACTGCCAAGGGACACAGCAATGAGACCTCTGTCAAGGCGAGGGAAGCGTAAGCGGATGGATTCTCAAACAGGTGCTTTGCCACAAAGCATCAGCACCCCACGGAGAGAATCAGGCTCCCTGTGCCCCTATGTTCGGTGTGTAGCTTTACACACAGAGGTGTCTCTGTACGAGCCAAGAATGTTCCTAAGACTTGAGATTCACTAAGGTCTCCTACAGAGCATAGACTTGTCCGTGTAGTTTTGCCTTCCCCTGTGAGTTTGGTCCCCGAGGTCCACCCCAGCTCCGGGGAAACAACTCCTTAGAAAAGATCTCCAGGAACCGCTTTTCGCCCAGGCTGGGAAACGCAGTTCACAGGAGGCAAGGCAAGCGAGACTCCTGCAGGGAAAAAGAGGCCTTACTGTCCCTGGAGGAGCAGGCTACCAGAATGTGTGACACCTGACTGGTGCCTTACTGACCTCAGCTCCGCCATTGCATGGCCATCCAAACCAGGACCCAGGCCTACTTGGAGAAGGGTTTGGGTGCGGATTTCTAAAAACTGCCAAGGGCTACAGCAATGAGAACTCTCTCAGAGGTAAGGGAGAGCATTGTATGGATTCTCAAGCTGTTGTTTGAATGACAGCTTCAAAGCTGCAAAGAGAGAATCAGTCTCTCTGTGCCCCCTTGTTGGGTACGCAGCTTCACACACAGGGGTGTCTCCATAGGAGTCAAGAACGTTCCTGACAGAGTAAGTTTCACTTAGAGGTCTCCTGGAGAACAAAGACTTGTCCATGTGGTTTTCCTTCCCCTGTGCAATTGGGTCTCTGGTCTCGGCCCCAGCTCCATGGAAAAAACCCCTGAGAAAAGATCTTCAATATCCGCTTTTCCCAGAGCCTGGGAAGCTGGGTTCATAGGAGGCAGGAAAAGCAAGCCTCCTTCGGGCACGAAGAGGCAGCCGACCGGCCTGTTTTTGGAAGTCTCAATATGGAAGGAATGAGTTAGATTCTCCTAAAGGAGACCTCCAGATCTGCTTAGAAATCGGTAATTCCAGAGGCAGGGTGCAGGCTCCTGACTGCCCTTTGCCAGCCTTGCAGAGACATTCCTAGATTCCAGCGTTATTTTCCATGAAGGAGCAGGCTTCGGGAATATGTCAGACTTGACTGGCGCCTTATTGGCCTCAGCTCAGCTCTTGCCTTTCCTTTCAAACTAGGACAAGGGCCCACTTTATGAAAGGTAAGGGTCCTCTTCTTTCCAAACTGCCAAGGGCTACAGCAATGAGACCTCTGTCAAGGCGAGGGAAGCGTAAGCTGATAGATTCTCAAGCAGGTGCTTTGCCACAAAGCATCAGCACCCCACGGAAAGAATCTGGCTCCCTTTGCCCCTACGTTGCGTGTGTAGCTACACACACAGAGGTGTCTCGATAGGAGCCAAGAATGTTCCTGAGAGAGGAGGTTCACTGTTGGGGGCCAGAGTGAGGCACTCCGCCCATGGCAAAGGTCATGAGGAAGGAGGCTCGACATACGCAAAGGCGGGATCGAGCCTCAGGAGTCCCCCTGGAAATCCTCGAGCATCTACCCCCATCACCAGAGCCTGCCTACCTTACTACTTTGTGCTCTCACCTACACCTCTGACTTTACGGGGGGCTGTCCCCCACCACCTCTTTCGGAGAAGGAGTTAACCTAGAGCTCCAGTTGATAAAAACCCCTGGGTGTGACAAGAGTGTTTTAACCTACAAACTCCTCTGAAGGTTCTCTAGCCTGCCTGACAGGCTTGTCCGGCCACATGTGATTGCTCACAGCCTCCCAACCATGAGAGGCACGAGATGCTTTAAACCTTCTAAAAACAGGTTCCTTAGAAAAGTTAGAAAATTATTAGTATAAGTATAATGGGCTGATTAGAAATCATATTGGTGAAGGGTTTTTCATTTGTTGAGCTGATGTTTACTGCTAAGTCTCCACATCCCCTGCCCTTATACACATTAATGAATATATAGAAGAAATAAGTATTAACCTTTGATATAAATCACGTTAGACCTTAGGCTAAGTAAATTCTTTCCTTAACTAAAACCCACTACACCCTCACCCTATAGGAATGTAACTTTATTTGGGTGGCGTCTGTTTTAAGAATAATCACCCCTGGAGAAATAAGTGTCCTGGTTGACTGACCGCTGTCACAAGGAGAGGGTCGTAAATTGTCAGCAGGCCCCCCGGCCAGAAGATGATGTAACACCCCTAAGACCTCTGTATACTTTTGTATGAAGCACCTAACTTTGATAAAAGTCAGGACTTCTGACCCCACGTGACTTTTGCATAACATCTCAGTGTATAAAAGTAGACCATGGAAAATAAAGAATTGTGATCAGTTTCTCGAAATACTGGTCTCCCCATGTCTCTCTCTCTCTCTCACTCTGGTTGAGTCTCCATCTGGAGCGCGGAACCCACCAAGCTTACTAATTTTGCCTGGGCTTCTAAGATCCGACCGGGGAGGCCTCAGTGTCTCCTCTCCTTCGGGAGAACGGAAGGACGCCTGCGGCCTACGTAAGTGGTGCAAGCTTCTTTTCTTGAAGTTTTATTGGTCCCCCGCGTAAACCAAGCTACTCAGCCTCTTTTCTCCACTGAATTTTCCTACTGAGCTATCCTCATTTTATTACTCTTTATATCCTTAATTAACGTTTAATTAAGCAGTTGTTCCCTGACCCTCGCCTACGCCGTCTCTGCTTCGAATACCCTGGATCAGCTGGGGCTGGACCCCGGCAGTTCACTAGAGATCTCCTACAGAGCATAGACCTGTCCATTTGGTTTTGCCTTCCCCTGTGAGTTGGGTCCCCGAGGTCCGCCCCAACTCCTGGGAAACAGCCCCTGAGAAAAGATCTCCAGGAACTGCTTTCCGCCCAGGCTGGGAAACGCTGTTCACAGGAAGTAAGGCAAGCGAGCCTCCTGAAGGGAAATAGAGGCCTTACTGTCCCTGGAGGAGCAGGCTGCCAGAGTGTGTGACACCTGACTGGTGCCTTACTGGCCTCAGCTCCGCTATTGCATGTTCATCTGAACTTGAACCCAGGCCTACTTGGAGAAGTGTTTGTGTGCCGATTTCCAGAAACTGCGAAGGGCTACAGCAATGATAACTCTCTCAGTGGTAAGGGAGAGCATTGTGTGGATTCTCAATTTGTTGTTTGAACGACAGCGTCAAAGCTGCACAGAGAGAATCAGGTCTCTGTGTCTCTATGTTGGCTATGCAGCTTCCCACACAGAGATGTCCCCGTTGGAGCCAAGAACATTCCCCATAGAGTGAGGTTCACTAGAGCACTCCTAGAGAGCAAAGACTTATCCATGCGGTTTTCCCTTCCCCTGTGCGTGTGGGTCTCCGGGATCGGCCCCTGCTCCGTGGAAACAGCCTCTGAGAAAAGATCTCCAAGAACCTCTTATCCCCCAGGCTGGGAAGCGGAGTTCGCAGGAGGTGGGATAAGCAAGCTTCCTTCGGCAAGAAGAGACAGCCAACCGGCCTGTGTTCGGAAGCCTATATTTGCAAGGAATGGGTTAGTTTCTCCTGACCGAGACCTCCGGATGTGCTGAGAAGATAGAAATTCCAGAGGCAGGGTCGAGGTTCCTGACTGCCCTTTGCCAGCCTTGCAAAGACATTCCCAGATTCTAACGTTATTTTCCATGAAGGAGCAGGCATCGGGAATATGTCAGACTTGACTGGCGCCTTACTGGCCTCAGCTCAGCTACTGCCTTTCCATTCAAACAAGGACAAGGGCCTACTTGGTGAAGGGTAAGGGTCAGCTTCTTTCCAAACTGCCAAGGACTACAGCAATGAGACCTCTGTCAAGGTGAGGGAAGCCTATGCGGATGGATTCTTAGCAGGTGCTTTGCCACAAAGCATCAGCACCCACGGAGAGAATCAGACTCCCTTTGCCACTATGTTGGGTGTGTAGCTTCATGCACAGAGGTGTCTCTGTAGAAGCCAAGAATGTTCCTGAGAGATGAGGTTCACTAGAGCTCTCCTACAGAGCATAGACCTGTCCATGTGGTTTTGTCTTCCCCTGTGAGTTGGGCCCCCGAGGTCCGACCCAGCTCCAGGGAAACAGCCCCTGAGAAAAAATCTCCAGGAACAGCTTTGCGCCCAGGCTGGGAAATGCAGTTCACAGGAGGCAAGGCAAGCGAGCCTCCTGCAGGGAAAAAGAGGCCTTACTGCTCCTGGACGATCAGGCTGCAAGAGTGTGTGAGACCTCACTTGTGCCTTACTGGCCTCAGCTCCGCCGTTGCCTGTTGTTCCGAGCTAGGACCCAGGCCTACTTGGAGAAGGGTTAGGGTGCGGATTTCTACAAACTGTCAAGGACTACAGCAATGAGAATTCTCTTAGCAGTAAGGGAGAGCATTGTATGGATTCTCAAGCTGTTGTTTGAATGACAGCTTCAAAGCTACACAGAGAGAATCAGGCTCTCTGTTCCCCTATTTTGGCTGTGCAGCTTCACACACAGAATTTGACTCTGTTGGAGCCAGAAATATTCCTGAAAGACTTAGGCTCACCAAAGCTGTCCTCCAGAGCAAAGACATTGGATGTGGTTTTGCCTTCCCTTGCCAGTATGGGTCCCCTAGCTTGGCCCCAGCTCCGGGGATACAGCCTCTGAAAAAAATCTTCCAAGAAGCGATTTTTCCTCCAGGCTGTTAAGCGGAATTCGCAGTTTGCAAGTTAAGGAAGCCTGCTTCGTGGAAGAGCAAGCAGCCAACTGGCCCTGTGTTAGGAAGCCTGTATTTGAAAGGAATGGGTTAGCTTCTACAGCGGGAGAACCTCAGATCTGCTCAGGGGGCTGAAATACTAGAGTCAGGGTCGAGGTTCTCCCTTGTCCTTTGCGCACCTTGCAAAGACATTCCTAGCTTCTAGCGTTAGTGTCCCTGTAGTAGCAGGCTGCAGGAGCGTGTGATAAATGACTGCCGCATTCCTGTCCTCAGCTCCGCTATTAACTTTCTATTCGAACTAGAACCCAGGCCTACTTTGAGAGGGGTTAGGGTCCAGTGTTTCCAAACTGCCAAGGGCTACGGCAATGCGAGCTCTGTCAGAGGTAAGAAAAGAGCAATTGGTTGGATTCTTCAGCTGCTGCGTGGCTGCACAGCTTCCGCGCTGCATGGAGAGCATGAGGCTCCTTGTGGCCCTATTTTGGGTACGCAGCAACATGCACACAGAATGTCTGTGTTCACTTATGTACAGGCTTATGTACACTAGAGCTCTCCTACAGAGCAAAGACCACTCAGTGGGCTCCAAGAGATACCTGTTGCGGCTCGAGAAGAGAGTGGAGTCCTTTGCTTCCCCTCGAGATGAGGCCTGACTCCCCGGGTGAGTATGGAATGCAACCCCAAATCCCTGTCTCCTATGGAGATGAACATTAAGTCCTGGATACAAGCCTAGATGAGGTCTAGTTTGCCCTTCAGTGAATGGAGCCCAATCCACAGCTCTCCCTGGCAACTCGAATGGAAGATTAGACTTCCTGGGCCAACACAAGAGGAAGCCTGAATTCCCCGTCGTAACTCGAGAATCCCACCGAAACTCGAGAAAATCCACGTGCTTCCCTCGTCATCGCAAGATGAGGCCCTTTGTCCGCTACAGCATCTCAAGAGAAGTCCCACGTTCCATCCTGAAGTGCGAAACGGTACTTGGCACCCTTGATGCGACCCCAAAAGTTCCGCGACATACCAGACTCACTCAAGGGGAACACCGAGGTTCCCGGCACCACTTCATCTGACCCCTTCTCCTCTCCTGATTGCGACAGGAGGGTCGACTCCCCTTCTCTGTCTGCAAGGGGTTCCCGACCTTCCGGGCGCACCTCAGGATGAGGCCGGTCTCATGAGGAAGTTCGAGACGTAGCCTCGTGGGTGGTGCCACATGCCGAAAGACCCCAATTTCACGGTCCACTCTTGAAAAGAACCCGATGCCAGCACACCTCTTTGAAGGAAAACCTGTGGATGAAGGCACAACACGAAGGGGCACTGACACCCGCGTGCATCGTCCAGAAAAACCCGCAGGTCCCACAGACATTTCGACAAGTGGCCTGTCACCCTGTAAACAACTCGAAAGGCAAACGAAGGTCCATTCCTCAACAGAAGACTAGGTGTGACTCTCTTGTCCCTACTCTGCAGGGACCATGGGATCCGAGTCAGAAACGGAGAGGAAGCCTGAGGTTCCTGCGTCCACTCGAGATGAGGCCCTCTTCCATTGCACCACACCCAGTGGAGTCCCGAGAGGCCCCTACCAACTCCACAGTATCCCTGAGTTCTCAGAGGCACAATGAGAAGCTCCCTGAGGTCACAGGCACAAGTCGAGGGAACCCTGGGTTTTCTGCCATGACTCGAGGAAGACCTCGAGAGTGCTTCAAAATGTGTTGAGTCGCGATTCCCCTACCATGACTCGAGAGCCATGACACGCGCCCCCTCTTCACGCGCATGGAGACCTGACTAACCTGGCACTGCACGAGAGGCTCCCTGAGATCCTCATCGTACCTCGAGAGGAAACCCACACTGCCGCGGCAGCTCGAGGAAACACATGAGACACCCCGGTCATCGCGAGATGAGGGCCTTATATTCCTGCATGGCCTGGAGACCAATCACGAGTCCTCTCTCCAAACTGAAGAGCAGGCTGGACTCCGTTGAGGCCGCTCAGGGGGCTCCAACAGATCCTTGTCGCGACTCAAGAGGAGAGCGGAGTCCTTGGCTTCCCCTCGAGATGAGGTCTGACTCCCCGGGGGAGCCTGGAATGCAACCCCGAGATGCCTGCTTTCCCTGGAGAGGAATAGTAGGTCCTGGACACACGCCTAGGTGAGGTCTCTTCGGCCCTGCAGTGACTCGAGCACAACCCCCAGATTTCCCTTGCAACTCGAGGGGAAGATTGGGCTTCCCAGGGCCAACCCAAGAGGAAGGCTGAGATCCCCATTGTAACTCGAGAATCCCGCCGCAACTCGAGAAAAACCACGTGGTTCCCACCTCTTGGCAAGATGAGACCCTTGCCCGCGACGGCGTCTCAAGGGAAGTCCCCTCTTCCGCCCTGAAGGGCGGAAAGCATCCTGTCCGCCTTCATGCGACCCCCAAAAGTTCCCCGACACGCCGGGTTCCCTCGAGGGGAACACCGAGGGTCCCGGCACCACTTCCTCTGAGCCCCTTCTCCCCTCCTGATCGCGACAGGAGAGTCGATTCCCCTGCGTGGTCTGGAAGGGGTTCCCGGCCTTCCTGGCGCACCTAAGGATGAGGCCGGCCTCACGAGGAAATTGGAGACGAGCCACGTGGGTGGTGCCACATGCCCAAGGCCCCCGATTCCCCGGTCCGCTCTTGAGAAGGACCCGAGGCCCGGACCACTCTTCGAAGGCAACCCTGTGGGTGAAGGCACAACACGAAGGGGTACTGCCAACCCCGTGCACCGTCCGCAAAGACCCGCGGGTTCCACACACAGCTCGACGAGGGGCCTGAGACCCCCTGAGCAACTCGAGAGTCAAGCGGGGTTCCCTTCTTCAGACAAGACGAGGCCTGACTCTCCTGTCCCAACGCTGCAGGGACCCTGCGGTCGGAGTCCAAAACGGAGAGGAAGCCTGAGGTTCCTGCCTCCCCTCGAGCTGAGGCCCTCTTCCATTGCGCCAGACCCAGCGGAGTCCCGAGGGTCACCGCCAACTCCACAGGATCCCTCGCCTCTCAGAGGCACCCTGGGAAGTTCCCTAAGGTTCCCGGCAGAAGGCGAGGGAAACGAGGGTTTCCCGCCGCCCTCCGACAAAGACTTCGAGAGTCCTTCTTCAACGCGTCTCGAGGCCCTAGTCCCCTCCCGCGACTCGAGAGCCATGACGCGCTCGCCCTCGCCACGCGCATGGAGACCTGACTTCCCTGGCGCCGCACGAGAGGCTCCCTGAGATTCTCATCGTGCCTCGGGAGAAAACCCCCAGGGGCGCCGCAGCTCGAGGAAACCCCTGAGACGGCCCCGTACTCGCGAGCTGAGGGCCTTCTTTTCCTGCATGGCCTGGAGAGCAATCCCGGGTCCTCTCTCCAAACGGAGGAAGAGTCTGGTCAATTGAGGCCGCTCAGGGGGCTCCAAGAGACCCGCGTCGCGACTCGAGAGGAGAGCGGAATTCTTGGCTTCCCCTCGAGACGAGGCCTGACTCCCCGGGGGAGCCTGGAATGCAACCCCGAGATCCCTGCCTTCCCTGGAGAGGAATATTAGGTCCCGGACACACGCCTAGGTGAGGTCTCTTCGGCCCTGCAGTGACTCGAGCGCAACCCCCAGCTTTCCCTCGCAACCCGAGGGGAAGATTGGGCTTCCCAGGGCCAACCCAAGGGGAAGGCTGAGATCCCCGTCGTAACTCGAGATTCCCGCCGCAACTCGAGAAAAACCACGTGGTTCCCACCTCTTGGCAAGATGAGGCCCTTGCCCGCCACGGCGTCTCAAGGGAAGTCCCCTGTTCCGCCCTGAAGGGTGAAACGGTCGCTGACAGCCTTCCTGCGACCCCCAAGTTCACCGACACGCCGGGTTCCCTCGAGGGGAACACCGAGGGTCCCGGCACCGCTTCATCTGAGCCCCTTCTCCCCTCCGGATCGCGACAGGAGAGGCGATTCCCCTGCGTGGTCTGGAAGGGGTTCCCGGCCTTCCAGGCGCACCTCAGGATGAGGCTGGCCTCACGAGGAAATTCGAGACGAGCCACGTGGGTGGTGCCACATGCATAATGCCCCCGATTCCCGGGTCCGCTCTTGAGAAGGACCCGAGGCCCGGACCCCTCTTCAAAGGCAACCCTGTGGGTGAAGGCACAACACGAAGGGGCACTGCCACCCCCGTGCATCGTCCGCAAAGACCCGCGGGTTCCACACACAGCTCGACGAGGGGCCTGAGACCCCCTGAGCAACTCGAGAGGCCAGCGGGGTTCCCTTCCTCAGACAAGACGAGGCCTGACTCTCCTGTCCCAACTCTGCAGGGACCCTGCGGTCGGAGTCCGAAACGGAGAGGAAGACTGAGGTTCCTGCCTCCCCTCGAGGTGAGGCCCTCTTCCGTTGCGCCAGACCCAGCGGAGTGCCGAGGGGCCCCGCCACCTCCACAGGATCCCTCGCCTCTCAGAGGCACCCTGGCAAGTTCCCTAATGTCCCCGGCAGAAGGCGATGGAAACGAGGGTTTCCCGCCGCCCCCCGAGAAAGACCTCGAGAGTCCTTCTTCAACGCGTCTCGAGGCCCTAGTCCCCTCCCGTGACTCGAGAGCCAGGACGCGCTCCCACTCGCCACGCGCATGGAGACCTGACTTCCCTGGCGCCGCACGAGAGGCTCCCTGAGATCCTCGTCGTGCCTCGGGAGAAAACCCCCACGGGCGCCGCAGCTCGAGGAAACCCTTGAGACGCCCCCGTCCTCGCGAGCTGAGGGCCTTCTTTTCCTGCATGGCCTGGAGAGCAATCCCGGGTCCTCTCTCAAAACGGAAGAGGAGGCTTGACTCCCTTGAGGCCGCTCAGAGGGTTCCAAGAGACCCGCGTCGCGTCTCGAGAGGAGAGCGGAGTCCTTGGCTTCCCCTCGAGATGAGGCCTGACTCCCCGGGGGAGCCTGGAATGCAACCCCGAGATCCCTGCCTTCCCTGGAGAGGAATATTAGGTCCCGGACACACGCCTAGGTGAGGTCTCTTCGGCCCTGCAGTGACCCGAGCGCAACCCCCAGCTTTCCCTCGCAATTCGAGGGGAAGATTGGGCTTCCCAGGGCCAACCCAAGAGGAAGCCTGAGATCCCCGTCGTAACTCGAGAATCCCGCCGCAACTCGAGAAAAACCACGTTGTTCCCACCTCTTGGCAAGATGAGGCCCTTGCCCGTGACGGCGTCTCAAGGGAAGTCCCCTGTTCCGCCCTGAAGGGCGAAACGGTCCCTGACAGCCTTCCTGCGACCCTCAAAAGTTCCCCGACACGCCGGGTTCCCTAGAGGGGAACACCGAGGGTCCCGGCACCACTTCATCTTAGCCCCTTCTCCCCTCCTGATCGCGACAGGAGAGTCGATTCCCCTGCGTGGTCCGGAAGGGGTTCCCAGCCTTCCCGGCGCACCTCAGGATGAGGCCGGTCTCACGAGGAAATTCGAGACGAGCCACGTGGGTGGTGCCACATGTCGAACGCCCCCGATTCCCCGGTCCGCTCTTAATAATAACACGATGCCCGGGCACCTCTTCGAAAGCAAACCTGTGGATGAATGCACAACACGAAGGAGTACTGACATCCCCATGCATAGTACGGAAAAACACGCAGATTCCAAACACAGATCGACAAGTGTCCTGTCATCCCTTGAAGAACTAGAGCGGCATGCGGAGTTCCGTTCCTCCAAACAAGAGAAGGCCTGACTCTCCTTTCCCAACTCTGCAGGGACCGTGCGATCGGAGTCAGAAATGTAGATGAAACCTGACGTTCCTGCATCAACTCGAAATGAGGCCCTCTTCCATTGCGCCATACCCAGTGGAGTCCCAAGAGGCCCCTCCCAACTCCACAGTATCCCTGACTTCTCAGAGGCACCCTCAGAAGCTCTCTGCGGTCACTGGCACAAGTCGAGTGAACCCAGGGTTTCCTGCTGCATTCTGAGAAAGACCTCGAGAGTCCTTCTTTACCGCGTCTTGAGGCCCGATACCCTACCATGACTGGAGAGCAATGACGCATTTCCCTCGCCACGCCCATTGAAACCTAACTTCCCTGGCGCCACACGAGAGGCTCCCTGCGCTCCCCGTCCTACCTCATGAAAACCCCACACTGGCACCTCCGCTCGAGAAAACACATGAGACGCCCCCGTCATCGTAAGATGAGGGCCTTCTTTTCCTACATGACCTAGAGAGCAATCCCAAGTCCACTCTCCAAACTCCACTGGAGGCCTGTCTCCCTTTAGGCCACTCAGTAGCCTCCAAGAGATACACGTCGCTACTCTAGAGGAGAACGGAGTCCGTTGCTTCCCCTCGAGCTGAGGCCTGACTACTTGGATGAGTCTGGAATGGGATCCCGAGATCCGTGTCACCCCTGTAGAGGAAAACTCGGTCCTGGACACAAGCCTAAATGAGGTCTTTTTTGTCCTGCATTGACTCAAGTGCAATCCCCAGCTCTCCCTCGCAACTCGAATGGAAGATTGGACTTCCCTGGGCCAACACAAGAGGAAACCTGTATTCCCCGTTGTAACTCAAGAATCCTGCCGCAACTCGAGAAAAAACACGTGGGTCCCCCGTCAGCCGTAGATGAGGCCCTTGCCCACTACAGCGTCTCAAGAGAAGACCCAGGTTCCGTCTTGAAGTGTGAAACGGTACTTGGCACCCTTGATGCAACCCGAAAAGTTACCCGACTTACCAGTTTCACTCAAGGGGAGCACCGAGGTTCCCGGCACTACTTCATCTGAGCCCTTTCTCTCCTCCTGATCCCGAAAGGAGGGTCGATTCCCCTGCTTTGTCTGGAAAGGGTTCCCGGACTTTCCTGCGCGCCTCAGGATGAGGCCGATCTCACGAGGAAATTCGAGATGTAGCCTCGTGGGTGGTGCAACATGCTGAAAGACCCCGATTTCCCGGTCCGCACTTGAGGAGAACCCGATGCCCGGACACCTCTTCGAAGGCAACCCTGTGGATGAAGGCACAACAGGAAGGAGAACTGACACCCCCGTGCATCTCCGAAAAACCCGCAGGTTCCACACACATCACGAAAAGTGGTGTCATCATTGAACAACTTGAGATGTAAGCGGAGTTCCATTCCTCCGCAGAACACGAGACCTGACACTCCTGAGCAAACTCAGCAGGGACCCTGCAATCTGAGTCAGATCCGGCTCCAGGAAGTCAGGAGCAGAACCCTGAGGTTCCTGCCTCAACTCGAGATGAGGCTCTCTTCCATTGCACCAAACCCAGAGGAGTCCCGAGAGGCCTCTCCCAAATCCATAGTATCCCTGATTTCTCAGAGGCACCCTGAGAAGCTCCCTGAGGTCACCGGCACAAGTCAAGGGAACCCAGGGTTTCCTGCCGCAACCCTAGAAAGACATCGAGAGTCCTTTTTCAACCCGTCATGAGGCCCGATTCCCCTACCCTGACTGGAGAGCAATGACGCGCTCCCCCTTGCCCCGCCCATGGAGACCTGACTTCCCTGTTGCCACACGAGAGGCTACCTGAACTCCCCGTCGTACCTCGTGAGAAACCCCACACTGGTGCCACAGCTCGAGAAAACCCACGAGACGCCCCCGTCATCTCAAGATGTGGGCCTTCTTTTCCTGCATGGCCTGGAGAGCAATCCCGAGTCCTCTCTCCAAACTGAAGAGGAGGGTTGACTCCCTTTAGACCACTCAGTGGGCTCCAAGAGATATGCGTCGCAACTCGAGAGGAGAGCCGAGTCCTTTGCTTCCCCTCGAGACGAGGCCTAACTCCCCGGGTGAGTCTGTAATGCAAACCCGAGATCCCTGTCGCCCTTGGAGAGGATCACTGGGTCCTGAACACAAGGCTAGATGAGGTCGCTTTTGCCCTGCAGTAACTCGAGAGCACTCCCCAGCTTTCCCTCGCAACCCGAATGGAAGATGGACCTCCCTGGGCCAACACAAGAGGAAGCCTGAATTCCCAGTAGTAATTCGAGAATTCCGCCTCAACTCGAGAAAAACCACGTGATTCCCCCGTCATTGCAAGATGAGGCCCTTGCCTGCTCCAGCGTCTCAAGAGTAGTCCCATGTTCTGTCTTGAAGTGCGAAATGATATTTGGCACCCTTAATGCTACCCCAAAAGTTCCCCGACATATGGGTCGCACTCGAGGGGAACACCGAGGTTCCTGGCACCACTTCATCTGAGCCCCTTCTCCCCTCCTGATCGCGAAAGGAGGGTCGATTCCCCTGCTTTGTCTGCAAGGGGTTCCCGACCTTCTCCGCGCACCTCAGATGAGGCTGTCTCATGAGGAAATTCGAGATGTAGCCTCGATGGTGGTGCCACATGCCGAAAGACCGCGATTTCCCGATCCGCTCTTGATAAGAACGCAATGCCCAGACACCTATAAGAAGATAGTGTGGATGAAGGCACAACACGAAGGGGCACTGACAACCCCGTGCATCGTCCAGAAAAGACCGCAGGTTACTCTTACAGCTCAACAAGTGCCTGTCACCCAGTGAACAACTCGAGAGGCAAGCGGAGGTCCATTCCTGCACACAAGACGAGGCCTGACTCACCTCTCCCAACTCTGAAGTGACCCTGCGATCGGAGTCCGAAATGGAGAGGAACCCTGAGGTTCCTGACTCCACTCGAGATGAGGCCCTCTTCCATTACACCAAAAATAGTGGAGGCCCGAGAGGCCCCTCCCAAATCCACAGTATCCCGACTTCTCAGAGGCACCCTTAGAAGCTCCCTGAGGTCACCGGCACAAGTCGAGGGAACACAGGGTTTCCTGACGCAACCCGAGAAAGACCTCGAAAATCCTCCTTCAACGCGTCTTGAATCCCGATTCCCCTACCATGACTCAAGAGCAATGACGCGTTCCCCCTCGCCACTCGCATGGAGACTTGACTTCCCTGGCGCCACACGAGAGGCTCCCTGAGCTCCCCGTCATACCTCGTGAGAAATCCCACACTGGCTCCCCAGCTCAAGAAAACCCACGAGACGCCTCCGTCATCGCGAGATGAAGGCCTTCTTTTCCTGCATGGCCTGGAGAGCATCTCGAGGCCTCTCTTCAAACTCCACAGGAGGCCTGACTCCCTTTAGGCCACTCTGTGGGCTCAAGAGATACCCGTTGGGACTCAAGAGGAGAGCGGAATTCTTTGCTTCCCCTATATACCAGGCCTAACTCCACAGGTGAGTCTGGAATGCAACCCCGAGATCCCTGTCGCCCCTGGAGAGGAACATTAGGTCCTAGACACAAGCATAGATGAGGTCTCATTTGCCCTGAAGTGACTCGAGAGCAATCCCCTGCTCTCCCTCGCACCTCGAATGGAAGAATGGACTTCCCTGGGACAACACAAGAGGAAGCCTGAATTCCCCGTCGTAATTCGAAAATCCCGCCGCAACTCGAGAAAAACCACGTGGTTCCCCCGTCATCGCAAGATGAGGCCCTTGCCAGCTACAGCGTCTCAGGAGAAGCCCCACGTTCCATCTTGAAGTTTAAAACGATAATTGGCAACCTTGATGTTACCACAAAAGTTCCCCGACACCCTGGTCTCACTCGAGGGGAACACCAAGGTTCGGTGCACCGCTTGTTCTGAGCCCCTTATCCCCTCCTGATCACGACGGGAGGGTCGATTACCCTGCTTTGTCTGGAAGGGGTTCCGGACCTTCCCAGTGCACCTCAGGATGAGGCCGGTCTCACGAGGAAATTCAAGACGTAGCCTTGTGGTTGGTGGCACACGCCGAAAGACCCCGATTTCCGTGTCTGCTCTTGATAAGAACCCAATGCTAGGACACCTCTTCGAAGGCAATCCTGTGGACGAAGGCACAAAACGAAGGGGTCTGACACCCTCCTGCATCGTTGGAAAAGCCCGCAAGTTCCACATACAGATCGACAAGTGGCCTGTCACCCCATGAACAACTCGAGAGGCAAGAGGAGTTCAATTCCTCCACACAAGACGAGGCCTGACTCTCCTGTCCCAACTCTGCATGGACACTGAGATCCGATTCAGAAATGGAGAGGAACACTGAGGTTCCTGCCTCAACTCGAGATAAGGCCCTCTTCTACTGCACCAAACCCAGTGGAGTTCGGAGCGGCCCCTCCCAACTGCACAGTATCCCTGACTTCTCAGAGGCACCCTGAGAAGCTCCCTGAGGTCACGGGCATAAGTCGAGGGAACCCAGGGTTTCCTGCCATAACCTGAGAAAAACCTCGAGAGTCCTTCTTCACGCGTCTTGATGCCCGATTCCCCTACCATGACTGGAGAAAAATGACGCGCTCCCCCTCGCCACGCGCATGAAGATCTGACTTCCCCGGCACCACATGAGAGGCTCCCTGAGCTCCCCATCGTACCTCGTGAGAAACCCCACACTGGCGCCGCAGCTCGAGAAAACCCACGAGACGCCCCTGTCATGGTGAAATGAGGGCCTTCTTTCCTGCATGACCTGAAGAGCAATCCCGAATCCTCTCTCCAAACTCCAAAGGAGGCTTGACTCCCTTTAGGTCACTCAGTGGGCTCCAAGAGATACTCGTCGATACTCAGGAGGAGAGCGGTGTCCTTTGATTCCCCTCGAGATGAGGCCTGACTACGAGGGTGAGTCTGGAATGCAACCCTGGATCCCTGTCGCCCCTGGAGAGGAACCTTAGGTCCTGGACAAAAGCCTAGAGGAGGTCTCTTTGGCCATGCAGTGACTCAAGCGCAACCCCTAGCTTTCCCTTGCAACTCGAACAGAAGATTGGCCTTTCTGGGCCAACACAAGAGGAAGCCTGACTTTCCAGTCGTAATGCGAGAAACCCGCCGCAAATCGAGAAAAATCATGTGGTTCCCCGTATTGCAAGATGAGGCCCTTGCCCCCTACAGCATCTCAAGAGAAGTCTCACATTCCGTCTTGAAGTGCAAAACAGTACTTGGCACCCTTGATGCGACCCCAAAAGTTCCCCTATATACCGATCTCAATAGAGGGGACACTGAAGTTCCCGGCACCACTTCATCTGAGGCCTTTCTCCTCTCCTGATCGCGACAGGAGGGTCGATTCCCATGCTTTGTCTGCAAGGGGTTCCCGACGTTCCCCGCGAACCTCCGGATGAGGCCGGTCTCATGAGGAAATTCGAAAAGTAGCCTCATGGTTGGTGCCATATGCTGAAAGATCCCGAATTCCCGGTCCACTCTAGATAAGAACCTGACGCCCGGACATCTCTTCGAAGGCAACCCTGTGGATGAAGGCACAACACGAAGGGACACTGACATCCCCATGCATCGTCTAGAAAAACCCGCCGATTCCACTCACAGCTCCAAATGTGGACTGTCACCCCGTGAACAACTCGAGAGGCAAGTGAAGTTGCATTCCTTCACACAAGACGAGGCCTGACTCTCCTGTCCCAACCCTGCAGGGACCCTGCGGTCGGAGTCAGAAATGGAGAGGAAGCCTGAGGTTCCTGCCTCCAATCGAGATGAGGCCCTCTTTCATTTCGTCAAACCTAGTGGAGTCCCGAGAGGCCCCTCTAACTCCTCAGTATTCCTCACCTCTCAGAAGCACCTGGGAAGTTCACTAAGGTCCCCGGTAGAGGTCGAGGGAAACGAGTGTTTCCCACCCCAACCCAAGAAAGACCTCGAGAGTCCTTCTTACATGCGTCTTGAGGCCCTAGTCCCTCCCATGACTACAGAGCAATGACGCGATCTGCCTGGCCACACGCATGGAGGCCTGACTTCTCTGGCGCTGCACGAGAGGCTCCCTGATCTCCCCATCATATCTCGTGAGAAACCCCACACTGGCGCCACAGCTCGAGAAAACCCATGAGACACTCCCGTCATCACGAGAGGAGGGCCATCTTTAACTGCATGGTATGCAGATCAAGCGTGAACCTTCTGTCCAAGCTACACAGGACGCTTGACTCCCTTTAGGCCACTCATTGGGCTCCAAGAGTTACATGTCGCGACTCGAGAGGATAGTGGAGTCCTTTGCTTCCACTCGAGACGAGGCGTGACCCACCGGGTGAGACTGGAATGCGACCCCGATATCCCTGTTGCCCCTGGAGAGCAATACTACGTCCTGGACCCAAGCCTAGATGAGGACTCTTTGCCCTGAAGTGACTCGAGAGCAACCCACAGCTCTCTCTGACAAGTTGAATGGAAGATTGGACTTGCTGGGCCAACACAAGAGGAAGCCTGAATTCCCCGTCGTAACTCGAGAATCCCGCCACATCTCGAGAAAAACCACGTGTTACGCTCGTCATCGCAATATGAGGCCCTTGCCCGCTAGAGCATCTCCAGAGAATTCCCACGTTCCGTCTTGAAGTGCGAAACTGTACTTGGCACCCTTGATGCGACCTCAAAAGTGCCGTGACATACCGGTCTCACTCGAGGGGAACACCGAAGTTCCCGGCACCACTTCATCTGAGCCCCTTCTCCCCTTCTGATCGCGACCGGTAGGTCGATTCCCGTGCTTTGTCTGCAAGGGTTTCCCTACCTTCCCGGCGAACCTCAGGATGAGGCCGGTCTCCTGAGGAAATTCGAGATGTAGCCTCGTGGGTGGTACCACATGCTGAAAGACCCCAATTTTCTGGTACGCTCTTGAAAAGAACCCGATGCCCGGACACCTCTTTGAAGGCAACCCTGTGGATGAAGGCACAACACGAAGGGGCACTGACACCCCTCTGCATCATCCGGAAAAACCCACAGGTTCCACACACAGCTCAACAAGAGGCCTGTCACTCCATGAACAACTCGCAAGGAAAGCGGAGATCCATTCCTCCACAGAAGACGAGGCGTGACTCTCTTGTCCATACTCTGCAGGTACTCTGCGACCCGAGTCAGAAATGGAGAGGACCCTTGAAGTTCCTGCCTGCATACGAGATGAGGCCCTCTTCAATTGCACCAAACCCAGTTGAGTAACGAAAGGCCCCTCCCAAATCCACAGTGTCCCTGACTTCTCAGAGGCACCCTGAGAAGTTGCCTGAGGTCACCGACACAAGTCGAGGGAACCCAGGGTTCCCTGCCGCAACCCGAGAAAGACCTCAAGAGTCCTTCTTCAATGCGTCTTGAGGCCCGATTCGCCTACTATGACTCGAGAGCAATCACGCACTCCCCTTCACCACACGCACGGAGACCTGACGTCCCTAGCACCACACGAGAGGCTCTCTGAGCTCCCCGTTGTACCTCGTGAGAAATCTGATACTGGCGCCACAGCTGGAGAAAACCCACGAGACGCCCCCGTCATCGCAAGATGAGGGCCTTTTTTCCTGCATGGCCAGGAAAACAATCCCGAGTCATCTCTCCAAACTCCATAGGAGGCTTCACTCCCTTTACGCCACGCAGTGGGCTCCAAGAGATACCCGTCGCGACTTGACAGGAGAGCGGAGTCCTTTTTTTCCCCTCAAGACGAGGCCTGACTCTCCGGGTGAGTCGAGAATGCAACCCTGAGGTCCCTGTCGGCCCAGTAGTGGAACAATAGGTCCTGGACACAAGCGTAGATGATGTCTATTTTGCCCTGCAGTGACTGGAGAGCAATCCCCAGTTCTAACTCGCAACTCGAATGGAATACTGGATTTTCCTGGCGCCACACAAGAGGCTCCCTAAGATCCCCATGGTACTTCATGAGACACCCCACACTGGCGCCGCAGCTCGAGAAAACCCACGAGATGCCACCGTCATCTCGAGATGAGGGCCTTCTTTTCCTGCATGGCCTGGAGTCCAATCCCGAGTCCTCTCTCCAAACTCCACAGGAGGCTTGACTCCCTTTAGTACACACAGTGGGCTCCAAGAGATACCCATCGCGACTCGAGACGAGAGCGGAATTCTTTGCTTACCCTCGAGGTGAGAACTGACTCCCCGGATGAGTCTGGAATGCAAACCCGAGATCCCTGTCGCCCCTGGAGAGCAACATTAGATCCTGGACACAAGCCTAGATTAGGTCTCTTTTGCCCTGCAGTGACTCTAGCGCAATCCCCAGCTCCCCCTCGCAACCCGAATGGAAGATTGGATTTCAAGGCCAACAAGAGGAAGCCTAAATTCCCGGTCATAACTCGAGAATCCCGCCGCATCTTGAGCAAAACCACGTGGTTCTCCCGTCATCGTAAGATGAGGCCCTTGCCCGCTACAGCGTTTCAAAAGATGTCCCAGGTTCCGTCTTGAAATGCGAAACGGTACTTGGCACCCTTGATGCGACCCCAAAAGTCCCCCAACACGCCGGTCTCACTCAAGGGGAACACCGAGGTTCCCGGCACCACTTCATTTAAGCCCCTTCTCCCCTCCTGATCGTGACCGGTGGGTCGATTCCCCTGCTTTGTCTGCAAGGGGGCCCGACCTTCCCTGCACAACTCAGGATGAGGCCGGTCTCATGGGGAAATTCGATACGTAGCTTTGTGGGTGGTGCCGCTTGCTGAAAGACTCCAATTTCCCGGTCCGCTCTTGATAAGAATCCGATGCTCGGACACCTCTTGGAAGGCAGCCTTGAGTATGAAGGTACAACACGAAGGGGCACTAACACACCTGTGCATCATCCGGAAAAACGGGCAGGTTACATACACAGCTCGACAAGTGGCCTGTCACCTCGAGAACAACTCGAGAGGCAAGAGGAGTCCCATCCTCCAGAAAAGACGAGGCCTGACTCTCCTGTACCAACATGCAGGGACCTTGCGATCTGAGTCAGAAATGGAGAGGAACACTGAGGTTCCTGCTTCAACTCGAGATGAGTCCCTCTTACATTCCACCAAATGCAGAGGAGTCTCGAGAGGCCCCTCCAAACTGCACAGTATCCCTGACTTCTCAGAGGCACTCTGAGAAGCTCCCTGAGGTCGCAGGCACAAGTCAAGGGAACCCTGGGTTTTATGCAGTGACCCGAGAAAGACCTCGAGAGTCCTTCTTCAACCCGTCTTGAGGCCCGATTACCCTACCATGACTCGAGAGCAATGACGATCTCCCCCTAGCCATCTCATGGGGACCTGACTTCCCTGGCGCCACACGAGAGGCTCCCTGAGCTCCCTCTCGTACCTCGTCAGAAACCCGGCACTAGCGCGGCAGTCTAGAAAACCCACGAGACACCGCCGTCATCGCGAGATGAGGGCCTTCTTTTCCTGCATGGCCTGGAGAGGAATCCCGAGTCCTCTATCCAAACACCACAGGAGGCTTGACTCCCTTTATGGCGCACAGTGGGCTCCAAGAGATACCCATCGCGACCCAAAAGGACAGCAGAGTTCTTTGCTTCCCCTTGAGATGAGGCCTGATTCCCCGGGTGAGTCTGGTATGCAAGCCCGAGATCCCTGTCGCCCCTAGGGACGAACATTAAGTCCTGGACACAAGCCTAGATGAGGTCTATTTTGCCCTGCAGTGACTCGAGGGCAATCCCCAGCTCTCCCTTGAAACTCGAATGGAAGATAGGACTTCCCTGGGCCAACACATGAGGAAGACTGTATTCCCTGTCAAAACTCGAGAATCCCGCCACAACTCGAGAAACGCCACGTGGTTCCCCCGTCATCCCAAGATGAGGCCCTTGCCCCCTACAGCGTCTCAAGAGAAGTCCCACGTTCCGTCGTGAAGTGCGAAACGGTATTGGCACCCTTGATGCGACCTCAAAAGTTCCTTGCCACACCAGTCTGACTCAAGGTGAACACCGAGGTTCCCAGCACCACTACATCTGGGCCCCTTCTCCCCTCCTGATCGCGACAGGAGGGTCGATTCCCCTGTTTTGTCTTGAAGGGGTTCCCGCCTTTCCCGGTGCATCTCAGGATGAGGCCGGTCTCACGAGGATATTCGAGACATAGCCTCGTGGATGGTGACACATGCCGAAAGACCCCGATTTCCCGGTCCGCTCTTGATAAGATCCCAATGCCCGGACACCTCTTTGAAGATAACCCTTTTGATGAAGGCACAACACGAAGGGGCACTGACACCCCCGGGTATCGTCTGCAGAAACCCGCAGGTACCACACACAGCTCGAGAAGTGACCTGTCACCCCATGAACAACTGGAGAGGCAAGCGGAGTTCCATTCCTCCACACAAGACGAGGCCTGACTCTCCTGTTCGAACTCTGCAGCGAAACTGCGATCCGAGTCAGATCTGGCCCAGGAGAAGTCAGGAGAGGAAACATGAGTTTCCTGCCTCCACTCGAGATGAGGCCCTCTTCCATTGCACCAAACCCAGTGGAGTCCCGAGAGGCCCCTCCCAACTGCATAGTATCCCTGACTTCTCAGAGGCACCCTTAGACCTTCCTGAGATCACCGGCACAAGTCGAGGGAACCAAGGGTTTCCTGCCCCAACCCGTAAAAGACCTCGAGAGTCTTTCTTCAACGCGTCTTGAGGCGCGATTCCCCTACCATGACTCGAGAGCAATGACGCGCTCCCCCTAGCCACGCGCATAGAAACCTGACTTCCCTGGCGCCACAGGAGAGGCTCCCTGAGCTCCCCATTATACCTCGTGAGCAACACCACACTGGAGCCGCAGCTCGAGAATACCCACGAGACACCCCAGTCCTCACGAGATGAGGGCCTTCTTTTGCTGTATGGCCTGGAGAGCAATCCTGAGTCCTCTCTCCAAACTCCACAGGAGGCTTGACTCATTTTAGGCCACACAGTGAACTCCAAGATATACCCGTCGCAAATTCACAGGAGAGCAGTGTCCTTGGCTTCCCCTCGAGACGAGACCTGATTCCCCGGGTGAGTCGAGAATGCAATGCCGAGATAGCTGTCGCCCCAGCAGAGGAACATTAGGTCCTGGACACAAGCCTAGATGAGCTCTATTTGGCCCTGCAGTGTCTCGAGAGCAATCCCCAGTTCTAACTCGCAATTCGAATGAAAACTGGACTTCCCTGGGCCAGTTGAAGAGGAAGCCTGAATTCCCCGTCGTCACTCGACAATCCCGCCGCAACTCGAGAAAAAACACGTGGTTCCAACGTCTTCGCAAGATGAGGCCCTTGCCCACTATGGCGTCTCAAGGGAAGTCCATTGTTCCGCCCTGAAGTGCGAAACGGTACCTGACACCCTTCGTGAGAACCCCAAAAGTTCCCCGACACCCCGGGTTCCCTCGAGGGGAACACCGAGAGTCCCGGCACCGCTTCATCTGAGCCCCTTCTGCCCTCCTGATCACGACAGGAGAGTCGATTCCCCTGCGTGGTCCGGAAGGGGTTCCCGGCCCTCCTGGCGCACCTCAGGATGAGGCCGGTCTCACGAGGAAATTCGAGACGAGCCACGTGGGTGGGGCCACATGCCGAACGCCCCCGATTCCCCGGTCCGCCCTTGAGAAGGACCCGAGGCCCGGACCCATCTTCGAAGGCAACCATGTGGGTGAAGGCACAACACGAAGGGGCACTGCCAACCCCGTGCATCGTCCGCAAAGACCCGCGGGTGCCACACACAGCTCGACGAGGGGCCTAAGACCCCCTGAGCAACTCGAGAGGCCAGCGGGGTTCCCTTCCTCAGGCAAGACGAGGCCTGACTCTCCTGTCCCAACTCTGCAGGGACCCTGCGGTCGGAGTCCGAAACGGAGAGGAAGCCTGAGGTTCCTGCCTCCCCTCGAGGTGAGGCCCTCTTCCGTTGCGCCAGACCCAGCGGAGTCCCGAGGGGCCCCGCCACCTCCACAGGATCCCTCGCCTCTCAGAGGCACCCTGGGAAGTTCCCTAAGGTCCCCGGCAGAAGGCGAGGGACACGAGGGTTTCCCGCCGCCCCCCGAGAAAGACCTCGAGAATCCTTCTTCAACGCGTCTCGAGGCCCTAGTCCCCTCCCGTGACTCGAGAGCCAGGACGCGCACCCCCTCGCCATGCGCATGGAGACCTGACTTCCCTGGCGCCGCACGAGAGGCTCCCTGAGATCCTCGTCGTGCCTCGGGAGAAAACCCCCACGGGCGCCGCAGCTCGAGGAAACCGCTGAGACTCCCCCGTCCTCGCGAGCTGAGGGCCTTCTTTTCCTGCATGGCCTGGAGAGCAATCCCGGGTCCTCTCTCCAAATGGAAGAGGAGGCTGGACTCCCTTGAGGCCGCTCAGGGGGCTCCAAGAGACCCGCGTCGCGACTCGAGAGGAGAGCGGAGTCCATGGCTTCCCCTCGAGACGAGGCCTGACTCCCCGGGGGAGCCTGGAATGCAACCCCGAGATCCCTGCCTTCCCTGGAGAGGAATATTAGGTCCCGGACACACGCCTAGGTGCGGTCTCTTCGGCCCTGCAGTGACTCGAGCGCAACCCCCAGCTTTCCCTCGCAACTCGAGGGGAAGATTGGGCTTCGCAGGGCCAACCCAAGAGGAAGCCTGAGATCCCCGTCGTAACTCAAGAATCCGCCGCAACTCGAGAAAAACCACGTGGTTCCCACGTCTTCGCAAGATGACGCCCTTGCCCGCGACGGCGTATGAAGGGAAGTCCCCTGTTCCGCCCTGAAGGGCGAAACGGTCCCTGACAGCCTTCATGCGACCCCCAAAAGTTCCTCGACACGCCGGGTTCCCTCGAGGGTAACACCGAGGGTTCTGGCCCCACTTCATCTGAGCCCCTTCTCCCCTCCTGATGGCGACAGGAGAGTCGATCCCCCTGCGTTGTCTGGAAGGCTCCCCGGCCTTCCCGGCATACCTCAGGATGTAGCCGGCCTCACTAGAAAATTTGAGACTAGCCCCGTGGGTGGTCCCACATGCCGAAAGACCCCGATTTCCCTGTCCGCTCTTGAAAAGAACCCGAGGCCCGGACACCTCTTCGAAGGCAACCCAGTGGGTGAAGGCACAACACGAAGGGGCACTGTCACCGTCGTGCATCGTCCGGAAACACCCGCAGGTTCCACACACAGCTGAACAAGGGGCCTGAGACCCCCTGAACACCTCGACAGGCAAGCGGAGTTCCCTTCCTCAGACAAGACGATTCCTGACTCTCCTGTCCCAACTCTGCAGGGACCCTGCGGTCGGAGTCCGAAACGGAGAGGAAGCCTGAGGTTCCTGCCTTCCCTGGAGATGAGGCCCTCTTCCATTGCGCCAAACCCAGCGTAGTCCTGAGAGGCCACTCCAACTCCACAGCATCCCTCATCTGTCAGAAGCACACTGGGAAGTTCCCTAAGGTCACCGGTAAACTTTTATTGCACAAGGTCCACATGAAAAGGCCCACGCAGCAGGACAGCCACAGATTCTGTCTGCCATTAAAGGGCAGTAAGGTGCCCTCCCCCCTTCTTTGCTGCCTCGGTGGCCACCAGGGTGCAATTCGCGTACCCTTCCCTTTCCCATCCTAGCAGGTGCTCCAGGGCCCGCTGGCCTACAAAGTGCCAGAAGCAGGGCTGGGCCAGCCGGCCAGAATTCAGGGTTCTGTCCCTTGGACTTCCAGCGGACACTAGGCTGCTTGGGAAAACCGCGCAGACTATGAGGTTTTTCAGCAGAGGGGTGGAGTGGTAAAGGCCTTGACCCCAAAGACGAGGCCTTCCTGCGACCGCCAGGTTGGGGAGCTCTGAGACTGTGCCAACACAGGGCGGAATACATGGTTCCCTGCTCCACGCAGTCCCCGTTCCCTTACCTGTGTTCCGCACCCCTCCGCTGTGGCCGATGGATGCCGATCCTTGGGGATCCAGGAGTTCACGAAATGGGCATTCCCAGCCGCAATGGCGACCCCCAACAGCACATCTGGAAAGCCCTCCCCCACCCCCGCCAGGAGCCGACCCCCACTGCGAACGGACCCCCACCCCGCCCCGCGCCGCCAGGTTTTGCCCCGGCCCTGCTGGGCTCCCGGCGGGTTCCCAGCCACATTGGCGACCCCCGGGAGCACAACAGGGACCGACCCCCCACCCACAGCGAGCGGAATCTCGACCTGTGCAGCCCAGGTTTACCCCACCCTGGCTGCGCTCCCGGCGTGTTTCCAGCCGCAGTGGCCATCTCCGAGAGCACAACTGGGAAGCCCTCCCCTACCCCCGCCAGGAGCCGACACCCGCCCTGTGCCGCCCGGGTTCGCCCCACCCCTGCCGCGCTCCAGGGGCGCTGCCCACCTTCACCAGCGGCTCTCGGTGAGCCCCGTCCCCACGCCCGGTTCCAGGAGAGGCTCTCGGACCTCGCTGCTGCTGCCAGGTCAAACATGAGGACAATACATACACCCCACAGAGACAATCCAAGCTGTCTATGATTTAGGGATAAAACGAGGACTACAGAAAGGCAAGATGACCTGACCTAGGAGGGCCATGATATTCTATAGAACCAGACAAAGTTGGTTACCAAGGAAACTTTTTTCCTTGGAACCCGGAAAGCTGGTTCTTTGCATATGCAATGACCAACAATTAGCTTGTTACCCAAGCCTGCCTTACTGCCACCCCCATCCCCCCACTCCCCAGAAGACTGGCTCAAAGAAATATTTTAAATCTCAGGCGGAAACCTGGAAGATGTCTTGTCTGTCTGTTTGGATTAAGGTATGTGTCAGTGTGAGCCTTGTGTTTTTTGATAATATTGCTCAAGTTCTGTGTTCTGATTTCAATGGTCTCAAGACAAGGCAGCCCTTCCAAATCAAACTGCTGGAAATACAAGAAAACATTGACCTAAATGAATGTCAGAGTCCTGTGAACTGGGAACTAGTCAATATTAAATATCTAGTATTTTTGGTTTTGCTCCTCCATTATAGACATGTCTAAGAGTCAACAACATTAAGCACAACATGTTCATAGTGCCTAGGTTTCTTTTGAGGTAAAAATTGCTCTATTGTTATATCTGTCACAAGCTTGTCAGCAAGAAACTACCTGGAAACGACAACAACAAAAGTAAAAAATGTAAATGTGATATGAGCTTTTAGACAAACTCTTTACAATAATTATACTCTAAAATATCTGCCTCTCATAGTCTTGATTGAAGGCAGAGGAGAAGGGGATGACAGAGGATACGATGGTTGTATGGCATCACTGACTCGATGGACATGAGTTTGAGCAAGCCCCTGGAGTTGGTGACGGACACGGAAGCCTAGCATCCTTCAGGCCACGGGGTCCCAAAGAGTCAGACACGACTGAGCAACTGAACTGAACTGAACTAACAAACGTTTCTCCAGGTGTTTTGGTTACCCGAGTTTCTATCCTTGTGACGACAGTGTATTGAATAGCTAGGTCATTTCCAAATAAATGAAAGTTCTGAAACATTTACGACTTGAAAGGACCTCCCTTTTACACAGAAACAAAAGAGATTTTTGACTCTCCATGAATAGTGTCTGGCACCATCCTGACATGTTAAATGTAAGAAAGCAATTGTTTTGTTTTGTTTTGTTCTGTTCTTGGGGGTGGGGGGAGGGGGGCGGGCTATAGCCAATGCCAATATAAAAGTCAGTTCTTGGTTGCTGAAGGGAAATGTATGACTTGTTATATCAAGAAAGTATGTGGAATGCAATGGCACTTGAGGAAGGAAAACGAAGTAGTTCTGTCTTACAGGTGGCAGTTTCAGGATGGGAGAAGCAAAGGAATGGGTACAGAATGGGATAAGGAGGTTGTAGGGAAAGTGGACCCCCAGAAAAGAGTTCTGTGCCTAGCACAAGTTTTCTTGAGATGTCGAACTGCCTTTGCTAATGGAGTTTAAGTTTCTTTACCTCTTAAGTGATCTCTTCTAGGTTGACCTAGAACAGAAATCTTTGGTTAGCTTTGGCTAAGTGGAGAAGTAGTGTTTCACGGTGACATATGTGATCCTTCCTGACTGTTTGCAGCCCTTTTGATATCGATGCCTTGCTTCTGCTGCTGCTGCCGCCGCCGCTGCTGCTAAGTCGTTTCAGTCGTGTCCGACTCTGTGCGACCCCATAGACGGCAGCCCACCAGGCCCCGCAGTCCCTGGGGTTCTCTAGGCAAGAACACTGGAGTGGGTTGCCATTTCCTCCTCCCATGCATGAAAGTGAAAAGTGAAGGTGAAGTCGCTCAGTGGTGTCCGACTCTTAACCACCCCATGGACTGCAGCCTACCAGGCTCCTCCATCCATGGGATTTTCCACGCAAGAGTACTGGAGTGGGGTGCCATTGCCTTCTCCCATATCTATGCACAAGCCTGCCTAAATAATTGACTTCTAGCTAGCTTTGGGATGCCAATGACCATCCACCCTTACCAGGCAACAGAGAAGAGAAAAACACTTACCACAGGAGGTCCTGGTAAGGAACAAGGAACTAACAAGCTCCCGCCAACCAGGATTCTGCAGAGGTCAACAAGAGGTCAGTAAGAGATGGAAGACTGCAGTCCAGAGGTCCTAGCAACTTCCATCTTGCAGCAGAGACCCAGCATAGTCAAAACGAATTCAATGTTGCAAAAAATAAGTAAACAAATAAAGGACAGAAGTCCTTTGAACACATGACTGAGATTAGGGGTGAGGCAGTACATGTACGGTGCCCGGAAAATCTTAAAGTATGAGAAAGGAAAGAATTTAAAGACAACTATCAAGCTGTCCGAACTGATAAAAACGAAAGATTACACAGTTTTTTCTGTATATATTAGCAGATAATAATCTGAAAAGGAATTTAAAATAATTCCCTTTCAATAATGTCAACATGAATACAACACTTTGCCATGGATGTAACGAGGATGACAAGACTGGCACACTGGAAATTATACACCCTGGCTGAAAACTATCCTGAATACATGGACAGATATTCCATAACAATGGAAAGACTTAAGATGGCAATACCATGGAATGCATCTTCAATCTGAAATGAAGATTTGATATGATTTGATCGCTCAGAGCTTTTGTGTCATCAATTGTTATTAAAGTATAAATGAGATAGAGAAAGCTGCTGACTTAGACTTGAGGCGGGGTGTATGCCCTGCTGGTCTCTAGCCAGATATTCTACAGGCACTAGCAGTCAGCTAAGGAAAGAAAGGCACTGTCTCAGGGAATGGCCCCAGGCCCCTCCCCCACGACATGCCTTGAGGTCACATTGGCAGCAGGTGAGTCCTCCGGGGCCAAAAACTGATTGACATGAATCTTGAAGAAAGGCAGTATTCCAGGCAAATATATCATTTCCTTAACATAGATTAGGAGAACAAGGTACGAGGAAAACATACTGTTTTGTTCAAGTCACTTCTGAGCCTATTGGGGGAACCGACCTGAAGCCAGAGTCCAGCAGATATACATAGGATATTTACATCGCTTAAGACAAACATTTCCTCAGGAACAAATGCATTGCTTAGCTCAAGGTTTGTCTGCGAAATTCTTACACATCAGTAGATGGCTCCGAGCTGGGTTTCTACACACAAGAACATGAATGCAAAGGACAAGCCTGCACAGCCCATCTGACCCCTCCCCCACAGCTAGCAGCATTTCCAAGTGACCTCCTAAGGCCTTCCCCAAAATACAAGGGCACCTCTGGGTTTCCTGTTTCAAGCTCTTCGAACACTTTTCTTAAAAAAAAAAAAATCCTGCACACTTCTTGATAGAATGCCACAGTGCAAGGAAAACAGGCCTTCAATACTTAAACCTCCCTGTGCCAAACACTTGGGGCTTGGTTTTGTTTTGTTTTGTTTTTTAATTACACCACCACATAATTTAAACTTTTTACAATTTCTAATTATTCAGTACCAAAACACCAAACTTTTATTGCACAAGGTCCCCATGAAAAGGCCCACGCATCAGGACAGCCACAGATTCTGCCATGAAAGGGCAGCAAGGTGCCCTCCCCACTTCTTTGCTGCCTGGGCGGCCACCAGGGTTTGAAATCCATGCACCCTACTAAGTTTCTAGGGTGCAATTCGCGGACCCTTCCCTTTCTCATCCTAGCAGGTGCTCCAGGGCCCGCTGGCCTACAAAGTGCCAGAAGCAGGGCTGGGCCAGCCGGCCAGAGTTCAGGGTTCTGTCCCTTGGACTTCCAGGGGACACTAGGCTGCTTGGGAAAACCGTGCAGACTGAGATTTTTTCAGCAAAGGGGTGGATCGGTAAAGGCCTTGACACCAAGGGCGAGGCCTTTCTGCAACCGCCAGGTTGGGGAGCTCCGAGAATGTGCCAACAGAGGGCGGAATACGTGGTTCCCTGCTCCAAGCAGTCCCAGTTCTCTGACCTGTGGCCCGCAGCCCTCTGCTGCACCCACTAGATGTGGATCCTTGGGGACACATTAGCATAGGAAATGGGCGTTCCTAGCCGCAGTGGCGACCCCGGAGAGCACAACTGGGACCGAACCCCCACCCACAGCCATCTAAATCTCGACCCACGCAGCCCAGGTTTACCCCGCCCCTGCCGCACTCCCAGCGCATTTCCAGCTGCAGTGGGGACCCCCGAGAGCACAACTGTTACCACCCCCCACCCCCTCCCAACCGGAACCCCGACCCGCGCCGCCTGGGATCGCCCCGCCCCTGGCGCGCTCCCGGCGCATTGCCCACTTCCACCAGGGGCTCCTGGTGAGCCCTGTCCCCACACCCGGTTCCAGGAGAGGCTCTCGGACCTCGCTACTGCCTCCAGGTCAAACACGAGGACAATACATCCACCCCACAGAGACAATCCAAGCTGTCTATGATTTAGGGTTCAAACGAGGACTACAGAAAGGAAAGATGTCCTGACCTAGGAGGGCCATGAGAGTATATAGATCCAAACAAAATTGGGTACCAAGGAAACTTTTTTCCTTGGAACCCGGAAAGCTGGTTCTTTGCATATGCAATGACCAACAATTAGCTTGTTACCCAAGCCTGCCTCGCTGCCACCCCCACTTCCCCCCCCCCACTTCCCAGGAAAACGGCTCAAAGAAATATTTTAAATCTCAGGCGGAAAACTGGAAGATGTCTTGTCTGTCTGTCTGGATTAAGGTATATGTCAGTGTGAGCCTTGTGTTTTTTGATAATATTGCTCAAGTTCTGAGTTCTGATTTCAATGGTCTCAAGACAAGGCAGCCCTTCCAAATCAAACTGCTGGAAATACAAGAAAACATTGACCTAAATGAATGTCAGAGTCCCGTGAACTGGGAACTAGTCAATATTAAATATCTAGTATTTTTGGTTTTGCTCCTCCACTATAGACATGTCTAAGAGTCAACAACATTAAGCACAACATGTACATAGTGCCTAGGTTTCTTTTGAGGTAAAAATTGCTCTATTGTTATATGTGTCACAAGCTTGTCAGCAAGAAAGTACCTGGAAACAGCAACAACCAATGTAAAATATGTAAATGTGATATGAGCTTTTAGATAAACTCTTAACAATAATTATACTCTAAAATATCTGCCTCTCATAGTCTTGATTGAAGGCAGAGGAGAAGGGGATGACAGAGGATAAGATGGTTGGATGGCATCACTGACTCGATGGACATGAGTTTGAGCAAGCCCCTGGAGTTGGTGATGGACACGGAAGCCTGGCGTCCTGCAGGCCACGGGGTCCCAAAGAGTCAGACTCAACTGAGCAACTGAACTGAACTGAACTTACAATCGTTCCTCCAGGTGTTTTGGTTACCTGAGTTTCTATCCTGGTGCTAAACTAAGTGATGACAGTGTATTGAATAGCTAGGTCACTTCCAAATAAATGAAACTTCTTAAACATTCACGACTTGAAAGGACCTCCCTTTTACACAGAAACAAAAGAGATTTTTGACTCTGCATGAATAGTGACTGGCACCATCCGAACATATTAAATGTAAGAAAGCAAGTTTTTTGTTTTGTTTTGTTTTGTTCTGTTCTTGCAGGAAGCGGGGTGGGCGCTATTATCACTGATAGGTATGCTCACCAATCTATCAAATGCCAATATAAGAGTCAGTTCTTGGTTGCTGAAGGGAAATGTATGACTTGTTATTACAAGAATGTATGGAATGCAATCACACTTTAAGAAGGAAAACGAAGTAGTTCTGTCTTACAGGTGGCATTTTCAGGACGGGAGAAGCAAAGGAATGGGTACAGAATGGGATAAGGAGGTTGTAGGGAAAGTAGGCCCCCAGAAAAGAGTTTTGTGCCTAGCACAAGTTTTCTTGAGATGTTGAACTGCCTTTGCTAATGGAGTTTAAGTTTCTTTACCTCTTAAGTGATCTCTTCTAGGTTGACCTAGAACAGAAATCTTTTGTTAGCTTTGGCTAAGAGGAGAAGTATTGTTTCACGATGACATATGTGATCCTACCTGACTGTTCTCATCCCCTTTGATATCTATGCACTGCTGCTGCTGCTGCTGCAGCTGCTAAGTGGTTCAGTTGAGGCCGACCCTGTGCCACGCCATAGATGGCAGCCCACCAGGCCCCGCAGTCTCTGGGGTTCTCTAGGCAAGAACACTGGAGTGGGTTGCCATTTCCTCCTCCTATGCATGAAAGTGAAAAATGAAAACGAAGTCACTCAGTGGTGTCCAACTCTTAGCCACCCCATGGACTGCAGCCTACCAGGCTCCTCCATCCTTGGGATTTTCCAGGAGTGGGGTGCCATTGCCTTCTCCCATATCTGTGCACAAGCCTGCCTAAATAATTGACTTCTAGCCAACTTTGGGATGCCCATGACCACCCACCCTTACCAGGCAACAGAGAAGAGAAAAACACTTACCACAGGAGGTTCTGATAAGGAACAAGGAACTAACAAGCTCCCACCTACCAGGATTCTGCAGAGGTCAACAAGAGGTCAGCAAGAGATGAGAGACTGCAGTCCAGAGGTCCTAGCTACTTCCATCTAGCAACAAACACCCAGCATAGTCAAAACGATTTCAATGTTAAAGAATAAATAAATAAATAAATAAATAAATAAATAAATAAAAGGACAGAAGTTCTTTGAACACATGTCTGAATTTAGGGGTGAGGCATTACATATGTGTCCCAGGATAATCTTAAAGTGTCAGAAAGTAAAGAAATTAAAGACAACTATCAAGCTGTCCAAACTGATCAAAATGAATGATTACACAGTTTTATCTGTATACATTAGCAGATAATAATCTGAAAAGGAATTTTAAAAAATTCCCTTTCAATAATATCAACATGAATAAAACACTTTGCCATGGATGTAACGAGGATGACAAGACTGGCACACTGGAAATTATACACCCTGGCTGAAAACTATCCTGAATACATGGACAGATATTCCATAACGATGGAAAGACTTAAGATGGCAATACCATGGAATGCATCTTCAATCTGAAATGAAGATTTGATATGATTTGATCGCTCAGAGCTTTTGTGTCATCAAGTGTTATTAAAGTATTAAAGAGATAGAGAAAGCTGCTGACTTAGACTCGAGGCGGGGTGGGGGGGGTAGTAAGAGTACCCCCTGCTGGTCTTTAGCCAGATATTCTACAGGCACTAGCAGTCAGCTAAGGAAAGAAAGGAACTGTTTCAGGGAATGGCACCAGGCCCTTCCCCCACGACATGCATTGAGATAATATTGGCAGCAGGTGAGTCATCCCGGGCCAAAACTTGATTGACATGAATCTTGAAGAAAGGCAGTATTGCAGGCAAATATATCATTTCCTTAACATAGATAAGGAGAACAAGCTAGGAGGAAAACATGCTGTTTTGTTCAAATCGCTTCTGAGCCTTTTGGGGGAACCGACCTGAAGCCAGAGTCTAGCGGAAATACATAGGATATTTACATCGCTTAAGACAAACATTTTCTTAGGAAAAAATGCATTGCTTAGCTCAAGGTTTGTCTGCGAAATTCTTACACATCAGGAGATGGCTCCGAGCTGGGTTTCCACACACAAGAACATCCATGCAAAGGACAAGCCTGCACAGCCCATCTGCCCCGCTCCCGCACAGCCAGCAGCATTTCCAAGTGACCTCCTAAGGCCTTCCCCAAAATACAGGGGCACCTCTGGGTTTCCTGTTTCCCTCACTTCGAACACTTTTCTTAAAAAAAAAAAATCCTGCACACTTCTTGATAGAATGCCACAGTGCAAGGAATACAGTCCTTCAATATTTAAACCTCCATTTGCAAAACACTTGGAGCTTGGTTTTGTTTTGTTTTGTTTTTTAATTACACCACCACATAATTTAAAGCTTTTACACGTTCTAATTATTCAGTTCCAGAACACCAAACTTTTATTGCACAGGGTCCTCATGAAAAGGCCCACGCAGCTGGACAACCACAGATTCTGCCATGAAAGGGCAGCAAGGTGCCCTCCCCCCTTCTTTGCTGCCTGGGCGGCCACCAGGGTTTGAAATCCATGCACCCTACTAAGTTTCTAGGGTGCAATCCATGGACCCTTCCCTTTCCCATCCCAGCAGGTGCTCAAGGGCCCGCTGGCTTACAAAGTGCCAGAAGAGGGCTGGGCCAGCCGGCCAGAGTTCAGTGTTCTGTCCCTTGGACTTCCAGCGGACACTAGGCTGCTTGGAAAAACCGCGCAGACTCTGAGATTTTTCAGCAGAGGGGTGGAGCGGTAAAGGCCTTGACCCCAAAGGCAAGGCCTTTCTGCGACCGCCAGGTTGGGGAGCTCCGAGAATGTGCCAACAGACGGCGGAATACTTGGTTCCCTGCTCCACGCAGTCCCAGTTCCCTTACCTGTGGTCTGCAGCCCTCCGCTGCACCCACGGGATGGCGATCCTTGGGGACCCAGGAGCAGACGAAATGGGCGTTCCCAGCCGCAGTTGCAACCCCCGAGAGCGCAACTGGGAACCCCGCCCCTGCCGCGCTCCCTGCGCGTTCCCAGCCACAGTGGCGACCCCGGGAGCACAACTGGGACCGACCCCCACCCAAAGCCATCTGAATCTCGACCCCCGCAGCCCGGGTTTACCTGTCCCGGGTGCGCTCCCAGCGAGTTTTCAGCCTCAGTGTCCACCTCTGAGAGCACAACTGGGAAGCCCGCCCCCACCCCCGCCAGAAGCCGACCCCCGCCCCACGCCGCCCGCGTTCGCCCCGCCCCTGCATGGTCCAGGTACCTTCCCAGCTTCTAGCGTTCACGCCCGGGTAGGAGCAGGATGTAGGAGTATGGGAGATGTGTCTGGAGCCTGACAGCCTCAGCTCCGCTCTGCCTGCCCTTTGGACCTAGGAGCCAGGCCAACTTGCAGAGGGCTTAGGGCCCCATTGTATGCAAACTACCAAGGCCTACCGCAAGGAGAGCTCTGTCCGAGGGAAGGGAAGTGCCCCAGGCTGCGTTCCCAAGCTGTTGCTTGGCAATGCAGACTCAGCGGTAAACGGAGGGAATCAGGCTCTCTGTAGCCGCAGCTTCACACACAGGTGTGTCTCCGTAGGAATCAAGAAAGATCCTGACAGGGTGAGGTTCATTAGAGCTATACTAAAGAGCAAAGGCTTGTCCATGTGGTCTTGCCTTCCCCTGTGCCTTTGGGTCTCCAGGCTCGGCCCCAGCTCCGTGGAAACAACCCCTGAGAAAATATCTTCAAGATCCACTTTTCCCAGTGTCTGGGAACCGGGGTTCGTAGGAGGAGAGAAAAGCACGCCTCCATCGGGAACAAAAATGCAGCCCACCTGCCTGTGTTTTGAAGCCTCTATTTGGAAGGAATGGGTTAGCTTCTCCTAAAGGAGACCTCCAGATCTGCTCAGAAGTCGGTAATTCCAGAGGCAGGGTGCTGGTTCCTGACTGCCCTTTGCCAGCCTTGCAAAGACATTCCAAGATTCTAGAGTTATATTCCATGAAGGAGCAGGCTTCGGGAATGTGTCAGAGGGGACTGGCTCCTTATTGGCCTCAGCTCAGCTATTGCCTTTCCATTCAAACTAGGACAAGGGCCTAGTTTATGAAGTGTAAGGGTCTTCTTCTTTGAAACTGCCAAGGGCTACAGCAATGAGACTTCTGTCAAGGCGAGGGAAGCCTAAGAGGACGGATTCTCAAGCAGGTGCTTTGCTACAAAGCATCAGCACCCCACGGAGAGAACCAAGATCCCTGTTCCCCAATGTTGGGAGTGTAGCTTCACACACAGAGTTGTCTCTATAGGAGCCAAGAATGTTCCTGAGAGATTAGGTTCACTAAACCTCTCCTACAGAGCATAGACCTGTCCATGTGGTTTTTCCTTCCCCTGTGAGTTGGGTCCTCGAGGTCCACCACACCTCCGGGGAAACTGTCCCTGAGAAAAGATCTCCAGGAACGGCTTCGCTGAGGCTGGGAAACGCTGTTCACAGGAAGTAAGGCAAGCGAATCTCCTGCAGAGAAAAAGAGGCCTTACTGTCCCTGGAGGAGCAGGCTGCCAGAGTGTGTGAAACCTGACTGTTGCCTTGCTGGCCTCAGTTCCACCATTGCCTGTTCCTCCGAACTAGGACCCAGGCCTATTTGGAGAAGCGTTTGGCTGCGGATTTCTACAAAGTGCCAAGGGCTACAGCAGTGAGAATTCTCTCAGCGGTCAGGGAGAGCATTTTATGGATTCTCAAGCTGTTTTCTGAACGACAGGGTCAAAATGAACTGAGAAAATCAGGCTCTCTGTGCCCCTATGTTAGGTACGCAGCTTCACACACAGAAGTGTCTCTATAGGAGCCAAGAATGTTCCTGAGAGATGAGGTTCACTAGAAGTCTGCTACAGAGCATAGACCTGTCCATATGGTTTTGCCTTGCCCTGTGAGTTGGGTCCCTGAGGTCCGCCCCAGCTCAGGGGAAGGAGCCCCTGAGAAAAGATCTCCAGGGACCGCTATTCCCCCAGGCTGGCAAACGCAGTTCACAGGAGGTAACGCAAGCGAGCCTCCTGCAAGGCACAACAGGCCTTAGTGTCCCTGGACGATCAGGCTGCAAGAGTGTGTGAGACCTGACTGGTGCCTTACTGGCCTCAGCTCCGCCATTGCATGTTCCTCTGAACTAGGACCCAGGCCTACTAGGAGAAGGGTTTGGGTATGAATTTCTAAATACTGCCAAGGGGTATAGCAATGAGAACTGTGTCACGGGTAAGGAAGAGCATTGTATGGATTTTCAAGCTGTTGTTTGAACGACAGCTTCAAAGATGCACAGAGAGAATCAGACTCTGTGTCTCCATGTTCAGTACACAGCTTCACAGACAGGGGTGTCTCCATAGGAAACAAGAACGTTCCTGACAGAGTGAGGTTCACTAGAGCTCTCCTAGAGAGCAAAGACTTGTCCATGTGGTTTTTCTTCCCCTGTGCGTTTGGGGCTCCAGGCTCGGCCCCAGCTCCGTGGAAACAACCTCTGAGAAAAGATCTTCAAGATCCGCTTTCCCCAGATGCTGGGATGTGGGGTTCATAGGAGGCGGGAAAAGCAGGCCTCCTTCAGAGAGCAAGAGGCAGCCAAGCGGCCTGCGTTTGGAAGCCTCTATTTGGAAGAATGGGTTAGCTTCCCCTAAGGGAGACCTCCAGATCTGTTCAGAAGTCGGTAATTCCAGAGGCAGTGTGCAGGGTCCTGACTGCCCTTTGCCAGCCTTGCAAAGACATTCCTAGATTCTACAGTTATCTTCCTGAAGAAGCAGGCTTTGGGAATATGTCAGACTTGACTGGCGCCTTATTGGCCTCAGCTCAGCTATTGCCTTTCCATTCAAAGTAGGACAAGGCCCTACTTTATGAAGGGTAAGGGTCTTCTTCTTTCCAAACTGCCGAGGGCTACAGCAATGAGACCTCCGTAAATGCGAGGGAAGCATAAGCGGATGGATTATCAGGAAGGTTCTTTGCCACCAAGCAACAGCACCCCACGGAGAGAATCAGGCTCCCTTTGCCCCTATGTGGGGTGTGTAGATTCACAAACAGTGGTGTCTCTACAGGAGCCAAGAATGTTCCTGAGAGATGAGGCTCACAAGAGCTCTCCTACAGAGTGCTAACCTGTACATGTGGTTTCGCCTTCCCCTGTGAGTTGGGTGCCCGAGGTCCACCCCAGCTCCGAGAAAACAGCCTCTGAGAAAAGATCTCCAGGAACCGCTTTTCGCCCAGGCTGGGAAAAGCTGTTCACAGGAAGTAAGGCAAGTGAGCCTCCTGCAGAGAAAAAGAAGCCTTACTGTCCCTGGAGGAGCAGGCTGCCAGAGTGTGTGAAAACTGACTGGTGCCATACTGGTCTTAGCTCCGCCATTGCTTGTTCCTCCGAACTGGGACTCAGGCCTACTTGGAGAAGGGTTTAGGTGCAGATTTCTACAAACTTCCAAGGGCTACTGCAATGAGAACTCTCTCAGAGGTAAGGGCGAGAATTGTATGGATTCTCAAGCTGTTTTCTGAACGACAGCATTAAACCTGCACAGAGAGAATCAGGCTCTTTGCCGCCATGTTGGGTACGCAGTTTCACACACAGAGGTGTCCGCATAGGAGCCAAGAACGTTCGTCAAAGACTGAGGTTCACTAGAGCTCTCTTAGAGAGCAAAGACTTGTTCATGTGGTTTTGCCTTCCCCTGTATGTGTGGGTCTCTGGGCACAACCCCAGCTCCGTGGAAACAACCCCTGAGCAAAGATCTCCAAGATCTGCTTTTCCCCCATGCTGGAAACCAGGGATCATAGGAGGCAGGAAAAGCAAGCCTCCTTCAGGCAAGGAGAGGCAGCCAACTAGCCTGTGTTTGGAAGCCTCTATTTGCAAGGAATGGGTTAGCTTCTCCAGAAGGAGACCTCCAGATCTGCTCAGAAGATAGATATTCCAGAGGCAGGGTCGAGGTTCCTGACTGCCCTTTGCCAGCCTTTCAAAGACATTCCTAGATTCTAGCAATATTTTCCATGAAGGAGCAGGCATCGGGAATATGTCAGAGTTGACGGGTGCCTTACTGGCCTCAGCTCAGCTATTGCCTTTCCTTTCAAACTAGGATCAGGGCCTACTTGGTGAAGGGTAAGGGTCTACTTCTTTCCCAACTGCCAAGAGACACAGCAATGAGACCTCTGTCAAGGCGAGGGAAGCGTAAGCAGATGGATTCTCAAACAGGTGCTTTGCCACAAAGCATCAGCACCCCACGGAGAGAATCAGGCTCCCTATGCCCCTATGTTCGGTGTGTAGCTTTACACACAGAGGTGTCTCTGTACGAGCCAAGAATGTTCCTAAGAGATGAAACACACTGACGTCTCCTACAGAGCATAGACCTGTCCATGTGGTTTTTCCTTCCCCTGTGAGATGGGTCCCCGAGGTCCACCCCAGCTCTGGGGATAGAGCCCCTGAGAAAAGATCTCCAGGAACCGCTTTTTGCCCAGGCTGGGAAACGCAGTTCACAGGAGGCAAGGCAAGCGAGCCTCCTGCAAGGAAAAATAGGCCTTACTGTCCCTGGAGGAGCAGGCTGCCAGAGTGTGTGACACCTGACTGGTGCCTTACTGACCTCAGCTCCGCCATTGCATGGCCATCCAAACCAGGACCCAGGCCTACTTGGAGAAGGGTTTGGGTGCGGATTTGTAAAAACTGCCAAAGGCTACAGCAATGAGAAGTCTCTCAGAGGTAAGGGAGAGCATTGTATGGATTCTCAAGCTGTTGTTTGAACGACAGCTTCAAAGCTGCAAAGAGAGAATCAGGCCCTGTGTGCCCCCTTGTTGGGTACACAGCTTCACACACAGGGGTGTCTCCATAGGAGTCAAGAACGTTCCTGACACAGTAAGTTTCACTTAGAGGTCTCCTGGAGAGCAAAGACTTGTCCATGTGGTTTTCCTTCCCCTGTGCGATTGGGTCTCTGGTCTCGGCCCCAGCTCCATGGAAACAACCCCTGAGAAAATATCTTCAAGATCCGCTTTTCCCAGAGGCTGGGAACAGGGCTTCATAGGATGCGAGAAAAGCAGGCCTCCTTCGGGCGCGAAAAGGCAGCCAACTGGCCTGTTTGGAAGCCTCTATTTGGAAAGAATGGGTTAGCTTCTCCTAAAGGAGACCTCCAGATCTGCTCAGAAGTCGGTAATTCCAGAGGCAGGGTGCTGGTTCCTGACTGCCCTTTGCCAGCCTTGCAAAGACATTCCCAGATTCTAGAGTTATTTTCCATGAAGGTGAAGGCTACGGGAGTATGTCAGACTTGGCAGGCACCTTATTGGCCTCAGCTCAGCTATTACCTTTCCATTCAAACTAGGACAAAGGCCTACTTTATGAAGGGTAAGGGTCTTCTTCTTTCCAAACTGCCAAGGGCTACAGCAATGGGACCTCTGTCAAGGCGAGGGAAGCCTAAGTGGATGGATCATCAAGCAGGTGCTTTGCCACAAAGCATCAGCACCCCACGGGGAGAATCAGGCTCCATTTGCCCCTATGTTGGGTGTGTAGCTTCACATACAGAGGTGTCTCTATAGGAGGCCAGAATGTTCCTGAGAGATGAGGTTCACTAGAGCTCTCCTACAGAGCATAGACCTGTCCATATGCTTTTGCCTTCCCCTGTGAGTTGGGTCCTCGAGGTCCTCCCCAGCTCCGGGGAAGGAGCCCCTGAGAAAAGATCTCCAGGGACCTCTTTTCCCCCAGGCTGGGAAATGCAGCTCACAGGAGGGAAGTCAAGTGAGCCTCCTGCAGGGAAAAAGAGGGCTTACTGTCCCTGGACGATCAGGCTGCAGAGTGTGTGAGACCTGACTGGTGCCTTACTGGCCTCAGCTCCGCCATTGCATGTTCCTCCGAACTAGGACCCAGGACTACTTGGAGAAGGGTTTGGGTGCGGATTTCTAAAAACTGCCAAGGGCTACAGCAATGAGAACTCTGTCACGGGTAAGGAAGAGCATTGTATGGATTTTCAAGGTGTTTTTTGAACGACATCTTTAAAGCTACACAGAGAGAATCAGGCTCTCTGTGCCCCCATGTTGGGTACGCAGCTTCGCACACAGGGGTGTCTCCATATGAATCAAGAATGTTCGTGACAGAGTGAAGTTCACTAGAGCTCTCCTAGAGAGCAAAGACTTGTACATGTGGTTTTTCTTCCCCTGTTAGTTTGGGTCTCCAGGCTTAGCCCCAGCTCCGTGGAAACAACCCCTGAGAAAAGATCTTCAAGATCCGCTTTTCCCAGAGGCTGGGATGTGGGATTCATAGGAGGCGGGAAAAGCAGGCCTCCTTCAGAGAGCAAGAGGCAGCCAAGCGGCCTGCGTTTGGAAGCCTCTATTTGGAAGAATGGGTTAGCTTCCCCTAAGGGAGACCTCCAGATCTGTTCAGAAGTTGGTAATTCCAGAGGCAGGGTGCAGGCTTCTGACTGCCCTTTGCCAGCCTTGCAGAGACATTCCTAGATTACAGCGTTATTTTCCATGAAGGAGCAGGCTTCGGGAATATGTCAGACTTGACTGGCGCCTTATTGGCCTCAGCTCACCTCTTGCCTTTCCTTTCAAACTAGGACAAGGGCCCACTTTATGAGAGGTAAGGGTCCTCTTCTTTCCAAACTGCCAAGGGCTACAGCAATGAGACCTCTGTCAAGGCGAGGGAAGCGTAAGCTGATGGATTTTCAAGCAGGTGCTTTGCCACAAAGCATCAGCACCCCACGGAAAGAATCTGGCTCCCTTTGCCCCTACGTTGCGTGTGTAGCTACACACAGAGGTGTCTCGATAGGAGCCAAGAATGTTCCTGAGAGAGGAGGTTCACTGTTGGGGGCCAGAGTGAGGCACTCCGCCCATGGCAAAGGTCATGAGGAAGGAGGCTCGACATACGCAAAGGCGGGATCGAGCCTCAGGAGTCCCCCTGGAAATCCTCGAGCATCTACCCCCATCACCAGAGCCTGCCTACCTTACTACTTTGTGCTCTCACCTACACCTCTGACTTTACGGGGGGCTGTCCCCCACCACCTCTTTCGGAGAAGGAGTTAACCTAGAGCTCCAGTTGATAAAAACCCCTGGGTGTGACAAGAGTGTTTTAACCTACAAACTCCTCTGAAGGTTCTCTAGCCTGCCTGACAGGCTTGTCCGGCCACATGTGATTGCTCACAGCCTCCCAACCATGAGAGGCACGAGATGCTTTAAACCTTCTAAAAACAGGTTCCTTAGAAAAGTTAGAAAATTATTAGTATAAGTATAATGGGCTGATTAGAAATCATATTGGTGAAGGGTTTTTCATTTGTTGAGCTGATGTTTACTGCTAAGTCTCCACATCCCCTGCCCTTATACACATTAATGAATATATAGAAGAAATAAGTATTAACCTTTGATATAAATCACGTTAGACCTTAGGCTAAGTAAATTCTTTCCTTAACTAAAACCCACTACACCCTCACCCTATAGGAATGTAACTTTATTTGGGTGGCGTCTGTTTTAAGAATAATCACCCCTGGAGAAATAAGTGTCCTGGTTGACTGACCGCTGTCACAAGGAGAGGGTCGTAAATTGTCAGCAGGCCCCCCGGCCAGAAGATGATGTAACACCCCTAAGACCTCTGTATACTTTTGTATGAAGCACCTAACTTTGATAAAAGTCAGGACTGCTGACCCCACGTGACTTTTGCATAACATCTCAGTGTATAAAAGTAGACCATGGAAAATAAAGAATTGTGATCAGTTTCTCGAAATACTGGTCTCCCCATGTCTCTCTCTCTCTCTCACTCTGGTTGAGTCTCCATCTGGAGCGCGGAACCCACCAAGCTTACTAATTTTGCCTGGGCTTCTAAGATCCGACTGGGGAGGCCTCAGTGTCTCCTCTCCTTCGGGAGAACGGAAGGACGCCTGCGGCCTACGTAAGTGGTGCAAGCTTCTTGTCTTGAAGTTTTATTGGTCCCCCGCGTAAACCAAGCTACTCAGCCTCTTTTCTCCACTGAATTTTCCTACTGAGCTATCCTCATTTTATTACTCTTTATATCCTTAATTAACGTTTAATTAAGCAGTTGTTCCCTGACCCTCGCCTACGCCGTCTCTGCTTCAAATACCCTGGATCAGCTGGGGCTGGACCCCGGCAGTTCACTAGAGATCTCCTACAGAGCATAGACCTGTCCATTTGGTTTTGCCTTCCCCTGTGAGTTGGGTCCCCGAGGTCTGCCCCAACTCCGGGGAAACAGCCCCTGAGAAAAGATCTCCAGGAACTGCTTTCTGCCCAGGCTGGGAAACGCTGTTCACAGGAAGTAAGGCAAGCGAGCCTCCTGAAGGGAAATAGAGGCCTTACTGTCCCTGGAGGAGCAGGCTGCCAGAGTGTGTGACACCTGACTGGTGCCTTACTGGCCTCAGCTCCGCTATTGCATGTTCATCTGAACTTGAACCCAGGCCTACTTGGAGAAGTCTTTGTGTGCCGATTTCCAGAAACTGCGAAGGGCTACAGCAATGATAACTCTCTCAGTGGTAAGGGAGAGCATTGTGTGGATTCTCAATTTGTTGTTTGAACGACAGCGTCAAAGCTGCACAGAGAGAATCAGGTCTCTGTGTCTCTATGTTGGCAATGCAGCTTCCCACACAGAGATGTCCCCGTTGGAGCCAAGAACATTCTCCATAGAGTGAGGTTCACTAGAGCACTCCTAGAGAGCAAAGACTTATCCATGCGGTTTTCCCTTCCCCTGTGCGTGTGGGTCTCTGGGATCAGCCCCTGCTCCTTGGAAACAGCCTCTGAGAAAAGATCTCCAAGAACCTCTTATCACCCAGGCTGGGAAGTGGAGTTCACAGGAGGTGGGATAAGCAAGCTTCCTTCGGCAAGAAGAGACAGCCAACCGGCCTGTGTTTGGAAGCCTATATTTGCAAGGAATGGGTTAGTTTCTCCTGACCGAGACCGCCAGATGTGCTGAGAAGATAGAAATTCCAGAGGCAGGGTCGAGGTTCCTGACTGCCCTTTGCCAGCCTTGCAAAGACATTCCCAGATTCTAACGTTATTTTCCATGAAGGAGCAGGCATCGGGAATATGTCAGACTTGACTGGCGCCTTACTGGCCTCAGCTCAGCTACTGCCTTTCCATTCAAACAGGGACAAGGGCCTACTTGGTGAAGGGTAAGGGTCTGCTTCTTTCCAAACTGCCAAGGACTACAGCAATGAGACCTCTGTCAAGGTGAGGGAAGCCTATGCGGATGGATTCTTAGCAGGTGCTTTGCCACAAAGCATCAGCACCCACGGAGAGAATCAGACTCCCTTTGCCACTATGTTGGGTGTGTAGCTTCATGCACAGAGGTGTCTCTGTAGAAGCCAAGAATGTTCCTGAGAGATGAGGTTCACTAGAGCTCTCCTACAGAGCATAGACCTGTCCATGTGGTTTTGTCTTCCCCTGTGAGTTGGGCCCCCGAGGTCTGACCCAGCTCCAGGGAAACAGCCCCTGAGAAAAAATCTCCAGGAACAGCTTTGCGCCCAGGCTGGGAAATGCAGTTCACAGGAGGCAAGGCAAGCGAGCCTCCTACAGGGAAAAAGAGGCCTTACTGCTCCTGGACGATCAGGCTGCAAGAGTGTGTGAGACCTCACTTGTGCCTTACTGGCCTCAGCTCCGCCGTTGCCTGTTATTCCGAGCTAGGACCCAGGCCTACTTGGAGAAGGGTTAGGGTGCGGATTTCTACAAACTGTCAAGGACTACAGCAATGAGAATTCTCTTAGCAGTAAGGGAGAGCATTGTATGGATTCTCAAGCTGTTGTTTGAAAGACAGCTTCAAAGCTACACAGAGAGAATCAGGCTCTCTGTTCCCCTATTTTGGCTGTGCAGCTTCACACACAGAATTTGACTCTGTTGGAGCCAGAAATATTCCTGAAAGACTTAGGCTCACCAAAGCTGTCCTCCAGAGCAAAGACATTGGATGTGGTTTTGCCTTCCCTTGTCAGTATGGGTCCCCTAGCTTGGCCCCAGCTCCGGGGATACAGCCTCTGAAAAAAATCTTCCAAGAAGCGATTTTCCTCCAGGCTGTTAAGCGGAATTTGCAGTTTGCAAGTTAAGGAAGCCTGCTTCGTGGAAGAGCAAGCAGCCAACTGGCCCTGTGTTAGGAAGCCTGTATTTGAAAGGAATGGGTTAGCTTCTACAGCGGGAGAACTTCAGATCTGCTCAGGGGACTGAAATACTAGAGTCAGGGTCGAGGTTCTCCCTTGTCCTTTGCGCACCTTGCAAAGACATTCCTAGCTTCTAGCGTTAGTGTCCCTGTAGTAGCAGGCTGCAGGAGCGTGTGATAAATGACTGCCGCGTTCCTGTCCTCAGCTCCGCTATTGACTTTCTATTCGAACTAGAACCCAGGCCTACTTTGAGAGGGGTTAGGGTCCAGTGTTTTCAAACTGCCAAGGGCTACGGCAATGCGAGCTCTGTCAGAGGTAGGAAAAGAGCAATTGGTTGGATTCTTCAGCTGCTGCGTGGCTGCACAGCTTCCGCGCCGCATGGAGAGCATGAGGCTCCTTGTGGCCCTATTTTGGGCCTGCAGCAACATGCACACAGAATGTCTGTGTTCACTTATGTACAGGCTTATGAACACTAGAGCTCTCCTACAGAGCAAAGACCACTCAGTGGGCTCTAAGAGATACCTGTCGCGATTCGAGAAGAGAGTGGAGTCCTTTGCTTCCCCTCGAGATGAGGCCTGACTTCCGGGTGAGTATGGAATGCAACCCCAAATCCCTGTCGCCTATGGAGAGGAACATTAAGTCCTGGATACAAGCCTAGATGAGGTCTAGTTTGCACTTCAGTGAATGGAGCCCAATCCCCAGCTCTCCCTGGCAACTCGAATGGAAGATTGGACTTCCTGGGCCAACACAAGAGGAAGCCTGAATTCCCCGTCGTAACTCGAGAATCCCACCGCAACTCGAGAAAAACCACGTGCTTCCCTCGTCATCGCAAGATGAGGCCCTTTGTCCGCTACAGCATCTCAAGAGAAGTCCCACGTTCCATCCTGAAGTGCGAAACGGTACTTGGCACCCTTGATGCGACCCCAAAAGTTCCGCGACATACCAGACTCACTCAAAGGGAACACCGAGGTTCCCGGCACCACTTCATCTGAGCCCCTTCTCCTCTCCTGATTGCGACAGGAGGGTCGACTCCCCTTCTCTGTCTGCAAGGGGTTCCCGACCTTCCGGGCGCACCTAAGGATGAGGCCGGTCTCATGAGGAAGTTCGAGACGTAGCCTCGTGGGTGGTGCCACATGTCGAAAGACTCCAATTTCACGGTCCACTCTTGAAAAGAACCCGATGCCAGCACACCTCTTTGAAGGAAAACCTGTGGATGAAGGCACAAGACGAAGGGGCACTGACACCCGCGTGCATCGTCCAGAAAAACCCGCAGGTCCCACAGACATTTCGACAAGTGGCCTGTCACCCTGTAAACAACTCGAAAGGCAAACGAAGGTCCATTCCTCAACAGAAGACTAGGTGTGACTCTCTTGTCCCTACTCTGCAGGGACCATGGGATCCGAGTCAGAAACGGAGAGGAAGCCTGAGGTTCCTGCGTCCACTCGAGATAAAGCCCTCTTCCATTGCACCACAACCAGTGGAGTCCCGAGAGGCCCCTACCAACTCCACAGTATCCCTGAGTTCTCAGAGGCACAATGAGAAGCTCCCTGAGGTCACAGGCACAAGTGGAGGGAACCCTGGGTTTTCTGCCGTGACTCGAGAAAGACCTCGAGAGTGCTTCAACATGTGTTGAGTCGCGATTCCCCTACCATGACTCGAGAGCCATGACGCGCTCCCCCTCGCCACGCGCATGGAGACCTGACTAACCTGGCACTGCACGAGAGGCTCCATGAGTTCCTCATCGTACCTCGTGAGGAAACCCACACTGGCGCGGCAGCTCGAGGAAACACATGAGACACCCCGGTCATCGCGAGATGAGGGCCTTATTTTCCTGCATGGCCGGGAGACCAATCACGAGTCCTCTCTCCAAACTGAAGAGGAGGGTAGACTACCTTGAAGCCGCTCAGGGGGCACCAAGAGATCCGCGTCGCGACTCGAGAGGAGAGCGGAGTCCTTGGCTTCCCCTTTAGACGAGGCCTGACTCCCCGGGGGAGCCTAGAATGGAACACCGAGATCCCCGCCTTCCCTGGAGAGGAATATTAGGTCCCGGACACACGCCTAGGTGAGGTCTCTTGGCCCCTGCAGTGACTCGAGCACAACCCCCAGCTTTCCCTCGCAACTCGAGGGGAAGATTGGGCTTCCCAGGGCCAACCCAAGGGGAAGGCTGAGATCCCCGTCGTAACTCGAGAATCCCGCCGCAACTCGAGAAAAACCACGTGGTTCCCACCTCTTGGCAAGATGAGGCCCTTGTCCTCGACGGCGTCTCAAGGGAAGTCCCCTGTTCCGCCCTGAAGGGTGAAACGGTCCCTGACAGCCTACCTGCGACCACCAAAAGTTCCCCAACACGCCGTGTTCCCTCGAGGGGAACACCGAGTGTCCGGCACTGCTTCATCTGAGACCATTCTCCCCTCCAGAACGCGACAGGAGAGGCGATTCCCCTGCGTGGTCTGGAAGGGGTTCACGGCCTTCCCGGCGCACCTCAGGATGAGGCTGTGCTCACGAGGAAATTCGAGACCAGCCACGTGGGTGGTGACACATGCCGAACGCCCCCGATTCCCCGGTCCGCCCTTGAGAATGACCCGAGACCCAGACCCCTCTTCGAAGGCAACCCTGTGGGTGAAGGCACAACACGAAGGGGCACTGCCACCCCCGTGCATCGTCCGCAAATACCCGCGGGTTCCACACACAGCTCGACGAGGGGCCTGAGACCCCCTGAGCAACTCGAGAGGCCAGCGGGGTCCCCTTCCTCAGACAAGACGAGGCCTGACTCTCCTGTCCCAACTCTGCAGGGACCCTGCGGTCGGAGTCCGAAACGGAGAGGAAGCCTGAGGTTCCTGCCTCCCCTCGAGGTGAGGCCCTCTTCCGTTGCGCCAGACCCAGCGGAGTCCCGAGGGGGCCCGCCACCTCCACAGGATCCCTCGCCTCTCAGAGGCACCCTGGGAAGTTCCCTAAGGTCCCCGGCAGAAGGCGAGGGAAACGAGGGTTTCCCGCCGCCCCCCGAGAAAGACCTCGAGAGTCCTTCAACGCGACTCGAGGCCCTAGTCCCCTCCCGTGACTCAAGAGCAGTGAAGCGCTTCCCCTCGCCACGCGCATGGAGACCTGACTTCCCTGGCACCACACGAGAGGCTCCCTGAGATCCTCGTCGTGCCTCGAGAGAAAACCCCCACGGGCGCTGCAGCTCGAGGAAACCCCTGATACGCCCCCAACCTCGCGAGCTGAGGGCCTTCTTTTCGTGCATGGCCTGGAGAGAAATCCCGGGTCCTCTCTCCAAACGGAAGAGGAGGCTGGACTCCCTTGAGGCCGCTCAGGGGGCTCCAAGAGACCCGCGTCGCGACTCGAGAGGAGAGCGGAGTCCTTGGCTTCCCCTCGAGACGAGGCCTGACTCACCGGGGGAGCCTGGAATGCAACCCCGAGATCCCTGCCTTCCTTGGAGAGGAATATTAGGTCCCGGACACACGCCTAGGTGAGGTCTCTTCGGCCCTGCAGTGATTCGAGCGCAACCCCCAGCTTTCCCTCGCAACTCGAGGGGAAGATTGGGCTTCCCAGGGCCAACCCAAGGGGAAGGCTGAGATCCCCGTCGTAACGCGAGAATCCCGGCGCAACTCGAGAAAAACCACGTGGTTCCCACCTCTTGGCAAGATGAGGCCCTTGCCCGCCACGGCGTCTCAAGGAAAGTCCCCTGTTCCGCCCTGAAGGGCGAAATGGTCCCTGACAGCCTTGCTGCGACCCCCAAAAGTTCCCCGACACGACGGGTTCCCCGAGGGGAACACCGAGGGTCCCGGCACCGCTTCATCTGAGCCCCTTCTCCCCTCCTGATCGCGACAGGAGAGGCGATTCCCCTGCGTGGTCTGGAAGGGGTTCCCAGCCTTCCCGGCGCAGCTCAGGATGAGGCCGGTCTCACGAGGAAATTTGAGACTAGCCACGTGGGTGGGGCCACATGCCGAACGCCCCCGATTCCCCGGTCCGCTCTTGAGAAGGACCCGAGGCCCGGACCCCTCTTCGAAGGCAACCCTGTGGGTGAAGGCACAACACGAAGGGGCCCTGCCACCCCCGTGCATCGTCCGCAAAGACCCGAGGTTCCACACACAGCACGACGAGGGGCCTGAGACCCCCTGAGCAACTCGATAGGCCAGCGGGGTCCCCTTCCTCAGACAAGACGAGGCCTGACTCTCCTGTCACAACTCTGCAGGGACCCTGCGGTCGGAGTCCGAAACGGAGAGGAAGCCTGAGGTTCCTGCCTCCCCTCGAGGTGAGGCCCTCTTCCGTTGCGCCAGACCCAGCGGAGTCCCGAGTGGCCCCGCCACCTCCACAGGATCCCTCGCCTCTCAGAGGCACCCTGGGAAGTTCTCTAAGGTCCCCGGCAGAAGGCGAGGGAAACGAGGGTTTCCCGCCGCCCCCCGACAAAGACCTCGAGAGTCCTTCTTCAACGCGTCTCGAGGCCCTAGTCCCCTCCCGTGACTCGAGAGCCAGGACGCGCTCCCCCTCGCCACACGCATGGAGACCTGACTTCCCTGGCGCCGCACGAGAGGCTCCCTGAGATCCTCGTCGTGCCTCGGGAGAAAACCCCCACGGGCGCCGCAGCTCGAGGAAACCCCTGAGACGCCCCCGTCCTCGCGAGCTGAGGGCCTTCTTTTCCTGCATGGCCTGGAGAGCAATCCCGGGTCCTCTCTCCAAACGGAAGAGGAGGCTGGACTCCCTTGAGGCCGCTCAGGGGGCTCCAAGAGACCCGCGTCGCGACTCGAGAGGAGAGCGGAGTCCTTGGCTTCCCCTCGAGATGAGGCCTGACTCCCCGGGGGAGCCTGGAATGCAACCCCGAGATCCCTGCCTTCCCTGGAGAGGAATATTAGGTCCCGGACACACGCCTAGGTGAGGTCTCTTCGGCCCTGCAGTGACTCGAGCGCAACCCCCAGCTTTCCCTCGCAACCCGAGGGGAAGATTGGGCTTCCCAGGGCCAACCCAAGGGGAAGGCTGAGATCCCCGTCGTAACTCGAGAATCCCGCCGCAACTCGAGAAAAACCACGTGGTTCCCACCTCTTGGCAAGATGAGGCCCTTGCCCGCCACGGCGTCTCAAGGGAAGTCCCCTGTTCTGCCCTGAAGGGCGAAACGGTCCCTGACAGCCTTCCTGCGACCCCCAAAAGCCCCCCGACACGCCGGGTTCCCCCGAGGGGAACACCGAGGGTCCCGGCACCGCTTCCTCTGAGCCCCTTCTCCCCTCCTGATCGCGACAGGAGAGGCAATTCCCCTGCGTGGTCTGGAAGGGGTTCCCGGCCTTCCCAGCGCACCTCAGGATGAGGCCGGTCTCACGAGGAAATTCGAGACGAGCCACGTGGGTGGGGCCACATGCCGAATGCCCCCGATTCCCCGGTCTGCTCTTGAGAAGGACCCGAGGCCCGGACCCCTCTTCGAAGGCAACCCTGTGGGTGAAGGCACAACACGAAGGGGCACTGCCACCCCCGTGCATCGTCCGCAAAGACCCGCGGGTTCCACACACAGCTCGACGAGGGGCCTGAGACCCCCTGAGCAACTCGAGAGGCAAGCGGAGTTCCCTTCCTCAGACAAGACGAGGCCTGACTCTCCTGTCCCAACTCTGCAGGGACCCTGAGGTCGGAGGGTCGGAGTCAGAAACAGAGAGGAAGCCTGAGGTTCCTGCCTCCCCTCGAGATGAGGCCCTCTTCCATTGAGCCAACCCCAGCGGAGTCCCGAGAGGCCCCGCTAACTCCACAGCATCCCTCACCTCTCAGAGGCACCCTGGGAAGTTCCCTAAGGTCCCTGGCAGAAGGCGAGGGAAATGAGGGTTTTCCGCCGCCACTCGAGAAAGACTTCGATAGTCCTGCTGCAAAGTGTCTTGAGGCCCTTGTCCCCTCTCTGGACTAGAGAGCAATGATGCGCTCCCCCTCGCCTCGCGCATGCAGACCTGGCTTCCCTGGCACCACACGAGAGGCTCCCTGAGATCCTCGTCGTGCCTCGGGAGAAAACCCCCACGGGCGCTGCAGCTCGAGGAAACCCCTGATACGCCCCCAACCTCGCGAGCTGAGGGCCTTCTTTTCGTGCATGGCCTGGAGAGAAATCCCGGGTCCTCTCTCCAAACGGAAGAGGAGGCTGGACTCCCTTGAGGCCGCTCAGGGGGCTCCAAGAGACCCGCGTCGCGACTCGAGAGGAGAGCGGAGTCCTTGGCTTCCCCTCGAGACGAGGCCTGACTCCCCGGGGGAGCCTGGAATGCAACCCCGAGGTCCCTGCCTTCCTTGGAGAGGAATATTAGGTCCCGGACACACGCCTAGGTGAGGTCTCTTCGGCCCTGCAGTGATTCGAGCGCAACCCCCAGCTTTCCCTCGCAACTCAAGGGGAAGATTGGGCTTCCCAGGGCCAACCCAAGGGGAAGGCTGAGATCCCCGTCGTAACTCGAGAATCCCGCCGCAACTCGAGAAAAACCACGTGGTTCCCACCTCTTGGCAAGATGAGGCCCTTGCCCGCCACGGCGTCTCAAGGAAAGTCCCCTGTTCCGCCCTGAAGGGCGAAATGGTCCCTGACAGCCTTGCTGCGACCCCCAAAAGTTCCCCGACACGCCGGGTTCCCCGAGGGGAACACCGAGGGTCCCGGCACCGCTTCATCTGAGCCCCTTCTCCCCTCCTGATCACGACAGGAGAGGCGATTCCCCTGCGTGGTCTGGAAGGGGTTCCCAGCCTTCCCGGCGCACCTCAGGATGAGGCCGGTCTCACGAGGAAATTTGAGACTAGCCACGTGGGTGGGGCCACATGCCGAACGCCCCCGATTCCCCGGTCCGCTCTTGAGAAGGACCCGGGGCCCGGACCCCTCTTCGAAGGCAACCCTGTGGGTGAAGGCACAACACGAAGGGGCCCTGCCACCCCCGTGCATCGTCCGCAAAGACCCGAGGTTCCACACACAGCACGACGAGGGGCCTGAGACCCCCTGAGCAACTCGATAGGCCAGCGGGGTCCCCTTCCTCAGACAAGACGAGGCCTGACTCTCCTGTCCCAACTCTGCAGGGACCCTGCGGTCGGAGTCCGAAACGGAGAGGAAGCCTGAGGTTCCTGCCTCCCCTCGAGGTGAGGCCCTCTTCCGTTGCGCCAGACCCAGCGGAGTCCCGAGTGGCCCCGCCACCTCCACAGGATCCCTCGCCTCTCAGAGGCACCCTAGGAAGTTCCCTAAGGTCCCCGGCAGAAGGCGAGGGAAACGAGGGTTTCCCGCCGCCCCCCGAGAAAGACCTCGAGAGTCCTTCTTCAACGCGTCTCGAGGCCCTAGTCCCCTCCTGTGACTCGAGAGCCAGGACGCGCTCCCCCTCGCCACGCGCATGGAGACCTGACTTCCCTGGCACCACACGAGAGGCTCCCTGAGATCCTCGTCGTGCCTCGGGAGAAAACCCCCACGGGCGCCGCAGCTCGAGGAAACCCCTGAGACGCCCCCGTCCTCGCGAGCTGAGGGCCTTCTTTTCCTGCATGGCCTGGAGAGCAATCCCGGGTCCTCTCTCCAAACGGAAGAGGAGGCTGGACTCCCTTGAGGCCGCTCAGGGGGCTCCAAGAGACCCGCGTCGCGACTCGAGAGGAGAGCGGAGTCCTTGGCTTCCCCTCGAGACGAGGCCTGACTCCCCGGGGGAGCCTGGAATGCAACCCCAAGATCCCTGCCTTCCCGGGAGAGGAATATTAGGTCCCAGACACACGCCTAGGTGAGGTCTCTTCGGCCCTGCAGAGACTCGAGCGCAACCCCCAGCTTTCCCTCACAACCCGAGGGGAAGATTGGGCTTCCCAGGGCCAACCCAAGGGGAAGGCTGAGATCCCCGTCGTAACTCGAGAATCCCGCCGCAACTCGAGAAAAACCACGTGGTTCCCACCTCTTGGCAAGATGAGGCCCTTGCCCGCGACGGCGTCTCAAGGGAAGTCCCCTGTTCCGCCCTGAAGGGCAAAACGGTCCCTGACAGCCTTCCTGCGACCCCCAAAATTCCCCCGACACGCCGGGGTCCCCCGAGGGGAACACCGAGTGTCCCGGCACCGCTTCATCTGAGCCCCTTCTCCCCTCCTGATCGCGACAGGAGAGGCGATTCCCCTGCGTGGTCTGGAAGGGGTTCCCGGCCTTCCCGGCGCACCTCAGGATGAGGCTGGTCTCAGGAGGAAATTCGAGACGAGCCACGTGGGTGGAGCCACATGCCGAACGCCCCCTATTCCCCGGTCCGCTCTTGAGAAGGACCCAAGGCCCGGACCCCTCTTCGAAGGCAACCCTGTGGGTGAAGGCACAACACGAAGGGGCACTGCCACTCCCGTGCATCGTCCGCAAAGACCCGCGGGTTCCACAAACAGCTCGACGAGGGGCCTGAGACCCTCTGAGCAACTCGAGAGTCCAGCGGGCTTCCCTTCCTCAGACAAGACGAGGCCTGACTCTCCTGTCCCAACTCTGCAGGGACCCTGCGGTCGGAGTCCGAAACGGAGAGGAAGCCTGAGGTTCCTGCCTCCCCTCGAGGTGAGGCCCTCTTCCGTTGCGCCAGACCCAGCGGAGTCCCGAGGGGCCCCGCCACCTCCACAGGATCCCTCGCCTCTCAGAGGCACCCTGGGAAGTTCCCTAAGGTCCCCGGCAGAAGGCGAGGGAAACGAGGGTTTCCCGCCGCCCCCCGAGAAAGACCTCGAGAGTCCTTCTTCAACGCGTCTCGAGGCCCTAGTCCCCTCCTGTGACTCGAGAGCCAGGACGCGCTCCCCCTCGCCACACGCATGGAGACCTGACTTCCCTGGCGCCGCACGAGAGGCTCCCTGAGATCCTCGTCGTGCCTCGGGAGAAAACCCCCACGGGCGCCGCAGCTCGAGGAAACCCCTGAGACGCCCCCGTCCTCGCGAGCTGAGGGCCTTCTTTTCCTGCATGGCCTGGAGAGCAATCCCGGGTCCTCTCTCCAAACGGAAGAGGAGGCTGGACTCCCTTGAGGCCGCTCAGGGGGCTCCAAGAGACCCGCGTCGCGACTCGAGAGGAGAGCGGAGTCCTTGGCTTCCCCTCGAGACGAGGCCTGACTCCCCGGGGGAGCCTGCAATGCAACCCCGAGATCCCTGCCTTCCCTGGAGAGGAATATTAGGTCCCGGACACACGCCTAGGTGAGGTCTCTTCGGCCCTGCAGTGACTCGAGCGCAACCCCCAGCTTTCCCTCGCAACCCGAGGGGAAGATTGGGCTTCCCAGGGCCAACCCAAGGGGAAGGCTGAGATCCCCGTCGTAACTCGAGAATCCCGCCGCAACTCGAGAAAAACCACGTGGTTCCCACCTCTTGGCAAGATGAGGCCCTTGCCCGCCACGGCGTCTCAAGGGAAGTCCCCTGTTCTGCCCTGAAGGGCGAAACGGTCCCTGACAGCCTTCCTGCGACCCCCAAAAGCCCCCCGACACGCCGGGTTCCCCCGAGGGGAACACCGAGGGTCCCGGCACCGCTTCCTCTGAGCCCCTTCTCCCCTCCTGATCGCGACAGGAGAGGCGATTCCCCTGCGTGGTCTGGAAGGGGTTCCCGGCCTTCCCAGCGCACCTCAGGATGAGGCCGGTCTCACGAGGAAATTCGAGACGAGCCACGTGGGTGGGGCCACATGCCGAACGCCCCCGATTCCCCGGTCTGCTCTTGAGAAGGACCCGAGGCCCGGACCCCTCTTCGAAGGCAACCCTGTGGGTGAAGGCACAACACGAAGGGGCACTGCCACCCCCGTGCATCGTCCGCAAAGACCCGCGGGTTCCACACACAGCTCGACGAGGGGCCTGAGACCCCCTGAGCAACTCGAGAGGCAAGCGGAGTTCCCTTCCTCAGACAAGACGAGGCCTGACTCTCCTGTCCCAACTCTGCAGGGACCCTGAGGTCGGAGGGTCGGAGTCAGAAACAGAGAGGAAGCCTGAGGTTCCTGCCTCCCCTCGAGATGAGGCCCTCTTCCATTGAGCCAACCCCAGCGGAGTCCCGAGAGGCCCCGCTAACTCCACAGCATCCCTCACCTCTCAGAGGCACCCTGGGAAGTTCCCTAAGGTCCCTGGCAGAAGGCGAGGGAAATGAGGGTTTTCCGCCGCCACTCGAGAAAGACTTCGATAGTCCTGCTGCAAAGTGTCTTGAGGCCTTTGTCCCCTCTCTGGACTAGAGAGCAATGATGCGCTCCCCCTCGCCTCGCGCATGCAGACCTGGCTTCCCTGGCGCCGCACGAGAGGCTCCCTGAGATCCTCGTCGTGCCTCGGGAGAAAACCCCCACGGGCGCTGCAGCTCGAGGAAACCCCTGATACGCCCCCAACCTCGCGAGCTGAGGGCCTTCTTTTCGTGCATGGCCTGGAGAGAAATCCCGGGTCCTCTCTCCAAACGGAAGAGGAGGCTGGACTCCCTTGAGGCCGCTCAGGGGGCTCCAAGAGACCCGCGTCGCGACTCGAGAGGAGAGCGGAGTCCTTGGCTTCCCCTCGAGACGAGGCCTGACTCCCCGGGGGAGCCTGGAATGCAACCCCGAGATCCCTGCCTTCCTTGGAGAGGAATATTAGGTCCCGGACACACGCCTAGGTGAGGTCTCTTCGGCCCTGCAGTGATTCGAGCGCAACCCCCAGCTTTCCCTCGCAACTCAAGGGGAAGATTGGGCTTCCCAGGGCCAACCCAAGGGGAAGGCTGAGATCCCCGTCGTAACGCGAGAATCCCGCCGCAACTCGAGAAAAACCACGTGGTTCCCACCTCTTGGCAAGATGAGGCCCTTGCCCGCCACGGCGTCTCAAGGAAAGTCCCCTGTTCCGCCCTGAAGGGCGAAATGGTCCCTGACAGCCTTGCTGCGACCCCCAAAAGTTCCCCGACACGCCGGGTTCCCCGAGGGGAACACCGAGGGTCCCGGCACCGCTTCATCTGAGCCCCTTCTCCCCTCCTGATCGCGACAGGAGAGGCGATTCCCCTGCGTGGTCTGGAAGGGGTTCCCAGCCTTCCCGGCGCACCTCAGGATGAGGCCGGTCTCACGAGGAAATTTGAGACTAGCCACGTGGGTGGGGCCACATGCCGAACGCCCCCGATTCCCCGGTCCGCTCTTGAGAAGGACCCGGGGCCCGGACCCCTCTTCGAAGGCAACCCTGTGGGTGAAGGCACAACACGAAGGGGCCCTGCCACCCCCGTGCATCGTCCGCAAAGACCCGAGGTTCCACACACAGCACGACGAGGGGCCTGAGACCCCCTGAGCAACTCGATAGGCCAGCGGGGTCCCCTTCCTCAGACAAGACGAGGCCTGACTCTCCTGTCCCAACTCTGCAGGGACCCTGCGGTCGGAGTCCGAAACGGAGAGGAAGCCTGAGGTTCCTGCCTCCCCTCGAGGTGAGGCCCTCTTCCGTTGCGCCAGACCCAGCGGAGTCCCGAGTGGCCCCGCCACCTCCACAGGATCCCTCGCCTCTCAGAGGCACCCTAGGAAGTTCCCTAAGGTCCCCGGCAGAAGGCGAGGGAAACGAGGGTTTCCCGCCGCCCCCCGAGAAAGACCTCGAGAGTCCTTCTTCAACGCGTCTCGAGGCCCTAGTCCCCTCCTGTGACTCGAGAGCCAGGACGCGCTCCCCCTCGCCACGCGCATGGAGACCTGACTTCCCTGGCACCACACGAGAGGCTCCCTGAGATCCTCGTCGTGCCTCGGGAGAAAACCCCCACGGGCGCCGCAGCTCGAGGAAACCCCTGAGACGCCCCCGTCCTCGCGAGCTGAGGGCCTTCTTTTCCTGCATGGCCTGGAGAGCAATCCCGGGTCCTCTCTCCAAACGGAAGAGGAGGCTGGACTCCCTTGAGGCCGCTCAGGGGGCTCCAAGAGACCCGCGTCGCGACTCGAGAGGAGAGCGGAGTCCTTGGCTTCCCCTCGAGACGAGGCCTGACCCCCCGGGGGAGCCTGGAATGCAACCCCAAGATCCCTGCCTTCCCGGGAGAGGAATATTAGGTCCCAGACACACGCCTAGGTGAGGTCTCTTCGGCCCTGCAGAGACTCGAGCGCAACCCCCAGCTTTCCCTCACAACCCGAGGGGAAGATTGGGCTTCCCAGGGCCAACCCAAGGGGAAGGCTGAGATCCCCGTCGTAACTCGAGAATTCCGCCGCAACTCGAGAAAAACCACGTGGTTCCCACCTCTTGGCAAGATGAGGCCCTTGCCCGCGACGGCGTCTCAAGGGAAGTCCCCTGTTCCGCCCTGAAGGGCAAAACGGTCCCTGACAGCCTTCCTGCGACCCCCAAAATTCCCCCGACACGCCGGGGTCCCCCGAGGGGAACACCGAGTGTCCCGCAACCGCTTCATCTGAGCCCCTTCTCCCCTCCTGATCGCGACAGGAGAGGCGATTCCCCTGCGTGGTCTGGTAGGGGTTCCCGGCCTTCCCGGCGCACCTCAGGATGAGGCTGGTCTCAGGAGGAAATTCGAGACGAGCCACGTGGGTGGAGCCACATGCCGAACGCCCCCTATTCCCCGGTCCGCTCTTGAGAAGGACCCAAGGCCCGGACCCCTCTTCGAAGGCAACCCTGTGGGTGAAGGCACAACACGAAGGGGCACTGCCACTCCCGTGCATCGTCCGCAAAGACCCGCGGGTTCCACAAACAGCTCGACGAGGGGCCTGAGACCCCCTGAGCAACTCGAGAGTCCAGCGGGCTTCCCTTCCTCAGACAAGACGAGGCCTGACTCTCCTGTCCCAACTCTGCAGGGACCCTGCGGTCGGAGTCCGAAACGGAGAGGAAGCCTGAGGTTCCTGCCTCCCCTCGAGGTGAGGCCCTCTTCCGTTGCGCCAGACCCAGCGGAGTCCCGAGGGGCCCCGCCACCTCCACAGGATCCCTCGCCTCTCAGAGGCACCCTGGGAAGTTCCCTAAGGTCCCCGGCAGAAGGCGAGGGAAACGAGGGTTTCCCGCCGCCCCCCGAGAAAGACCTCGAGAGTCCTTCTTCAACGCGTCTCGAGGCCCTAGTCCCCTCCTGTGACTCGAGAGCCAGGACGCGCTCCCCCTCGCCACACGCATGGAGACCTGACTTCCCTGGCGCCGCACGAGAGGCTCCCTGAGATCCTCGTCGTGCCTCGGGAGAAAACCCCCACGGGCGCCGCAGCTCGAGGAAACCCCTGAGACGCCCCCGTCCTCGCGAGCTGAGGGCCTTCTTTTCCTGCATGGCCTGGAGAGCAATCCCGGGTCCTCTCTCCAAACGGAAGAGGAGGCTGGACTCCCTTGAGGCCGCTCAGGGGGCTCTAAGAGACCCGCGTCGCGACTCGAGAGGAGAGCGGAGTCCTTGGCTTCCCCTCGAGACGAGGCCTGACTCCCCGGGGGAGCCTGCAATGCAAGCCCGAGATCCCTGCCTTCCCTGGAGAGGAATATTAGGTCCCGGACACACGCCTAGGTGAGGTCTCTTCGGCCCTGCAGTGACTCGAGCGCAACCCCCAGCTTTCCCTCGCAACCCGAGGGGAAGATTGGGCTTCCCAGGGCCAACCCAAGGGGAAGGCTGAGATCCCCGTCGTAACTCGAGAATCCCGCCGCAACTCGAGAAAAACCACGTGGTTCCCACCTCTTGGCAAGATGAGGCCCTTGCCCGCCACGGCGTCTCAAGGGAAGTCCCCTGTTCTGCCCTGAAGGGCGAAACGGTCCCTGACAGCCTTCCTGCGACCCCCAAAAGCCCCCCGACACGCCGGGTTCCCCCGAGGGGAACACCGAGGGTCCCGGCACCGCTTCCTCTGAGCCCCTTCTCCCCTCCTGATCGCGACAGGAGAGGCGATTCCCCTGCGTGGTCTGGAAGGGGTTCCCGGCCTTCCCAGCGCACCTCAGGATGAGGCCGGTCTCACGAGGAAATTCGAGACGAGCCACGTGGGTGGGGCCACATGCCGAACGCCCCCGATTCCCCGGTCTGCTCTTGAGAAGGACCCGAGGCCCGGACCCCTCTTCGAAGGCAACCCTGTGGGTGAAGGCACAACACGAAGGGGCACTGCCACCCCCGTGCATCGTCCGCAAAGACCCGCGGGTTCCACACACAGCTCGACGAGGGGCCTGAGACCCCCTGAGCAACTCGAGAGGCAAGCGGAGTTCCCTTCCTCAGACAAGACGAGGCCTGACTCTCCTGTCCCAACTCTGCAGGGACCCTGAGGTCGGAGGGTCGGAGTCAGAAACAGAGAGGAAGCCTGAGGTTCCTGCCTCCCCTCGAGATGAGGCCCTCTTCCATTGAGCCAACCCCAGCGGAGTCCCGAGAGGCCCCGCTAACTCCACAGCATCCCTCACCTCTCAGAGGCACCCTGGGAAGTTCCCTAAGGTCCCTGGCAGAAGGCGAGGGAAATGAGGGTTTTCCGCCGCCACTCGAGAAAGACTTCGATAGTCCTGCTGCAAAGTGTCTTGAGGCCCTTGTCCCCTCTCTGGACTAGAGAGCAATGATGCGCTCCCCCTCGCCTCGCGCATGCAGACCTGGCTTCCCTGGCGCCGCACGAGAGGCTCCCTGAGATCCTCGTCGTGCCTCGGGAGAAAACCCCCACGGGCGCTGCAGCTCGAGGAAACCCCTGATACGCCCCCAACCTCGCGAGCTGAGGGCCTTCTTTTCGTGCATGGCCTGGAGAGAAATCCCGGGTCCTCTCTCCAAACGGAAGAGGAGGCTGGACTCCCTTGAGGCCGCTCAGGGGGCTCCAAGAGACCCGCGTCGCGACTCGAGAGGAGAGCGGAGTCCTTGGCTTCCCCTCGAGACGAGGCCTGACTCCCCGGGGGAGCCTGGAATGCAACCCCGAGATCCCTGCCTTCCTTGGAGAGGAATATTAGGTCCCGGACACACGCCTAGGTGAGGTCTCTTCGGCCCTGCAGTGATTCGAGCGCAACCCCCAGCTTTCCCTCGCAACTCGAGGGGAAGATTGGGCTTCCCAGGGCCAACCCAAGGGGAAGGCTGAGATCCCCGTCGTAACTCGAGAAACCCGCCGCAACTCGAGAAAAACCACGTGGTTCCCACCTCTTGGCAAGATGAGGCCCTTGCCCGCCACGGCGTCTCAAGGAAAGTCCCCTGTTCCGCCCTGAAGGGCGAAATGGTCCCTGACAGCCTTGCTGCGACCCCCAAAAGTTCCCCGACACGCCGGGTTCCCCGAGGGGAACACCGAGGGTCCCGGCACCGCTTCATCTGAGCCCCTTCTCCCCTCCTGATCGCGACAGGAGAGGCGATTCCCCTGCGTGGTCTGGAAGGGGTTCCCAGCCTTCCCGGCGCAGCTCAGGATGAGGCCGGTCTCACGAGGAAATTTGAGACTAGCCACGTGGGTGGGGCCACATGCCGAACGCCCCCGATTCCCCGGTCCGCTCTTGAGAAGGACCCGGGGCCCGGACCCCTCTTCGAAGGCAACCCTGTGGGTGAAGGCACAACACGAAGGGGCCCTGCCACCCCCGTGCATCGTCCGCAAAGACCCGAGGTTCCACACACAGCACGACGAGGGGCCTGAGACCCCCTGAGCAACTCGATAGGCCAGCGGGGTCCCCTTCCTCAGACAAGACGAGGCCTGACTCTCCTGTCCCAACTCTGCAGGGACCCTGCGGTCGGAGTCCGAAACGGAGAGGAAGCCTGAGGTTCCTGCCTCCCCTCGAGGTGAGGCCCTCTTCCGTTGCGCCAGACCCAGCGGAGTCCCGAGTGGCCCCGCCACCTCCACAGGATCCCTCGCCTCTCAGAGGCACCCTAGGAAGTTCCCTAAGGTCCCCGGCAGAAGGCGAGGGAAACGAGGGTTTCCCGCCGCCCCCCGAGAAAGACCTCGAGAGTCCTTCTTCAACGCGTCTCGAGGCCCTAGTCCCCTCCTGTGACTCGAGAGCCAGGACGCGCTCCCCCTCGCCACGCGCATGGAGACCTGACTTCCCTGGCACCACACGAGAGGCTCCCTGAGATCCTCGTCGTGCCTCGGGAGAAAACCCCCACGGGCGCCGCAGCTCGAGGAAACCCCTGAGACGCCCCCGTCCTCGCGAGCTGAGGGCCTTCTTTTCCTGCATGGCCTGGAGAGCAATCCCGGGTCCTCTCTCCAAACGGAAGAGGAGGCTGGACTCCCTTGAGGCCGCTCAGGGGGCTCCAAGAGACCCGCGTCGCGACTCGAGAGGAGAGCGGAGTCCTTGGCTTCCCCTCGAGACGAGGCCTGACTCCCCGGGGGAGCCTGGAATGCAACCCCAAGATCCCTGCCTTCCCGGGAGAGGAATATTAGGTCCCAGACACACGCCTAGGTGAGGTCTCTTCGGCCCTGCAGAGACTCGAGCGCAACCCCCAGCTTTCCCTCACAACCCGAGGGGAAGATTGGGCTTCCCAGGGCCAACCCAAGGGGAAGGCTGAGATCCCCGTCGTAACTCGAGAATGCCGCCGCAACTCGAGAAAAACCACGTGGTTCCCACCTCTTGGCAAGATGAGGCCCTTGCCCGCGACGGCGTCTCAAGGGAAGTCCCCTGTTCCGCCCTGAAGGGTAAAACGGTCCCTGACAGCCTTCCTGCGACCCCCAAAAGTCCCCCGACACGCCGGGGTCCCCCGAGGGGAAAACCGAGGGTCCCGGCACCGCTTCATCTGAGCCCCTTCTCCCCTCCTGATCGCGACAGGAGAGGCGATTCCCCTGCGTGGTCTGCAAGGGGTTTCCGGCCTTCCCGGCGCACCTCAGGATGAGGCTGGTCTCAGGAGGAAATTCAAGACGAGCCACGTGGGTGGAGCCACATGCCGAACGCCCCCTATTCCCCGGTCCGCTCTTGAGAAGGACCCGAGGCCCGGACCCCTCTTCGAAGGCAACCCTGTGGGTGAAGGCACAACACGAAGGGGCACTGCCACCCCCGTGCATCGTCCGCAAAGACCCGCGGGTTCCACACACAGCTCGACGAGGGGCCTGAGACCCCCTGAGCAACTCGAGAGGCCAGCGGGGTTCCCTTCCTCAGACAAGACGAGGCCTGACTCTCCTGTCCCAACTCTGCAGGGACCCTGCGGTCGGAGTCCGAAACGGAGAGGAAGCCTGAGGTTCCTGCCTCCCCTCGAGGTGAGGCCCTCTTCCGTTGCGCCAGACCCAGCGGAGTCCCGAGGGGCCCCGCCACCTCCACAGGATCCCTCGCCTCTCAGAGGCACCCTGGGAAGTTCCCTAAGGTCCCCGGCAGAAGGCGAGGGAAACGAGGGTTTCCCGCCGCCCCCCGAGAAAGACCTCGAGAGTCCTTCTTCAACGCGTCTCGAGGCCCTAGTCCCCTCCCGTGACTCGAGAGCCAGGACGCGCTCCCCCTCGCCACACGCATGGAGACCTGACTTCCCTGGCGCCGCACGAGAGGCTCCCTGAGATCCTCGTCGTGCCTCGGGAGAAAACCCCCACGGGCGCCGCAGCTCGAGGAAACCCCTGAGACGCCCCCGTCCTCGCGAGCTGAGGGCCTTCTTTTCCTGCATGGCCTGGAGAGCAATCCCGGGTCCTCTCTCCAAACGGAAGAGGAGGCTGGACTCCCTTGAGGCCGCTCAGGGGGCTCCAAGAGACCCGCGTCGCGACTCGAGAGGAGAGCGGAGTCCTTGGCTTCCCCTCGAGACGAGGCCTGACTCCCCGGGGGAGCCTGGAATGCAACCCCGAGATCCCTGCCTTCCCTGGAGAGGAATATTAGGTCCCGGACACACGCCTAGGTGAGGTCTCTTCGGCCCTGCAGTGACTCGAGCGCAACCCCCAGCTTTCCCTCGCAACCCGAGGGGAAGATTGGGCTTCCCAGGGCCAACCCAAGGGGAAGGCTGAGATCCCCGTCGTAACTCGAGAATCCCGCCGCAACTCGAGAAAAACCACGTGGTTCCCACCTCTTGGCAAGATGAGGCCCTTGCCCGCCACGGCGTCTCAAGGGAAGTCCCCTGTTCTGCCCTGAAGGGCGAAACGGTCCCTGACAGCCTTCCTGCGACCCCCAAAAGTCCCCCGACACGCCGGGGTCCCCCGAGGGGAACACCGAGGGTCCCGGCACCGCTTCCTCTGAGCCCCTTCTCCCCTCCTGATCGCGACAGGAGAGGCGATTCCCCTGCGTGGTCTGGAAGGGGTTCCCGGCCTTCCCAGCGCACCTCAGGATGAGGCCGGTCTCACGAGGAAATTCGAGACGAGCCACGTGGGTGGAGCCACATGCCGAACGCCCCCGATTCCCCGGTCCGCTCTTGAGAAGGACCCGAGGCCCGGACCCCTCTTCGAAGGCAACCCTGTGGGTGAAGGCACAACACGAAGGGGCACTGCCACCCCCGTGCATCGTCCGCAAAGACCCGCGGGTTCCACACACAGCTCGACGAGGGGCCTGAGACCCCCTGAGCAACTCGAGAGGCAAGCGGAGTTCCCTTCCTCAGACAAGACGAGGCCTGACTCTCCTGTCCCAACTCTGCAGGGACCCTGAGGTCGGAGGGTCGGAGTCAGAAACAGAGAGGAAGCCTGAGGTTCCTGCCTCCCCTCGAGATGAGGCCCTCTTCCATTGAGCCAACCCCAGCGGAGTCCCGAGAGGCCCCGCTAACTCCACAGCATCCCTCACCTCTCAGAGGCACCCTGGGAAGTTCCCTAAGGTCCCCGGCAGAAGGCGAGGGAAATGAGGTTTTTCCGCCGCCACTCGAGAAAGACTTCGATAGTCCTGCTGCAAAGTGTCTTGAGGCCCTTGTCCCCTCTCTGGACTAGAGAGCAATGATGCGCTCCCCCTCGCCTCGCGCATGCAGACCTGGCTTCCCTGGCGCCGCACGAGAGGCTCCCTGAGATCCTCGTCGTTACTCGGGAGAAAACCCCCACGGCACCGCAGCTCGAGGAAACCCCTGAGACGCCCCCGTCCTCGCGAGCTGAGGGCCTTCTTTTCCTGCCTGGCCTGGAGAGCAATCCCGAGTCCTCTCTCCAAACTGAAGAGTAGGCTGGACTCCCTTGAGGCGACTCAGTGGGCTCCAAGAGATCTGCGTCACGGCTCGAGAAGAGAGCTCAGTCCTTTGCTTCCCCTCGAGGCGAGGCCTGACTCCCCGGGGGAGTCTGGAGTGCAATCCCGAGATCCTTGTCTTCCCTTGAGAGGACTATTAGGTCCTGGACACACGCCTAGATGAGGTCTCTTTGGCCTTGCAGTGATTCGAGCACAACATCCAGCTTTCCCTCGCAACTCGAAGGGAAGTTTGGGCTTCCCAGGTCCAACACAAGAGGAATCCTGAAATCCCCGTCGTAACTCGGGAATCCCGCCGCAACTCGAGAAAAAAACGTGGTTCCATCGTCTTCGCAGCATGAGGCCCTTGCCCGCCACAGCGTCTCTAAAGAAGTCCCACGTTCCTACTGAATTGCAAAACGGTACTTGGCACCCATAATGGCACCCCCAAAGTTCCCCAACATACAGGCCTCACTCGAGGGTAACACCCATGTTCCCCGCACCACATCATTTGAGCCCCTTCCCCCCTCCTGATTGCAACAGGAGTGTCGATTCTCCTGCTTTGTGTGGGAGGGGTTACCGATCTTCCCAGCGCACATCAGGATGAGGCCGGTCTCAAGAGGCAATTGGAGATGTAGCCTCGTGGGTGGTGCCACATGCGGAAAGACCCCTTTCCAGGTCAGCTATTAATAAGCACCCGATGCCCGTACACTTCTTCGAATGCATCCCGTAGGATGAAGGCACAACAAGGAGGGACCCTGAACACCCGTGCATCTTTTGGAAAATTCTGCAGGTTCCACATACAGCTCGACAAGTGACCTGTTACCTCGTGAACAACTCGAGAGGCAAGCTAAGTTTCATTTCTCCACAGAATACGAGGCCTGACTCTCCTGTCCCAACTCTGCAGGAATCCTGAGATCGGAGTCTGAAATGGAGAGGAACCCTGAGGTTCCTTCCTCAACACGAGGTGAGGCCCTCTTGCATTATACCACACCCAGTGGAGTCCCGAGAGGCCCCTCCCAACCCCACAGTATCAGTGTCTTCTCAGAGGCACCCTGAGCAACTCCCTGAGGTCACCGGCACAAGTCGAGGGAACACAGGGTATCCTGCCGCAACCCGAGAAAGACATCAAGAGTTCGTCTTCAACGCGTCTTGAGGACGGATTCCCCTACCATGACTCGAGAGCAATGACACGCTCCCCCTCGCCATGCGCATGGACACCTGACTTCCCTGGCGCCACATGAGAGGCTCCCTGAGCTCCCCGTCATACCTCGTGAGAAACCCCACACTGGCGCCGCAGCTCGGGAAAACCCACCGTCATCGCGAGATGGGGACCTTCTTTTCCTGCCTGACCTGGAGAGCATTTCCTGGTCCTCTCTCCAAACTTCACAGGAGTATTGACTCCCTTTAGGCCACTCAGTTGGGTCCAAGAAATACCCGGTGCGACTCGAGAGGAGAGCGGAGTCCTTTGCTTCCCTCGAGACGAGGCCTGACTCCCCGGGTGAGTTTGGAATGCAACCCCGAGATCCCTGTCGCCCCTGGAGTGGAACATTATGTCCTAGACACAGGCCTAGATGAGGTCTATTTTGCCCTACAGTGACTCGAGAGCAACCTCCATCTCTCCCTCACAATTTGAATGGAAGATTGGTCTTCCCACAGTCAACAAAAGAGGAAGTCTGAATTTCCCATCGTAATTCGAGAATTCAGCCTCAAGTCTTAAAAACCATGTGGTTCCCCCTTCATCGCAATATGAGGCCCTTGCCAGCTAGAGTCTCAAGAGAAGTCCCACGTTCCATCTTAAAGTTCGAAATGCTACTTGGCACCCTTGATGCGACCCCAAAGTTCCCCAACATACCGGTCTCCCTGCAGGGGAACACCGAAATTCCGGTGTCTCCAGGGAAGTCCCATGTTCCGTCCTTAAGTGCGAAACGGTACTTGACACCCTTGATGCGACCGCAAAAGTTCCCCGACACGCTGGGTTCCCTCGAGGGGAACACCGAGGGTCCCGGCACCACTTCATCTGAGCCCCTTCTCCCCTCCTGATCGCGACAGGAGAGTCGATTCCCCTGCTTTGTCTGGAAGGGGTTCCCGGCCTTCCTGGCGCACCTCAGGATGAGGCCGGTCTCAGGAGGAAATTCGAGACTAGCCACGTGTGAGGTGCCACGTGCCGAACGACCCCGATTTCCGGTCCGCTCTTGATAAGAACCCGATGCCCGGACACCTCTTCGAAGGCAACCCTGTGGGTGAAGGCACAACACGAAGGGGCACTGCCACCCCCGTGCATCGTCCGGAAAAACCCGCAGGGTCTACACACAGCTCGAAAAGGGGCCTGAGACTCCCAGAACAACTCGAGAGGCAACCAGAATTCCATTCCTCAGACAAGATGAGGCATGACTCTCCTGTCCCAACACTGCAGGGACCGTGCAGTCGGAGTCCGAAACGGAGAGGAAGCCTGAGGTTCCTGCCTCCCCTCGAGATGAGGCCCTCTTCCATTGCACCGAACCCAGCAGAGTCCCGAGAGGCCCTGCCAACTCCACAGCATCCCTCACCTCTCAGAGGCACCGTGGGAAGTTCCCTAAGGTCCCCTGCAGAAGTCGAGGGAAACGAGGGTTTCCCGCCGCAACCCGAGAAAGACCTCGAGAGTCCTTCTTCAACGCCTCTTGACGACCTAGCCGCTTCCCATGACTCGAGAGTGATGACCAGCTCCCCCTCGCCATGCGCATGGAGACCTGACTTCCCTGGCGCCGCACGAGAGGCTCCCTGAGGTCCTCGTCGTGCCTCGTGAGAAAACCCCCATGGGCTCAGCAGCCTGAGGAAACCCATGAGACGCCCCCATCATCGCGAGATGAGGGCCTTCTTTTCCTGCCTGGCCTGGAGAGCAATCCCGAGTCCTCTCTCCAAACTGAAGAGGAGGCTCGACACCCTTGAGTCCACTCAGTGGGCTCCAAGAGATCCGTGTCGCGACTTGAGAGGAAAGCGGAGTCCTTTGCTTCCCCTCCAGGCGAGTCCTGACTCCCCGGGGGAGTCTGGAATGGAAACCCTGGATCCCTGTCTTCCCTTGAGAGGAATATTAGGTCCTGGACACACGCCTCGATGAGGTCTCTTTGGCCCTGTAGTGACTCGAGCAGAACCCCCAGCTTTCCATCGCAACTCGAACTGAAGATTGGGCTTCCCAGGGCCAACCCAAGAGGAAGCCTAAAATTCCTGTCGTTTTCGAGAATCCCGATGCAACTCGAGAAAAACGACGTGGTTCCAACGTCTTCACAGGATGAGGCCCTTGCCCGCTACAGCGTCTCCAGGGAAGTCCCATGTTCCGTCCTGAAGTGGGAAATGGTACTTGGCTCCCTTGATGCGACCCCTAAAGTTCCCTGAAACGCCGGGTTCCCTCGAGTGGAACACCGAGGGTCCCGACACCACTTCATCTGAGCCCCATCTCCCCTCCTGATCGCGACAGGAGAATCCATTCCCCTACTTTGTGTGGAAGGGGTTCCCGGCCTTCCCGGCGCACCTCAGGATGATGCTGGTCTCACGAGGAAATTCGAGATGAGCCACGTGGGTGGTGCCACATGCAGAATGACCCCGATTTCCCGTTCCGCTCTTGAAATGAACCCGATGCCCGGACACCTCTTTGAAGGCAACCCTGTGGGGGAAGGCACAAAACGAAGGGGCACTGACACCCCCATGCATCTTCTGGAAACACCCGCAGGTTCCACACACAGCTTGTCAAGGGCCCTGAGACCCCCTGAACGACTCGAGAGGCAAGCAGAGTTCCGTTACTCAGACAAGACGAGGCCTGACTCTCCTGTCCCAACTCTGCAGGGACCCTGCGGTCGGAGTCAGAAATGGAGAGGAAGCCTGAGGTTCCTGCCTCCAATCGAGATGAGGCCCTCTTTCATTTCGTCAAACCTAGTGGAGTCCCGAGAGGCCCCTCTAACTCCTCAGTATCCCTCACCTCTCAGAGGCACCTGGGAAGTTCCCTAAGGTCCCCTGTAGAGGTCGAGGGAAACGAGTGTTTCCCGCCCCAACCCAAGAAAGACCTTGAGAGTCCTTCTTAAATGCCTCTTGAGGCCCTAGTCCCCTCCCATGACTCGAGAGCAATGACGCGATCTGCCTGGCCACACGCATGGAGTCAGGCTTCTCTGCCACAGCATGAGAGACTCCCTGAACTCCCCATCATATCTCGTGAGAAACCCCACACTGGCGCCGCAGCTCGAGAAAACCCATGAGACGCCCCCGTCATCACGAGAGGAGGGCCATCTTTAACTGCATGGTATGCAGATCAAGCGTGAACCTTCTGTCCAAGCTACACAGGACGCTTGACTCCCTTTAGGCCACTCATTGGGCTCCAAGAGTTACACGTCGCGACTCGAGAGGATAGTGGAGTCCTTTGCTTCTTCTCGAGACGAGGCGTGACCCACCGGGTGAGACTGGAATGCGACCCCGATATCCCTGTCTCCCCTGGAGAGGAACATTACGTCCTGGACCCAAGCCTAGATGAGGACTCTTTGCCCTGAAGTGACTCGAGAGCAACCCCCAGCTCTCTCTGACAAGTTGAATGGAAGATTGGACTTCCTGGGCCAACACAAGAGGAAGCCTGAATTCCCCGTTGTAACTCAAGAATCCCGCCTCAACTCGAGAAAAACCACGTGTTTCCCTCGTCATCGCAATATGAGGCCCTTGCCCGCTACAGCATCTCCAGAGAATTCCCACGTTCCGTCTTGAAGTGCGAAACTGTACTTGGCACCCTTGATGCGACCTCAAAAGTGCCGTGACATACCGGTCTCACCCGAGGGGACCACCGAGGTTCCCGGCACCACTTCATCTGAGCCCCTTCTCCCCTTCTGATCGCGAGCGGTGGGTCGATTCCCCTGCTTTGTCTGCAAGGGGTTCCCGACCTTCCCGGCGCACCTCAGGATGAGGCCGGTCTCCCGAGGAAATTCGAGACGTAGCCTCGTGGGTGGTACCACATGCTGAAAGACCCCAATTTTCCGGTACGCTCTTGAAAAGAACCCGATGCCCGGACACCTCTTTGAAGGCAACCCTGTGGATGAAGGCACAACACGAAGGGGCACTGACACCCCCGTGCATCGTCCGGAAAAACCCGCAGGTTCCACACTCAGCTCAACAAGTGGCCTGTCACTCCGTGAACAACTCGAAAGGCAAGGGGAAATCCATTCCTCCACAGAAGACGAGGCGTGACTCTCTTCTCCATACTCTGCAGGTACCCTGCGACCCGAGTCAGAAATGGAGAGGACCCCTGAGTTTCCTGCCTCCATTCGAGATGAGGCCCTCTTCGATTGCACCAAACCCAGTTGAGTAATGAAGGGCCCCTCCCAAATCCACAGTGTCCCTGACTTCTCAGAGGCACCCTGAGAAGTTGCCTGAGGTCACCGACACAAATCAAGGGAACCCAGGGTTCCCTGCCGCAACCCGAGAAAGACCTCGAGAGTCCTTCTTCAATGCGTCTTGAGGCCCAATTCGCCTACTATGACTCGAGAGCAATCACGCACTCCCCTTCACCACACGCACGGAGACCTGACGTCCCTAGCACCACACGAGAGGCTCTCTGAGCTCCCCGTTGTACCTTGTGAGAAATCTGATACTGGCGCTGCAGCTGGAGAAAACCCACGAGATGCCCCCGTCATCGCGAGATGAGGGCCTTTTTCCCTGCATGGCCAGGAAAACAATCCCGAGTCATCTCTCCAAACTCCATAGGAGGCTTCACTCCCTTTACGCCACGCAGTGGGCTCCAAGAGATACCCGTCACGACTCGACAGGAGAGCGGAGTCCTTTTTTTCCCCTCAAGACGAGGCCTGATTCTCTGGGTGAGTCGAGAATGCAACCCTGAGATCCCTGTTGGCCCAGTAGTGGAACACTAGGTCCTGGACACAAGCGTAGATGAGGTCTATTTTGCCCTGCAGTGACTGGAGAGCAATCCCCAGTTCTAACTTGCAACTCGAATGGAATACTGGATTTTCCTGGTGCCACACAAGAGGCTCCCTGAGATCCCCGTGGTACTTCATGAGACACCCCACACTGGCGCCGCAGCTCGAGAAAACCCACGAGATGCCACCGTCATCTCGAGATGAGGGCCTTCTTTTCCTGCATGGCCTGGAGTCCAATCCCGAGTCCTCTCTCCAAACTCCACAGGAGGCTTGACTCCCTTTAGTACACACAGTGGGCTCCAAGAGATACCCATCGCGACTCGAGACGAGAGCGGAATTCTTTGCTTACCCTCGAGGTGAGAACTGACTCCCCGGATGAGTCTGGAATGCAAACCCGAGATCCCTGTCGCCCCTGGAGAGCAACGTTAGATCCTGGACACAAGCCTAGATTAGGTCTCTTTTGCCCTGCAGTGACTCTAGCGCAATCCCCAGCTCCCCCTCGCAACCCGAATGGAAGATTGGATTTCAAGGCCAACAAGAGGAAGCCTAAATTCCCGGTCATAACTCGAGAATCCCGCCGCAACTCGAGCAAAACCACGTGGTTCTCCCGTCATCGCAAGATGAGGCCCTTGCCCGCTACAGCGTTTCAAAAGACGTCCCAGGTTCCGTCTTGAAATGCGAAACGGTACTTGGCACCCTTGATGCGACCCCAAAAGTCCCCCAACACGCCGGTCTCACTCAAGGGGAACACCGAGGTTCCCGGCACCACTTCATTTAAGCCCCTTCTGCCCTCCTGATCGTGACCGGTGGGTCGATTCCCCTGCTTTGTCTGCAAGGGGGCCCGACCTTCCCTGCACAACTCAGGATGAGGCCGGTCTCATGGGGAAATTCGATACGTAGCTTTGTGGGTGGTGCCACTTGCTGAAAGACTCCAATTTCCCGGTCCACTCTTGATAAGAATCCGATGCTCGGACACCTCTTGGAAGGCAGCCTTGAGTATGAAGGTACAACACGAAGGGGCACTAACACACCTGTGCATCATCCGGAAAAACGGGCAGGTTACACACACAGCTCAACAAGTGGCCTGTCACCTCGAGAACAACTCGAGAGGCAAGAGGAGTCCCATCCTCCAGAAAAGACGAGGCCTGACTCTCCTGTACCAACATGCAGGGACCTTGCGATCTGAGTCAGAAATGGAGAGGAACACTGAGGTTCCTGCTTCAACTCGAGATGAGTCCCTCTTACATTCCACCAAATGCAGAGGAGTCTCGAGAGGCCCCTCCAAACTGCACAGTATCCCTGACTTCTCAGAGGCACTCTGAGAAGCTCCCTGAGGTCGCAGGCACAAGTCAAGGGAACCCTGGGTTTTATGCAGTGACCCGCGAAAGACCTCGAGAGTCCTTCTTCAACCCGTCTTGAGGCCCGATTACCCTACCATGACTTGAGAGCAATAACGAGCTCCCCCTAGCCATCTCATGGGGACCTGACTTCCCTGGCACCACACGAGAGGCTCCCTGAGCTCCCTCTCGTACCTCGTCAGAAACCCGGCACTAGCGCAGCAGTCTAGAAAACCCACGAGACGCCGCCATCATCGCGAGATGAGGGCCTTCTGTTCCTGCATGGCCTGGAGAGGAATCCCGAGTCCTCTATCCAAACACCACAGGAGGCTTGACTCCCTTTAGGGCACACAGTGGGCTCCAAGAGATACCCATCGCGACTCAAAAGGACAGCGGAGTTCTTTGCTTCCCCTCGAGACGAGGCCTGATTCCCCGGGTGAGTCTGGTATGCAACCCCAACATCTCTGTCGCCCCTAGGGACGAGCATTAAGTCCTGGACACAAGCCTAGATGAGGTCTATTTTGCCCTGCAGTGACTCGAGAGCAATACCCAGCTCTCCCTTTAAACTCGAATGGAAGATAGGACTTCCCTGGCCCAACACATGAGGAAGACTGTATTCCCCGTCGAAACTCGAGAATCCCGCCACAACTCGAGAAACGCCACGTGGTTCCCCCGTCATCCCAAGATGAGGCCCTTGCCCCCTACAGCGTCTCAAGAGAAGTCCCACGTTCCGTCGTGAAGTGCGAAACGGTATTGGCACCCTTGATGCGACCTCAAAAGTTCCTCGACACACCAGTCTGACTCGAGGAGAACACCGAGGTTCCCGGCACCACTACATCTGGGCCCCTTCTCCCCTCCTGATCGCGACAGGAGGGTCGATTCCCCTTTTTTGTCTTGAAGGGGTTCCTGCCTTTCCCGGTGCATCTCAGGATGAGGCCGGTCTCACGAGGATATTCGAGACATAGCCACGTGGATGGTGACACATGCCGAAAGACCCCGATTTCCCGGTCCGCTCTTGATAAGATCCTGATGCCCGGACACCTCTTTGAAGATAACCCTTTTGATGAAGGCACAACACTTAGGGGCACTGACACCCCTGGGTATCGTCAGGAGAAACCCGCAGGTACCACACACAGCTCGAGAAGTGACCTGTCACCCCGTGAACAACTGGAGAGGCAAGCAGAGTTCCATTCCTCCACACAAGACGAGGCCTGACTCTCCTGTTCGAACTCTGCAGCGAAACTGCGATCCGAGTCAGATCTGGCCCAGGGGAAGTCAGGAGAGGAAACATGAGTTTCCTGCCTCCACTCGAGATGAGGCCCTCTTCCATTGCACCGAACCCAGTGGAGTCCCGAGAGACCCCTCCCAACTGCACAGTATCCCTGACTTCTCAGAGGCACCTTTAGACCTTCCTGAGATCACCGGCACAAGTCGAGGGAACCAAGGGTTTCCTGCCCCAACCCGTAAAAGACCTCGAGAGTCCTTCTTCAATGCGTCTTGAGGTGCGATTCCCCTACCATGACTCGAGAGCAATGACGCGCTCCCCCAGCCACGCGCATAGAAACCTGACTTCCCTGGCGCCACAGAAGAGGCTTCCTGAGCTCCCCATTATACCTCGTGAGCAACACCACACTGGAGCCGCAGCTCGAGAATACCCACGAGACGCCCCAGTCCTCACGAGATGAGGGCCTTCCTTTGCTGTATGGCCTGGAGAGCAATCCTGAGTCCTCTCTCCAAACTCCACAGGAGGCTTGACTCATTTTAGGCCACACAGTGAGCTCCAAGATATACCCGTCGCGACTTGACAGGAGAGCAGTGTCCTTGGCTTCCCCTCGAGACGAGGCCTGACTCCCCGGGTGAGTCGAGAATGCAATGCTGAGATCGCTTTCGCCCCAGCAGAGGAACATTAGGTCCTGGTCACAAGCCTAGATGAGGTCTATTTGGCCCTGCAGTGTCTCGAGAGCAATCCCCAGTTCTAACTCACAATTCGAATGAAAACTGGACTTCCCTGGGCCAGTTGAAGAGGAAGCCTGAATTCCCCGTTGTAACTCGAGAATCCCACCCCAACTCAAGAGAAACCACGTGGTTCCCCCGTCATCGAAAGATGAGGCCCTTGCCCGCTACAGCGTCTCAAGAGAAGTCCCACGTTCCGTATTGAAGAGCGAAAAGTTACTTGGAACCCTTGATGCGACCCCAAAAGTTCCCCGACATACCAGTCTCACTTGAGGAGAACACCGAGGTTCCTGGCACCACTTCATCTGAGACTCTTCTCCCCTCTTGATCGCGACAGGAGGTTCGATTCCCCTGCTTTGTCTGGAAGGCGTTCCCGACCTTCCTGGCGCACATCAAGATGAGGCCAGTCTCACGAGGAAATTCGAGACATAGCCTCGTGGGTGGTGCGACATGCCAAAAGACCCCAATTCCCTGGTCCGCTCTTGATAAGAACCCGATGGCAGAACCCAACTCGAAGGCAATCCTGTGGAACAAGGCACAACACGAAGGGGCAGTGACACCCCAGTGCATCGTCCAGAAAAACCCGCAAGTTCCACATACAAATCGACAAGTGGCCTGTCACCCCATGAACAACGCGAGAGTCAAGCGGAGTTCCATTCCTCCACACAAGACGAGGCCTGACTCTCCTGTCCCAACTCTGCAGGGACTCTGCGATCCGAGTCAGATCCGGCGCATTCGAAGCCAGGAGAGGAACCCTGTGGTTCCTGCCTCAACTTGTCATGAGGCCCTCTTCCATTGCACCAAACCCAGTGGAGTTCCGAGAGGCCCCTCCCAACTCCACAGTGACCCTGACTTCTCAGAGGCACGCTCAGAAGCTTCCTGAGGTCACTGGCACAAGTCGATGGAACCCAGGGTTTCCTGCTGCAACCCAAGAAAGACCTCGAGAGTCCTTCTTTAACACGTTTTCAGGCCCAATTCCCCTACCATGACTCGAGAACAATGACGGGCTCCCTCTCACCACGTGCATAGAGACCTGACTGCCCTGGCACCACATGAGAGGCTCACTGAGCTCCCAGTCTTACTTCCTGAGAAACCCCACACTAGCGCCACAGCTCGAGAAAACCTACGAGACGCCCCAGTCATCGGGAGACGAGGGCCTTCATTTCCTGCATTGCCTGGAGAGCAATCCCGTGTCCTCCCTCCAAACACCAGAGGAGGTTTGACTCCCTTTAAGCCACTCAGTGGGCTCCAAGACATACCCGTCCGACTCGAGAGGAGAGCAGAGTCCTTTGCTTCCCCTCGAGATGAGGCCTGACTCCAGGGTGAGTCTGGAATGCAACCCCGAGATTCCTGTCGCCCCTTGGCATGAACATTAGGTCCTGCACACAAGCCTTGGTGGGGTCTCTTTTGCCTTCAGTGACTAGAGCGCACCTCCAGCTCTTCCTCGAATCTCGAATGGAAGATAAGACTTTTGTGGGCCAACACAAGAGGAAGCATGAATTCCCTGTGGTAACTCAAATATCCCACCGCAACTCGAGAAAAACCAAGTGGTTCCCCAGTCATTCCAAGATGAGGCCCTTGCCCGCTGGAGCACCCCAAGAGAAGTCCCACGTTCCAATTTGAAGAGCGAAAAGGTACTTGGAACGCGTTATGCGACCCCAAAAGTTACCCGACATACCTGTCTCACTTGAGGGAAACACCGAGGTTCCCAGCAGCACTTCATCTGAGCCACTTCTCTCCTCCTGATCGCCACAGGAGGGTCGATTCCTCTGCTTTGTCTGGAAGGGTTTCATGACCTTCGCGGCACACCTCAGGATGAGGCCGGTTTCATGAGGAAATTCGAGACTAGCCACGTGGGTGGTGCCAAATGATGAACGACCTCGATTTCCCAGGCCGCTCTTCATAAGAACACGATGCCCGGACACCTCTTCGAAGGCAACCCTGTGGATGAAGACACAAAACGAAGGGTCACTGACACCCCCATGCATCGTCTGGAAAAACCTGCAGATTTCACACACAGTTTGACAAGGGGCCTGAAACCCCATGAACAACTCGAGAGGCAAGCGGAGTTCCATTCCTCAGAAAACACATAGCCTGACTCTCCTGTCCCAACTCTGCAGGGACACTACGATCAGAGTCAGAATTGGAGAGGAAGCCTGAGGTTCCTGCCTCCACTCGAGATGAGGCCCTCTTCCATTGCGACAAACCCAGTGGAGTCCCGAGAGGCCCCGCCAACTCCACAGCGTCCCTCACCTCTCAGAGGCACCCTGGGAAGTTCCCTCAGGTCCCCGGCAGAAGTCGGGGGAAAAGAGGGTTTCCCGCTGCAACCCGAGAAAGACATCGAGAGTCCTTCTTCAATGCGTCTTGAGGCCCTAGTCCCCTACCATGACTCGAGAACAATGACGCGCTCCTTCTCGCCACGTGCATGGAGACATGACTTCCCTGGAGCCGCACGAGAGGCTCCCTGAGATCCTCGTCGTGAATCGGGAGGAAACCACCACGGGTGCCGCAGCTCGAGGAAACCCCTGAGATGCCCCCGTCCTCGCGAGGTGAGGGCCTTCTTTTCCTGCCTGGCCTGGAGAGCAATCACGAGTCCTCTCTCAAAAGTGAAGAGGAGGCTGGACTCCCTTGAGGCCACTCAGGGGGCACCAAGATATACGCGCCGCGACTCGGGAGGAGAGCGGAGTCCTTTGCTTCCCCTCGAGGCGAGGCCTGACTGCCCGGGGGAGCATGGGATGCAACCCCGAGATCCTTGTCTTCCCTGGAGAGGAGCATTAGGTCCTGGACACACGCCTAGATGAGGTCTCTTTGGCCCTGCAATGACTCGAGCCCAACCCCCAGCTTTCCCTCGCCACTAGAATAGAAGATTGGGCTACCCAGGGCCGACAAAAGAGGAAGCCTGAAATTCCCCGTCGTAACACGAGAATCCCGCCGCAACTCGAGAAAAACCACATGGTTCCCACCTCTTCGCAAGATGAGGCCCTTGCCCGTGACGGCATCTGCAGGGAAGTCCCCTGTTCCGCCCTGAAGGGCGAAACGGTCCCTGACAGCCTTCATGCGACCCCCAAAAGTTCCCCGACACGCCGGGTTCCCTAGAGGGGAACACCGAGGGTCCCGGCACAGCTTCCTCTGAGCCCCTTCTCCCCTCCTGATCGCGACAGGAGAGGCGATTCCCCTGCGTGGTCTGGAAGGGGTTCCCGGCCTTCCCGGCGCACCTCAGGATGAGGGCGGTCTCACGAGGAAATTCGAGACGAGCCACGAGGGTGGGGCCACATGCCGAATGCCCCCGATTCCCCGGTCCGCCCTTGAGAAGGACCCGAGGCCCGGACCCCTCTTCGAAGGCAACCCTGTGGGTGAAGGCACAACACGAAGGGGCACTGCCACCCCCGTGCATCGTCCGCAAAGACCCGCGGGTTCCACACACAGCTCGACGAGGGGCCTGAGACCCCCTGAGCAACTCGAGAGGCCAGCGGGGTTCCCTTCCTCAGACAAGACGAGGCCTGACTCTCCTGTCCCAACTCTGCAGGGACCCTGCGGTCGGAGTCCGAAACGGAGAGGAAGCCTGAGGTTCCTGCCTCCCCTCGAGGTGAGGCCCTCTTCCGTTGCGCCAGACCCAGCGGAGTCCCGAGGGGCCCCGCCACCTCCACAGGATCCCTCGCCTCTCAGAGGCACCCTGGGAAGTTCCCTAAGGTCCCCGGCAGAAGGCGAGGGACACGAGGGTTTCCCGCCGCCCCCCGAGAAAGACCTCGAGAGTCGTTCTTCAACGCGTCTTGAGGCCCTAGTCCCCTCCCGTGACTCGAGAGCCAGGACGCGCTCCCCCTCGCCACGCGCATGGAGACCTGACTTCCCTGGCGCCGCACGAGAGGCTCCCTGAGATCCTCGTCGTGCCTCGGGAGAAAACCCCCACGGGCGCCGCAGCTCGAGGAAACCCCTGAGACGCCCCCGTCCTCGCGAGCTGAGGGCCTTCTCTTCCTGCATGGCCTGGAGAGCAATCCCGGGTCCTCTCTCCAAACGGAAGAGGAGGCTGGACTCCCTTGAGGCCGCTCAGGGGGCTCCAAGAGACCCGCGTCGCGACTCGAGAGGAGAGCGGAGTCCTTGGCTTCCCCTCGAGACGAGGCCTGACTCCCCGGGGGAGCCTGGAATGCAACCCCGAGATCCCTGCCTTCCCTGGAGAGGAATATTAGGTCCCGGACACACGCCTAGGTGAGGTCTCTTCGGCCCTGCAGTGACTCGAGCGCAACCCCCAGCTTTCCCTCGCAACCCGAGGGGAAGATTGGGCTTCCCAGGGCCAACCCAAGGGGAAGGCTGAGATCCCCGTCGTAACTCGAGAATGCCGCCGCAACTCGAGAAAACCCACGTGGTTCCCACCTCTTGGCAAGATGAGGCCCTTGCCCGACACGGCGTCTGAAGGGAAGCCCCCTGTTCCGCCCTGAAGGGCGAAACGGTCCCTGACAGCCTTCCTGCGACCCCCAAAAGTCCCCCGACACGCCGGGTTCCCTCGAGGGGAACACCGAGGGTCCCGGCACCGCTTCCTCTGAGCCCCTTCTCCCCTCCTGATCGCGACAGGAGAGGCGATTCCCCTGCGTGGTCTGGAAGGGGTTCCCGGCCTTCCTGGCGCACCTCAGGATGAGGCCGGTCTCACGAGGAAATTCGAGACGAGCCACGTGGGTGGGGCCACAGGCCGAACGCCCCCGATTCCCCGGTCCGCCCTTGAGAAGGACCCGAGGCCCGGACCCCTCTTCGAAGGCAACCCTGTGGGTGAAGGCACAACACGAAGGGGCACTGCCACCCCCGTGCACCGTCCGCAAAGACCCGCGGGTTCCACACACAGCTCGACGAGGGGCCTGAGACCCCCTGAGCAACTCGAGAGGCCAGCGGGGCTCCCTTCCTCAGACAAGACGAGGCCTGACTCTCGTGTCCCAACTCTGCAGGGACCCTGCGGTCGGAGTCCGAAACGGAGAGGAAGCCTGAGGTGCCTGCCTCCCCTCGAGGTGAGGCCCTCTTCCGTTGCGCCAGACCCAGCGGAGTCCCGAGGGGCCCCGCCACCTCCACAGGATCCCTCGCCTCTCAGAGGCACCCTGGGAAGTTCCCTAAGGTCCCCGGCAGAAGGCGAGGGACACGAGGGTTTCCCGCCGCCCCCCGAGAAAGACCTCGAGAGTCCTTCTTCAACGCGTCTCGAGGCCCTAGTCCCCTCCCGTGACTCGAGAGCCAGGACGCGCTCCCCCTCGCCACGCGCATGGAGACCTGACTTCCCTGGCGCCGCACGAGAGGCTCCCTGAGATCCTCGTCGTGCCTCGGGAGAAAACCCCCACGGGCGCCGCAGCTCGAGGAAACCCTTGAGACGCCCCAGTCCTCGCGAGCTGAGGGCCTTCTTTTCCTGCATGGCCTGGAGAGCAATCCCGGGTCCTCTCTCCAAACGGAAGAGGAGGCTGGACTCCCTTGAGGCCGCTCAGGGGGCTCCAAGAGCCCCGCGTTGTGACTCGAGAGGAGAGTGGAGTCCTTGGCCTCCCCTCGAGACGAGGCCTGACTCCCCGGAGGAGCCTGGAATGCAACCCCGAGATCCCTGCCTTCCCTGGAGAGGAATATTAGGTCCAGGACACACGCCTAGGTGAGGTCACTTCGGCCCTGCAGTGACTCGAGCGCAACCCCCAGCTTTCCCTCGCAACCCGAGGGGAAGATTGGGCTTCCCAGGGCCAACCCAAGGGGAAGGCTGAGATCCCCGTCGTAACTCGAGAATGCCCCCGCAACTCGAGAAAACCCACGTGGTTCCCACCTCTTGGCAAGATGAGGCCCTTGCCCGACACGGTGTCTCAAGGGAAGTCCCCTGTTCCGGCCTGAAGGGCGAAACGGTCCCTGACAGCCTTCCTGCGACCCCCAAAAGTCCCCCGACACGCCGGGTTCCCTCGAGGGGAACACCGAGGGTCCCGGCACCGCTTCCTCTGAGCCCCTTCTCCCCTCCTGATCGCGACAGGAGAGGCGATTCCCCTGCGTGGTCTGGAAGGGGTTCCCGGCCTTCCCGGCGCACCTCAGGATGAGGCCGGTCTCACGAGGAAATTCGAGACGAGCCACGTGGGTGGGGCCACATGCCGAACGCCCCGATTCCCCGGTCCGCCCTTGAGAAGGACCCGAGGCCCGGACCCCTCTTCGAAGGCAACCCTGTGGGTGAAGGCACAACACGAAGGGGCACTGCCACCCCCGTGCACCGTCCGCAAAGACCCGCGGGTTCCACACACAGCTCGACGAGGGGCCTGAGACCCCCTGAGCAACTCGAGAGGCCAGCGGGGTTCCCTTCCTCAGACAAGACGAGGCCTGACTCTCCTGTCCCAACTCTGCAGGGACCCTGCGGTCGGAGTCCGAAACGGAGAGGAAGCCTGAGGTTCCTGCCTCCCCTCGAGGTGAGGCCCTCTTCCGTTGCGCCAGACCCAGCGGAGTCCCGAGGGGCCCCGCCACCTCCACAGGATCCCTCGCCTCTCAGAGGCACCCTGGGAAGTTCCCTAAGGTCCCCGGCAGAAGGCGAGGGACACGAGGGTTTCCCGCCGCCCCCCGAGGAAGACCTCGAGAGTCCTTCTTCAACGCGTCTCGAGGCCCTAGTCCCCTCCCGTGACTCGAGAGCCAGGACGCGCTCCCTCTCGCCACGCGCATGGAGACCTGACTTCCCTGGCGCCGCACGAGAGGCTCCCTGAGATCCTCGTCGTGCCTCGGGAGAAAACCCCCACGGGCGCCGCAGCTCGAGGAAACCCCTGAGACGCCCCCGTCCTCGCGAGCTGAGGGCCTTCTTTTCCTGCATGGCCTGGAGAGCAATCCCGGGTCCTCTCTCCAAACGGAAGAGGAGGCTGGACTCCCTTGAGGCCGCTCAGGGGGCTCCAAGAGACCTGCGTCGCGACTCGAGAGGAGAGCGGAGTCCTTGGCCTCCCCTCCAGACGAGGCCTGACTCCCCGGGGGAACCTGGAATGCAACCCCGAGATCCCTGCCTTCCCTGGAGAGGAATATTAGGTCCCGGACACACGCCTAGGTGAGGTCTCTTCGGCCCTGCAGTGACTCGAGCGCAACCCCCAGCTTTCCCTCGCAACCCGAGGGGAAGATTGGGCTTCCCAGGGCCAACCCAAGGGGAAGGCTGAGATCCCCGTCGTAACTCGAGAATGCCGCCGCAACTCGAGAAAACCCACGTGGTTCCCACCTCTTGGCAAGATGAGGCCCTTGCCCGACACGGCGTCTCAAGGGAAGCCCCCTGTTCCGCCCTGAAGGGCGAAACGGTCCCTGACAGCCTTCCTGCGACCCCCAAAAGTCCCCCGACACGCCGGGTTCCCTCGAGGGGAACACCGAGGGTCCCGGCACCGCTTCCTCTGAGCCCCTTCTCCCCTCCTGATCGCGACAGGAGAGGCGATTCCCCTGCGTGGTCTGGAAGGGGTTCCCGGCCTTCCCGGCGCACCTCAGGATGAGGCCGGTCTCACGAGGAAATTCGAGAGGAGCCACGTGGGTGGGGCCATATGCCGAACGCCCCCGATTTCCCGGTCCGCCCTTGAGAAGGACCGGAGGCCCGGACCCCTCTTCGAAGGCAACCCTGTGGGTGAAGGCACAACACGAAGGGGCACTGCCACCCCCGTGCACCGTCCGCAAAGACCCGCGGGTTCCACACACAGCTCGACGAGGGGCCTGAGACCCCCTGAGCAACTCGAGAGGCCAGCGGGGCTCCCTTCCTCAGACAAGACGAGGCCTGAGTCTCCTGTCCCAACTCTGCAGGGACCCTGCGGTCGGAGTCCGAAACGGAGAGGAAGCCTGAGGTTCCTGCCTCCCCTCGAGGTGAGGCCCTCTTCCGTTGCGCCAGACCCAGCGGAGTCCCGAGGGGCCCCGCCACCTCCACAGGATCCCTCGCCTCTCAGAGGCACCCTGGGAAGTTCCCTAAGGTCCCCGGCAGAAGGCGAGGGACACGAGGGTTTCCCGCCGCCCCCCGAGGAAGACCTCGAGAGTCCTTCTTCAACGCGTCTCGAGGCCCTAGTACCCTCCCGTGACTCGAGAGCCAGGACGCGCACCCCCTCGCCACGCGCATGGAGACCTGACTTCCCTGGCGCCGCACGAGAGGCTCCCTGAGATCCTCGTCGTGCCTCGGGAGAAAACCCCCACGGGCGCCGCAGCTCGAGGAAACCCTTGAGACGCCCCCGTCCTCGCGAGCTGAGGGCCTTCTTTTCCTGCATGGCCTGGAGAGCAATCCCGGGTCCTCTCTCCAAACGGAAGAGGAGGCTGGACTCCCTTGAGGCCGCTCAGGGGGCTCCAAGAGCCCCGCGTCGCGACTCGAGAGGAGAGCGGAGTCCTTGGCCTCCCCTCGAGACGAGGCCTGACTCCCCGGGGGAGCCTGGAATGCAACCCCGAGATCCCTGCCTTCCCTGGAGGGGAATATTAGGTCCCGGACACACGCCTAGGTGAGGTCTCTTCGGCCCTGCAGTGACTCGAGCGCAACCCCCAGCTTTCCCTCGCAACCCGAGGGGAAGATTGGGCTTCCCAGGGCCAACCCAAGGGGAAGGCTGAGATCCCCGTCGTAACTCGAGAATGCCGCCGCAACTCGAGAAAAACCACGTGGTTCCCACCTCTTGGCAAGATGAGGCCCTTGCCCGTCACGGCGTCTCAAGGGAAGTCCCCTGTTCCGCCCTGAAGGGCGAAACGGTCCCTGACAGCCTTCCTGCGACCCCCAAAAGTCCCCCGACACGCCGGGTTCCCTCGAGGGGAACACCGAGGGTCCCGGCACCGCTTCCTCTGAGCCCCTTCTCCCCTCCTGATCGCGACAGGAGAGGCGATTCCCCTGCGTGGTCTGGAAGGGGTTCCCGGCCTTCCCGGCGCACCTCAGGATGAGGCCGGTCTCACGAGGAAATTCGAGACGAGCCACGTGGGTGGGGCCACATGCCGAACGCCCCGATTCCCCGGTCCGCCCTTGAGAAGGACCCGAGGCCCGGACCCCTCTTCGAAGGCAACCCTGTGGGTGAAGGCACAACACGAAGGGGCACTGCCACCCCCGTGCACCGTCCGCAAAGACCCGCGGGTTCCACACACAGCTCGACGAGGGGCCTGAGACCCCCTGAGCAACTCGAGAGGCCAGCGGGGTTCCCTTCCTCAGACAAGACGAGGCCTGACTCTCCTGTCCCAACTCTGCAGGGACCCTGCGGTCGGAGTCCGAAACGGAGAGGAAGCCTGAGGTTCCTGCCTCCCCTCGAGGTGAGGCCCTCTTCCGTTGCGCCAGACCCAGCGGAGTCCCGAGGGGCCCCGCCACCTCCACAGGATCCCTCGCCTCTCAGAGGCACCCTGGGAAGTTCCCTAAGGTCCCCGGCAGAAGGCGAGGGACACGAGGGTTTCCCGCCGCCCCCCGAGGAAGACCTCGAGAGTCCTTCTTCAACGCGTCTCGAGGCCCTAGTCCCCTCCCGTGACTCGAGAGCCAGGACGCGCTCCCTCTCGCCACGCGCATGGAGACCTGACTTCCCTGGCGCCGCACGAGAGGCTCCCTGAGATCCTCGTCGTGCCTCGGGAGAAAACCCCCACGGGCGCCGCAGCTCGAGGAAACCCCTGAGACGCCCCCGTCCTCGCGAGCTGAGGGCCTTCTTTTCCTGCATGGCCTGGAGAGCAATCCCGGGTCCTCTCTCCAAACGGAAGAGGAGGCTGGACTCCCTTGAGGCCGCTCAGGGGGCTCCAAGAGACCTGCGTCGCGACTCGAGAGGAGAGCGGAGTCCTTGGCCTCCCCTCCAGACGAGGCCTGACTCCCCGGGGGAACCTGGAATGCAACCCCGAGATCCCTGCCTTCCCTGGAGAGGAATATTAGGTCCCGGACACACGCCTAGGTGAGGTCTCTTCGGCCCTGCAGTGACTCGAGCGCAACCCCCAGCTTTCCCTCGCAACCCGAGGGGAAGATTGGGCTTCCCAGGGCCAACCCAAGGGGAAGGCTGAGATCCCCGTCGTAACTCGAGAATGCCGCCGCAACTCGAGAAAACCCACGTGGTTCCCACCTCTTGGCAAGATGAGGCCCTTGCCCGACACGGCGTCTCAAGGGAAGCCCCCTGTTCCGCCCTGAAGGGCGAAACGGTCCCTGACAGCCTTCCTGCGACCCCCAAAAGTCCCCCGACACGCCGGGTTCCCTCGAGGGGAACACCGAGGGTCCCGGCACCGCTTCCTCTGAGCCCCTTCTCCCCTCCTGATCGCGACAGGAGAGGCGATTCCCCTGCGTGGTCTGGAAGGGGTTCCCGGCCTTCCCGGCGCACCTCAGGATGAGGCCGGTCTCACGAGGAAATTCGAGAGGAGCCACGTGGGTGGGGCCATATGCCGAACGCCCCCGATTTCCCGGTCCGCCCTTGAGAAGGACCGGAGGCCCGGACCCCTCTTCGAAGGCAACCCTGTGGGTGAAGGCACAACACGAAGGGGCACTGCCACCCCCGTGCACCGTCCGCAAAGACCCGCGGGTTCCACACACAGCTCGACGAGGGGCCTGAGACCCCCTGAGCAACTCGAGAGGCCAGCGGGGCTCCCTTCCTCAGACAAGACGAGGCCTGAGTCTCCTGTCCCAACTCTGCAGGGACCCTGCGGTCGGAGTCCGAAACGGAGAGGAAGCCTGAGGTTCCTGCCTCCCCTCGAGGTGAGGCCCTCTTCCGTTGCGCCAGACCCAGCGGAGTCCCGAGGGGCCCCGCCACCTCCACAGGATCCCTCGCCTCTCAGAGGCACCCTGGGAAGTTCCCTAAGGTCCCCGGCAGAAGGCGAGGGACACGAGGGTTTCCCGCCGCCCCCCGAGGAAGACCTCGAGAGTCCTTCTTCAACGCGTCTCGAGGCCCTAGTACCCTCCCGTGACTCGAGAGCCAGGACGCGCACCCCCTCGCCACGCGCATGGAGACCTGACTTCCCTGGCGCCGCACGAGAGGCTCCCTGAGATCCTCGTCGTGCCTCGGGAGAAAACCCCCACGGGCGCCGCAGCTCGAGGAAACCCTTGAGACGCCCCCGTCCTCGCGAGCTGAGGGCCTTCTTTTCCTGCATGGCCTGGAGAGCAATCCCGGGTCCTCTCTCCAAACGGAAGAGGAGGCTGGACTCCCTTGAGGCCGCTCAGGGGGCTCCAAGAGCCCCGCGTCGCGACTCGAGAGGAGAGCGGAGTCCTTGGCCTCCCCTCGAGACGAGGCCTGACTCCCCGGGGGAGCCTGGAATGCAACCCCGAGATCCCTGCCTTCCCTGGAGGGGAATATTAGGTCCCGGACACACGCCTAGGTGAGGTCTCTTCGGCCCTGCAGTGACTCGAGCGCAACCCCCAGCTTTCCCTCGCAACCCGAGGGGAAGATTGGGCTTCCCAGGGCCAACCCAAGGGGAAGGCTGAGATCCCCGTCGTAACTCGAGAATGCCGCCGCAACTCGAGAAAAACCACGTGGTTCCCACCTCTTGGCAAGATGAGGCCCTTGCCCGTCACGGCGTCTCAAGGGAAGTCCCCTGTTCCGCCCTGAAGGGCGAAACGGTCCCTGACAGCCTTCCTGCGACCCCCAAAAGTCCCCCGACACGCCGGGTTCCCTCGAGGGGAACACCGAGGGTCCCGGCACCGCTTCCTCTGAGCCCCTTCTCCCCTCCTGATCGCGACAGGAGAGGCGATTCCCCTGCGTGGTCTGGAAGGGGTTCCCGGCCTTCCCGGCGCACCTCAGGATGAGGCCGGTCTCACGAGGAAATTCGAGACGAGCCACGTGGGTGGGGCCACATGCCGAACGCCCCGATTCCCCGGTCCGCCCTTGAGAAGGACCCGAGGCCCGGACCCCTCTTCGAAGGCAACCCTGTGGGTGAAGGCACAACACGAAGGGGCACTGCCACCCCCGTGCACCGTCCGCAAAGACCCGCGGGTTCCACACACAGCTCGACGAGGGGCCTGAGACCCCCTGAGCAACTCGAGAGGCCAGCGGGGTTCCCTTCCTCAGACAAGACGAGGCCTGACTCTCCTGTCCCAACTCTGCAGGGACCCTGCGGTCGGAGTCCGAAACGGAGAGGAAGCCTGAGGTTCCTGCCTCCCCTCGAGGTGAGGCCCTCTTCCGTTGCGCCAGACCCAGCGGAGTCCCGAGGGGCCCCGCCACCTCCACAGGATCCCTCGCCTCTCAGAGGCACCCTGGGAAGTTCCCTAAGGTCCCCGGCAGAAGGCGAGGGACACGAGGGTTTCCCGCCGCCCCCCGAGGAAGACCTCGAGAGTCCTTCTTCAACGCGTCTCGAGGCCCTAGTCCCCTCCCGTGACTCGAGAGCCAGGACGCGCTCCCTCTCGCCACGCGCATGGAGACCTGACTTCCCTGGCGCCGCACGAGAGGCTCCCTGAGATCCTCGTCGTGCCTCGGGAGAAAACCCCCACGGGCGCCGCAGCTCGAGGAAACCCCTGAGACGCCCCCGTCCTCGCGAGCTGAGGGCCTTCTTTTCCTGCATGGCCTGGAGAGCAATCCCGGGTCCTCTCTCCAAACGGAAGAGGAGGCTGGACTCCCTTGAGGCCGCTCAGGGGGCTCCAAGAGACCTGCGTCGCGACTCGAGAGGAGAGCGGAGTCCTTGGCCTCCCCTCCAGACGAGGCCTGACTCCCCGGGGGAACCTGGAATGCAACCCCGAGATCCCTGCCTTCCCTGGAGAGGAATATTAGGTCCCGGACACACGCCTAGGTGAGGTCTCTTCGGCCCTGCAGTGACTCGAGCGCAACCCCCAGCTTTCCCTCGCAACCCGAGGGGAAGATTGGGCTTCCCAGGGCCAACCCAAGGGGAAGGCTGAGATCCCCGTCGTAACTCGAGAATGCCGCCGCAACTCGAGAAAACCCACGTGGTTCCCACCTCTTGGCAAGATGAGGCCCTTGCCCGACACGGCGTCTCAAGGGAAGCCCCCTGTTCCGCCCTGAAGGGCGAAACGGTCCCTGACAGCCTTCCTGCGACCCCCAAAAGTCCCCCGACACGCCGGGTTCCCTCGAGGGGAACACCGAGGGTCCCGGCACCGCTTCCTCTGAGCCCCTTCTCCCCTCCTGATCGCGACAGGAGAGGCGATTCCCCTGCGTGGTCTGGAAGGGGTTCCCGGCCTTCCCGGCGCACCTCAGGATGAGGCCGGTCTCACGAGGAAATTCGAGAGGAGCCACGTGGGTGGGGCCATATGCCGAACGCCCCCGATTTCCCGGTCCGCCCTTGAGAAGGACCGGAGGCCCGGACCCCTCTTCGAAGGCAACCCTGTGGGTGAAGGCACAACACGAAGGGGCACTGCCACCCCCGTGCACCGTCCGCAAAGACCCGCGGGTTCCACACACAGCTCGACGAGGGGCCTGAGACCCCCTGAGCAACTCGAGAGGCCAGCGGGGCTCCCTTCCTCAGACAAGACGAGGCCTGAGTCTCCTGTCCCAACTCTGCAGGGACCCTGCGGTCGGAGTCCGAAACGGAGAGGAAGCCTGAGGTTCCTGCCTCCCCTCGAGGTGAGGCCCTCTTCCGTTGCGCCAGACCCAGCGGAGTCCCGAGGGGCCCCGCCACCTCCACAGGATCCCTCGCCTCTCAGAGGCACCCTGGGAAGTTCCCTAAGGTCCCCGGCAGAAGGCGAGGGACACGAGGGTTTCCCGCCGCCCCCCGAGGAAGACCTCGAGAGTCCTTCTTCAACGCGTCTCGAGGCCCTAGTCCCCTCCCGTGACTCGAGAGCCAGGACGCGCACCCCCTCGCCACGCGCATGGAGACCTGACTTCCCTGGCGCCGCACGAGAGGCTCCCTGAGATCCTCGTCGTGCCTCGGGAGAAAACCCCCACGGGCGCCGCAGCTCGAGGAAACCCTTGAGACGCCCCCGTCCTCGCGAGCTGAGGGCCTTCTTTTCCTGCATGGCCTGGAGAGCAATCCCGGGTCCTCTCTCCAAACGGAAGAGGAGGCTGGACTCCCTTGAGGCCGCTCAGGGGGCTCCAAGAGCCCCGCGTCGCGACTCGAGAGGAGAGCGGAGTCCTTGGCCTCCCCTCGAGACGAGGCCTGACTCCCCGGGGGAGCCTGGAATGCAACCCCGAGATCCCTGCCTTCCCTGGAGGGGAATATTAGGTCCCGGACACACGCCTAGGTGAGGTCTCTTCGGCCCTGCAGTGACTCGAGCGCAACCCCCAGCTTTCCCTCGCAACCCGAGGGGAAGATTGGGCTTCCCAGGGCCAACCCAAGGGGAAGGCTGAGATCCCCGTCGTAACTCGAGAATGCCGCCGCAACTCGAGAAAAACCACGTGGTTCCCACCTCTTGGCAAGATGAGGCCCTTGCCCGTCACGGCGTCTCAAGGGAAGTCCCCTGTTCCGCCCTGAAGGGCGAAACGGTCCCTGACAGCCTTCCTGCGACCCCCAAAAGTCCCCCGACACGCCGGGTTCCCTCGAGGGGAACACCGAGGGTCCCGGCACCGCTTCCTCTGAGCCCCTTCTCCCCTCCTGATCGCGACAGGAGAGGCGATTCCCCTGCGTGGTCTGGAAGGGGTTCCCGGCCTTCCTGGCGCACCTCAGGATGAGGCCGGTCTCACGAGGAAATTCGAGACGAGCCACGTGGGTGGGGCCACATGCCGAACGCCCCCGATTCCCCGGTCCGCCCTTGAGAAGGACCCGAGGCCCGGACCCCTCTTCGAAGGCAACCCTGTGGGTGAAGGCACAACACGAAGGGGCACTGCCACCCCCGTGCACCGTCCGCAAAGACCCGCGGGTTCCACACACAGCTCGACGAGGGGCCTGAGACCCCCTGAGCAACTCGAGAGGCCAGCGGAGCTCCCTTCCTCAGACAAGACGAGGCCTGACTCTCGTGTCCCAACTCTGCAGGGACCCTGCGGTCGGAGTCCGAAACGGAGAGGAAGCCTGAGGTTCCTGCCTCCCCTCGAGGTGAGGCCCTCTTCCGTTGCGCCAGACCCAGCGGAGTCCCGAGGGGCCCCGCCACCTCCACAGGATCCCTCGCCTCTCAGAGGCACCCTGGGAAGTTCCCTAAGGTCCCCGGCAGAAGGCGAGGGACACGAGGGTTTCCCGCCGCCCCCCGAGAAAGACCTCGAGAGTCCTTCTTCAACGCGTCTCGAGGCCCTAGTCCCCTCCCGTGACTCGAGAGCCAGGACGCGCTCCCCCTCGCGACGCGCATGGAGACCTGACTTCCCTGGCGCCGCACGAGAGGCTCCCTGAGATCCTCGTCGTGCCTCGGGAGAAAACCCCCACGGGCGCCGCAGCTCGAGGAAACCCTTGAGACGCCCCCGTCCTCGCGAGCTGAGGGCCTTCTTTTCCTGCATGGCCTGGAGAGCAATCCCGGGTCCTCTCTCCAAACGGAAGAGGAGGCTGGACTCCCTTGAGGCCGCTCAGGGGGCTCCAAGAGCCCCGCGTTGCGACTCGAGAGGAGAGCGGAGTCCTTGGCCTCCCCTCGAGACGAGGCCTGACTCCCCGGAGGAGCCTGGAATGCAACCCCGAGATCCCTGCCTTCCCTGGAGAGGAATATTAGGTCCAGGACACACGCCTAGGTGAGGTCTCTTCGGCCCTGCAGTGACTCGAGCGCAACCCCCAGCTTTCCCTCGCAACCCGAGGGGAAGATTGGGCTTCCCAGGGCCAACCCAAGGGGAAGGCTGAGATCCCCGTCGTAACTCGAGAATGCCGCCGCAACTCGAGAAAAACCACGTGGTTCCCACCTCTTGGCAAGATGAGGCCCTTTCCCGCCACGGCGTCTCAAGGGAAGTCCCCTGTTCCGCCCTGAAGGGCGAAACGGTCCCTGACAGCCTTCCTGCGACCCCCAAAAGTCCCTCGACACGCCGGGTTCCCTCGAGGGGAACACCGAGGGTCCCGGCACCGCTTTCTCTGAGCCCCTTCTCCCCTCCTGATCGCGACAGGAGAGGCGATTCCCCTGCGTGGTCTGGAAGGGGTTCCCGGCCTTCCCGGCGCACCTCAGGATGAGGCCGGTCTCAGGAGGAAATTCGAGACGAGCCACGTGGGTGGGGCCACATGCCGAACGCCCCCGATTCTCCGGTCCGCCCTTGAGAAGGACCCGAGGCCCGGACCCCTCTTCGAAGGCAACCCTGTGGGTGAAGGCACAACACAAAGGGGCACTGCCACCCCCGTGCATCGTCCGCAAAGACCCGCGGGTTCCACACACAGCTCGACGAGGGGCCTGAGACCCCCTAAGCAACTCGAGAGGCCAGCGGGGCTCCCTTCCTCAGACAAGACGAGGCCTGAGTCTCCTGTCCCAACTCTGCAGGGACCCTGCGGTCGGAGTCCGAAACGGAGAGGAAGCCTGAGGTTCCTGCCTCCCCTCGAGGTGAGGCCCTCTTCCGTTGCGCCAGACCCAGCGGAGTCCCGAGGGGCCCCGCCACCTCCACAGGATCCCTCGCCTCTCAGAGGCACCCTGGGAAGTTCCCTAAGGTCCCCGGCACAAGGCGAGGGACACGAGGGTTTCCCGCCGCCCCCCGAGGAAGACCTCGAGAGTCCTTCTTCAACGCGTCTCGAGGCCCTAGTCCCCTCCCGTGACTCGAGAGCCAGGACGCGCTCCCCCTCGCCACGCGCATGGAGACCTGACTTCCCTGGCGCCGCACGAGAGGCTCCCTGAGATCCTCGTCGTGCCTCGGGAGAAAACCCCCACGGGCGCCGCAGCTCGAGGAAACCCCTGAGACGCCCCCGTCCTCGCGAGCTGAGGGCCTTCTTTTCCTGCATGGCCTGGAGAGCAATCCCGGGTCCTCTCTCCAAACGGAAGAGGAGGCTGGACTCCCTTGAGGCCGCTCAGGGGGCTCCAAGAGCCCCGCGTCACGACTCGAGAGGAGAGCGGAGTCCTTGGCTTCCCCTCGAGACGAGGCCTGACTCCCGGGGGAGCCTTGAATGCAACCCCGAGATCCCTGCCTTCCCTGGAGAGGAATATTAGGTCCCGGACACACGCCTAGGTGAGGTCTCTTCGGCCCTGCAGTGACTCGAGCGCCACCCCCAGCTTTCCCTCGCAACCCGAGGGGAAGATTGGGCTTCCCAGGGCCAAGCCAAGGGGAAGGCTGAGATCCCCGTCGTAACTCAAGTATCCCGCCGCAACTCGAGAAAACCCACGTGGTTCCAAACTCTTGGCAAGATGAGGCCCTTGCCCGCCACGGCGTCTCAAGGGAAGTCCCCTGTTCCGCCCTGAAGGGCGAAACGGTCCCTGACAGCCTTCCTGCGACCCCCAAAAGTCCCCCGACACGCCGGGTTCCCTCGAGGGGAACACCGAGGGTCCCGGCACCGCTTCCTCTGAGCCCCTTCTCCCCTCCTGATGGCGACAGGAGAGGCGATTCCCCTGCGTGGTCTGGAATGGGTTCCCGGGCTTCCCGGCGCACCTCAGGATGAGGCCGGTCTCAGGAGGAAATTCGAGACGAGCCACGTGGGTGGGGCCACATGCCGAACGCCCCCGATTCCCCGGTCCGCCCTTGAGAAGGACCCGAGGCCCGGACCCCTCTTCGAAGGCAACCCTGTGGGTGAAGGCACAACACGAAGGGGCACTGCCACCCCCGTGCATCGTCCGCAAAGACCCGCGGGTTCCACACACAGCTCGACGAGGGGCCTGAGACCCCCTGAGCAACTCGAGAGGCCAGCGGGGCTCCCTTCCTCAGACAAGACGAGGCCTGACTCTCCTGTCCCAACTCTGCAGGGACCCTGCGGTCGGAGTCCGAAACGGAGAGGAAGCCTGAGGTTCCTGCCTCCCCTCGAGGTGAGGCCCTCTTCCGTTGCGCCAGACCCAGCGGAGTCCCGAGGGGCCCCGCCACCTCCACAGGATCCCTCGCCTCTCAGAGGCACCCTGGGAAGTTCCCTAAGGTCCCCGGCAGAAGGCGAGGGACACGAGGGTTTCCCGCCGCCCCCCGAGGAAGACCTCGAGAGTCCTTCTTCAACGCGTCTCGAGGCCCTAGTCCCCTCCCGTGACTCGAGAGCCAGGACGCGCTCCCCCTCGCCACGCGCATGGAGACCTGACTTCCCTGGCGCCGCACGAGAGGCTCCCTGAGATCCTCGTCGTGCCTCGGGAGAAAACCCCCACGGGCGCCGCAGCTCGAGGAAACCCTTGAGACGCCCCCGTCCTCGCGAGCTGAGGGCCTTCTTTTCCTGCATGGCCTGGAGAGCAATCCCGGGTCCTCTCTCCAAACGGAAGAGGAGGCTGGACTCCCTTGAGGCCGCTCAGGGGGCTCCAAGAGCCCCGCGTCGCGACTCGAGAGGAGAGCGGAGTCCTTGGCCTCCCCTTGAGACGAGGCCTGACTCCCCGGGGGAGCCTGGAATGCAACCCCGAGATCCCTGCCTTCCCTGGAGAGGAATATTAGGTCCCGGACACACGCCTAGGTGAGGTCTCTTCGGCCCTGCAGTGACTCGAGCGCAACCCCCAGCTTTCCCTCGCAACCCGAGGGGAAGATTGGGCTTCCCAGGGCCAACCCAAGGGGAAGGCTGAGATCCCCGTCGTAACTCGAGAATGCCGCCGCAACTCGAGAAAACCCACGTGGTTTCCACCTCTTGGCAAGATGAGGCCCTTGCCCGCCACGGCGTCTAAAGGGAAGTCCCCTGTTCCGGCCTGAAGGGCGAAACGGTCCCTGACAGCCTTCCTGCGACCCCCAAAAGTCCCCCGACACGCCGGGTTCCCTCGAGGGGAACACCGAGGGTCCCGGCACCGCTTCCTCTGAGCCCCTTCTCCCCTCCTGATCGCGACAGGAGAGGCGATTCCCCTGCGTGGTCTGGAAGGGGTTCCCGGCCTTCCCGGCGCACCTCAGGATGAGGCCGGTCTCACGAGGAAATTCGAGACGAGCCACGTGGGTGGGGCCACATGCCGAACGCCCCCGATTCCCCGGTCCGCCCTTGAGAAGGACCCGAGGCCCGGACCCCTCTTCGAAGGCAACCCTGTGGGTGAAGGCACAACACGAAGGGGCACTGCTACCCCCGTGCATCGTCCGCAAAGACCCGCGGGTTCCACACACAGCTCGACGAGGGGCCTGAGACCCCCTGAGCAACTCGAGAGGCCAGCGGGGCTCCCTTCCTCAGACAAGACGAGGCCTGACTCTCCTGTCCCAACTCTGCAGGGACCCTGCGATCGGAGTCCGAAATGGAGAGGAAGCCTGAGGTTCCTGCCTTCCCTCGAGGTGAGGCCCTCTTCCGTTGCGCCAGACCCAGCGGAGTCCCGAGGGGCCCCGCCACCTCCAAAGGATCCCTCGCCTCTCAGAGGCACCCTGGGAAGTTCCCTAAGGTCCCCGGCAGAAGGCGAGGGACACGAGGGTTTCCCGCCGCCCCCCGAGAAAGACCTCGAGAGTCCTTCTTCAACGCGTCTCGAGGCCCTAGTCCCCTCCCGTGACTCGAGAGCCAGGACGCGCTCCCCCTCGCCACGCGCATGGAGACCTGACTTCCCTGGCGCCGCACGAGAGGCTCCCTGAGATCCTCGTCGTGCCTCGGGAGAAAACCCCCACGGGCGCCGCAGCTCGAGGAAACCCTTGAGACGCCCCCGTCCTCGCGAGCTGAGGGCCTTCTTTTCCTGCATGGCCTGGAGAGCAATCCCGGGTCCTCTCTCCAAACGGAAGAGGAGGCTGGACTCCCTTGAGGCCGCTCAGGGGGCTCCAAGAGCCCCGCGTCGCGACTCGAGAGGAGAGCGGAGTCCTTGGCCTCCCCTCGAGACGAGGCCTGACTCCCCGGGGGAGCCTGGAATGCAACCCCGAGATCCCTGCCTTCCCTGGAGAGGAATATTAGGTCCCGGACACACGCCTAGGTGAGGTCTCTTCGGCCCTGCAGTGACTCGAGCGCAACCCCCAGCTTTCCCTCGCAACCCGAGGGGAAGATTGGGCTTCCCAGGGCCAACCCAAGGGGAAGGCTGAGATCCCCGTCGTAACTCGAGAATGCCGCCGCAACTCGAGAAAAACCACGTGGTTCCCACCGCTTGGCAAGATGAGGCCCTTGCCCGTGACGGCGTCTCAAGGGAAGTCCCCTGTTCCGCCCTGAAGGGCGAGACGGTCCCTGACAGCCTTCCTGCGACCCCCAAAAGTCCCCCGACACGCCGGGTTCCCCCGAGGGGAACACCGAGGGTCCCGGCACCGCTTCCTCTGAGCCCCTTCTCCCCTCCTGATCGCGACAGGAGAGGCGATTCCCCTGCGTGGTCTGGAAGGGGTTCCCGGCCTTCCCGGCGCACCTCAGGATGAGGCCGGTCTCACGAGGAAATTCGAGACGAGCCACGTGGGTGGGGCCACAGGCCGAACGCCCCCGATTCCCCGGTCCGCTCTTGAGAAGGACCCGAGGCCCGGACCCCTCTTCGAAGGCAACCCTGTGGGTGAAGGCACAACACGAAGGGGCACTGCCACCCCCGTGCATCGTCCGCAAAGACCCGCGGGTTCCACACACAGCTCGACGAGGGGCCTGAGACCCCCTGAGCAACTCGAGAGGCCAGCGGGGTTCCCTTCCTCAGACAAGACGAGGCCTGACCCTCCTGTCCCAACTCTGCAGGGACCCTGCGGTCGGAGTCCGAAACGCAGGGGAAGCCTGAGGTGCCTGCCTCCCCTCGAGGTGAGGCCCTCTTCCGTTGCGCCAGACCCAGCGGAGTCCCGAGGGGCCCCGCCATCTCCACAGGATCCCTCGCCTCTCAGAGGCACCCTGGGAAGTTCCCTAAGGTCCCCGGCAGAAGGCGAGGGAAACGAGGGTTTCCCGCCGCCCCCCGACAAAGACCTCGAGAGTCCTTCTTCAACGCGTCTCGAGGCCCTAGTGCCCTCCCGTGACTCGAGAGCCAGGACGCGCTCCCCCTCGCCACGCGCATGGAGACCGGACTTCCCTGGCGCCGCACGAGTGGCTCCCTGAGATCCTCGTCGTGCCTCGGGAGAAAACCCCCACGGGCGCCACAGCTCGAGGAAACCCCTGAGACGCCCCCGTCCTCGCGAGCTGAGGGCCTTCTTTTCCTGCATGGCCTGGAGAGCAATCCCGGGTCCTCTCTCCAAACGGAAGAGGAGGCTGGACTCCCTTGAGGCCGCTCAGGGGGCTCCAAGAGACCCGCGTCGCGACTCGAGAGGAGAGCGGAGTCCTTGGCTTCCCCTCGAGACGAGGCCTGACTCCCCGGGGGAGCCTGGAATGCAACCCCGAGATCCCTGCCTTCCCTGGAGAGGAAAATTAGGTCCCGGACACACGCATAGGTGAGGTCTCTTAGGCCCTGCAGTGACTCGAGCGCCACCCCCAGCTTTCCCTCGCAACCCGAGGGGAAGATTGGGCTTCCCAGGGCCAACCCAAGGGGAAGGCTGAGATCCCCGTCGTAACTCGAGAATGCCGCCGCAACTCGAGAAAAACCACGTGGTTCCCACCGCTTGGCAAGATGAGGCCCTTGCCCGCGACGGCGTCTCAAGGGAAGTCCCCTGTTCCGCCCTGAAGGGCGAGACGGTCCCTGACAGCCTTCCTGCGACCCCCAAAAGTCCCCCGACACGCCGGGTTGCCCCGAGGGGAACACCGAGGGTCCCGGCACCGCTTCCTCTGAGCCCCTTCTCCCCTCCTGATCGCGACAGGAGAGGCGATTCCCCTGCGTGGTCTGGAAGGGGTTCCCGGCCTTCCCGGCGCACCTCAGGATGAGGCCGGTCTCACGAGGAAATTCGAGACGAGCCACGTGGGTGGGGCCACAGGCCGAACGCCCCCGATTCCCCGGTCCGCTCTTGAGAAGGACCCGAGGCCCGGACCCCTCTTCGAAGGCAACCCTGTGGGTGAAGTCACAACACGAAGGGGCACTGCCACCCCCGTGCATCGTCCGCAAAGACCCGCGGGTTCCACACACAGCTCGACGAGGGGCCTGAGACCCCCTGAGCAACTCGAGAGGCCAGCGGGGTTCCCTTCCTCAGACAAGACGAGGCCTGACTCTCCTGTCCCAACTCTGCAGGGACCCTGCGGTCGGAGTCCGAAACGCAGGGGAAGCCTGAGGTGCCTGCCTCCCCTCGAGGTGAGGCCCTCTTCCGTTGCGCCAGACCCAGCGGAGTCCCGAGGGGCCCCGCCACCTCCACAGGATCCCTCGCCTCTCAGAGGCACCCTGGGAAGTTCCCTAAGGTCCCCGGCAGAAGGCGAGGGAAACGAGGGTTTCCCGCCGCCCCCCGACAAAGACCTCGAGAGTCCTTCTTCAACGCGTCTCGAGGCCCTAGTCCCCTCCCGTGACTCGAGAGCCAGGACGCGCTCCCCCTCGCCATGCGCATGGAGACCTGACTTCCCTGGCGCCGCACGAGAGGCTCCCTGAGATCCTCGTCGTGCCTCGGGAGAAAACCCCCACGGGCGCCGCAGCTCGAGGAAACCCCTGAGACGCCCCCGTCCTCGCGAGCTGAGGGCCTTCTTTTCCTGCATGGCCTGGAGAGCAATCCCGGGTCCTCTCTCCAAACGGAAGAGGAGGCCGGACTCCCTTGAGGCCGCTCAGGGGGCTCCAAGAGACCCGCGTCGCGACTCGAGAGGAGAGCGGAGTCCTTGGCTTCCCCTCGAGACGAGGCCTGACTCCCCGGGGGAGCCTGGAATGCAACCCCGAGATCCCTGCCTTCCCTGGAGAGGAAAATTAGGTCCCGGACACACGCTTAGGTGAGGTCTCTTAGGCCCTGCAGTGACTCGAGCGCCACCCCCAGCTTTCCCTCGCAACCCGAGGGGAAGATTGGGCTTCCCAGGGCCAACCCAAGGGGAAGGCTGAGATCCCCGTCGTAACTCGAGAATGCCGCCGCAACTCGAGAAAAACCACGTGGTTCCCACCGCTTGGCAAGATGAGGCCCTTGCCCGCGACGGCGTCTCAAGGGAAGTCCCCTGTTCCGCCCTGAAGGGCGAGACGGTCCCTGACAGCCTTCCTGCGACCCCCAAAAGTCCCCCGACACGCCGGGTTCCCCCGAGGGGAACACCGAGGGTCCCGGCACCGCTTCCTCTGAGCCCCTTCTCCCCTCCTGATCGCGACAGGAGAGGCGATTCCCCTGCGTGGTCTGGAAGGGGTTCCCGGCCTTCCCGGCGCACCTCAGGATGAGGCCGGTCTCACGAGGAAATTCGAGACGAGCCACGTGGGTGGGGCCACAGGCCGAACGCCCCCGATTCCCCGGTCCGCTCTTGAGAAGGACCCGAGGCCCGGACCCCTCTTCGAAGGCAACCCTGTGGGTGAAGGCACAACACGAAGGGGCACTGCCACCCCCGTGCATCGTCCGCAAAGACCCGCGGGTTCCACACACAGCTCGACGAGGGTCCTGAGACCCCCTGAGCAACTCGAGAGGCCAGCGGGGTTCCCTTCCTCAGACAAGACGAGGCCTGACTCTCCTGTCCCAACTCTGCAGGGACCCTGCGGTCGGAGTCCGAAACGGAGAGGAAGCCTGAGGTTCCTGCCTCCCCTCGAGGTGAGGCCCTCTTCCGTTGCGCCAGACCCAGCGGAGTCCCGAGGGGCCCCGCCACCTCCACAGGATCCCTCGCCTCTCAGAGGCACCCTGGGAAGTTCCCTAAGGTCCCCGGCAGAAGGCGAGGGAAACGAGGGTTTCCCGCCGCCCCCCGACAAAGACCTCGAGAGTCCTTCTTCAACGCGTCTCGAGGCCCTAGTCCCCTCCCGTGACTCGAGAGCCAGGACGCGCTCCCCCTCGCCACGCGCATGGAGACCTGACTTCCCTGGCGCCGCACGAGAGGCTCCCTGAGATCCTCGTCGTGCCTCGGGAGAAAACCCCCACGGGCGCCGCAGCTCGAGGAAACCCCTGAGACGCCCCCGTCCTCGCGAGCTGAGGGCCTTCTTTTCCTGCATGGCCTGGAGAGCAATCCCGGGTCCTCTCTCCAAACGGAAGAGGAGGCTGGACTCCCTTGAGGCCGCTCAGGGGGCTCCAAGAGACCCGCGTCGCGACTCGAGAGGAGAGCGGAGTCCTTGGCTTCCCCTCGAGACGAGGCCTGACTCCCCGGGGGAGCCTGGAATGCAACCCCGAGATCCCTGCCTTCCCTGGAGAGGAAAATTAGGTCCCGGACACACGCCTAGGTGAGGTCTCTTCGGCCCTGCAGTGACTCGAGCGCAACCCCCAGCTTTCCCTCGCAACCCGAGGGGAAGATTGGGCTTCCCAGGGCCAACCCAAGGGGAAGGCGGAGATCCCCGTCGTCACTCGAGAATCCCGCCGCAACTCGAGAAAAACCACGTGGTTCCCACCTCTTGGCAAGATGAGGCCCTTGCCCGCCACGGCGTCTCAAGGGAAGTCCCCTGTTCCGCCCTGAAGGGCGAAACGGTCCCTGACAGCCTTCCTGCGACCCCCAAAAGTCCCCCGACACGCCGGGGTCCCCCGAGGGGAACACCGAGGGTCCCGGCACCGCTTCCTCTGAGCCCCTTCTCCCCTCCGGATCGCGACAGGAGAGGCGATTCCCCTGCGTGGTCTGGAAGGGGTTCCCGGCCTTCCCGGCGCACCTCAGGATGAGGCCGGTCTCACGAGGAAATTCGAGACGAGCCACGTGGGTGGGGCCACATGCCGAACGCCCCCGATTCCCCACGTCCGCTCTTGAGAAGGACCCGAGGCCCAGACCCCTCTTCGAAGGCAACCCTGTGGGGGAAGGCACAACACGAAGGGGCACTGCCACCCCCGTGCATCGTCCGCAAAGACCCGCGGGTTCCACACACAGCTCGACGAGGGGCCTGAGACCCCCTGAGCAACTCGAGACGCCAGCGGGGTTCCCTTCCTCAGACAAGACGAGGCCTGACTCTCCTGTCCCAACTCTGCAGGGACCCTGCGGTCGGAGTCCGAAACGGAGAGGAAGCCTGAGGTTCCTGCCTCCCCTCGAGGTGAGGCCCTCTTCCATTACGCCAGACCCAGCAGAGTCACGAGGGGACCCGCCACCTCCACAGGATCCCTCGCCTCTCAGAGGCACCCTGGGAAGTTCCCTAAGGTCCCCGGCAGAAGGCGAGGGAAACGAGGGTTTCCCGCCGCCCCCCGAGAAAGACCTCGAGAGTCCTTCTTCAACGCGTCTCGAGGACCTAGTCCCCTCCCGTGACTCGAGAGCCAGGACGCGCTCCCCCTCGCCACGCGCATGGAGACCTGACTTCCCTGGCGCCGCACGAGAGGCTCCCTGAGATCCTCGTCGTGCCTCGGGAGAAAACCCCCACGGGCGCCGCAGCTCGAGGAAACCCCTGAGACGCCCCCGTCCTCGCGAGCTGAGGGCCTTCTTTTCCTGCATGGCCTGGAGAGCAATCCCGGGTCCTCTCTCCAAACGGAAGAGGAGGCTGGACTCCCTTGAGGCCGCTCAGGGGGCTCCAAGAGACCCGCGTCGCGACTCGAGAGGAGAGCGGAGTCCTTGGCTTCCCCTCGAGACGAGGCCTGACTCCCCGGGGGAGCCTGGAATGCAACCCCGAGATCCCTGCCTTCCCCGGAGAGGAATATTAGGTCCCGGACACCCGCCTAGGTGAGGTCGCTTCGGCCCTGCAGTGACTCGAGCGCAACCCCCAGCTTTCCCTCGCAACCCGAGGGGAAGATGGGGCTTACCAGGGCCAACCCAAGGGGAAGGCTGAGATCCCCGTCGTAACTCGAGAATGCCGCCGCAACTCGAGAAAAACCACGTGGTTCCCACCTCTTGGCAAGATGAGGCCCTTGCCCGCGACGGCGTCTCAAGGGAAGTCCCCTGTTCCGCCCTGAAGGGCGAAACGGTCCCTGACAGCTTTCCTGCGACCCCCAAAACTCCCCCGACAAGCCGGGGTCCCCCGAGGGGAAAACCGAGGGTCCCGGCACCGCTTCCTCTGAGCCCCTTCTCCCCTCCGGATCGCGACAGGAGAGGCGATTCCCCTGCGTGGTCTGGAAGGGGTTCCCGGCCTTCCCGGCTCACCTCAGGATGAGGCCGGTCTCACGAGGAAATTCGAAAGGAGCCACGTGGGTGGGGCCACATGCCGAACGCCCCCGATTCCCCAGGTCCGCTCTTGAGAAGGACCCGAGGCCCGGACCCCTCTTCGAAGGCAACCCTGTGGGTGAAGGCACAACACGAAGGGGCACTGCCACCCCCGTGCATCGTCCGCAAAGACCCGCGGGTTCCACACACAGCTCGACGAGGGGCCTGAGACCCCCTGAGCAACTCGAGAGGCCAGCGGGGTTCCCTTCCTCAGACAAGACGAGGCCTGACTCTCCTGTCCCAACTCTGCAGGGACCCTGCGGTCGGAGTCCGAAACGGAGAGGAAGCCTGAGGTTCCTGCCTCCCCTCGAGGTGAGGCCCTCTTCCGTTGCGCCAGACCCAGCGGAGTCCCGAGGGGCCCCGCCACCTCCACAGGATCCCTCGCCTCTCAGAGGCACCCTGGGAAGTTCCCTAAGGTCCCCGGCAGAAGGCGAGGGAAACGAGGTTTTCCCGCCGCCCCCCGAGAAAGACCTCGAGAGTCCTTCTTCAACGCGTCTCGAGGCCCTAGTCCCCTCCCGTGACTCGAGATCCAGGAGGCGCTGCCCCTCGCCACGCGCATGGAGACCTGACTTCGCTGGCGCCGCACGAGAGGCTCCCTGAGATCCTCGTCGTGCCTCGGGAGAAAACCCCCACGGGCGCCGCAGCTCGAGGAAACCCCTGAGACGCCCCCGTCCTCGTGAGCTGAGGGCCTTCTTTTCCTGCATGGCCTGGAGAGCAATCCCGGGTCCTCTCTCCAAACGGAAGAGGAGGCTGGACTCCCTGGAGGCCACTCAGGGGGCTCCAAGAGACCCGAGTCGCGACTCGAGAGGAGAGCGGAGTCCTTGGCTTCCCCTCGAGACGACGCCTGACTCCCCGGGGGAGCGTGGAATGCAACCCCGAGATCCCTGCCTTCCCCGGAGAGGAATATTAGGTCCCAGACACACGCCTAGGTGAGGTCTCTTCGGCCCTGCAGTGACTCGATCGCAACCCCCAGCTTTCCCTCGCAACCCGAGGGGAAGATGGGGCTTCCCAGGGCCAACCCAAGGGGAAGGCTGAGATCCCCTTCGTAACTCGAGAATGCCGCCGCAACTCGAGAAAAACCACGTGGTTCCCCCCTCTTGGCAAGATGAGGCCCTTGCCCACGACGGCGTCTCAAGGGAAGTCCCCTGTTCCGCCCTGAAGGGCGAAACGGTCCCTGACAGCCTTCCTGCGACCCCCAAAAGTCCCCCGACACGCCGGGGTCCCCCGAGAGGAACACCGAAGGTCCCGGCACCGCTTCCTCTGAGCCCCTTCTCCCCTCCGGATCGCGACAGGAGAGGCGATTCCCCTGCGTGGTCTGGAAGGGGTTCCCGGCCTTCCCGGCGCACCTCAGGACGAGGCCGGTCTCACGAGGAAATTCGAGACGAGCCACGTGGGTGGGGCCACATGCCGAACGCCCCCGATTCCCCAGGTCCGCTCTTGAAAAGGACCCGAGGCCTGGACCCCTCTTCGAAGGCAACCCTGTGGGTGAAGGCACAACACGAAGGGGCACTGCCACCCCCGTGCATCGTCCGCAAAACCCGCGGGTTCCACACACAGCTCGACGAGGGGCCTGAGACCCCCTGAGCAACTCGAGAGGCCAGCGGGGTTCCCTTCCTCAGACAAGACGAGGCCTGACTCTCAAGTCCCAACTCTGCAGGGACCCTGCGGTCGGAGTCCGAAACGGAGAGGAAGCCTGAGGTTCCTGCCTCCCCTCGAGGTGAGGCCCTCTTCCGTTGCGCCAAACCCAGCGGAGTCCCGAGGGGCCCCGCCACCTCCACAGGATCCCTCGCCTCTCAGAGGCACCCTGGCAAGTTCCCTAATGTCCCCGACAGAAGGCGAGGGAAACGAGGGTTTCCCGCCGCCCCCCGAGAAAGACCTCGAGAGTCCTTCTTCAACGCGTCTCGAGGCCCTAGTCCCCTCCCGTGACTCGAGAGCCAGGACGCGCTCCCCCTCGCCACGCGCATGGAGACCTGACTTCCCTGGCGCCGCACGAGAGGCTCCCTCAGATCCTCGTCGTGCCTCGGGAGAAAACCCCCACGGGCGCCGCAGCTCGAGGAAACCCCTGAGACGCCCCCGTCCTCCCGAGCTTTGGGCCTTCTTTCCTGCATGGCCTGGAGAGCAATCCCGGGTCCTCTCTCCAAACGGAAGAGGAGGCTGGACTCCCTTGAGGCCGCTCAGGGGGCTCCAAGAGACCCGCGTCGCGACTCGAGAGGAGAGCGGAGTCCTTGGCTTCCCCTCGAGACGAGGCCTGACTCCCCGGGGGAGCCTGGAATGCAACCCCGAGATCCCTGCCTTCCCTGGAGAGGAATATTAGGTCCCGGACACACGCCTAGGTGAGGTCTCTTCGGCCCTGCAGTGACCCGAGCGCAAACCCCTGCTTTCCGTCGCAACCTGAGGGGAAGGTTGGGCTTCCCAGGGCCAACCCAAGAGGAAGCCTGAGATCCCCGTCGTAACTCGAGAATCCCGCCGCAACTCGAGAAAAACCACGTGGTCCCCACATCTTGGCAAGATGAGGCCCTTGCCCGCGATGGCGTCTCAAGGGAAATCCCCTGTTCCGCCCTGAAGGGCGAAACGGTCCCTGACAGCCTTCCTGTGACCCCCATAAGTTCCCCGACACCCCGGTTTCCCTCGAGGGCAACACCGAGAGTCCCGGCACAGCTTCCTCTGAGCCCCTTCTCCCCTCCTGATCGCGACAGGAGAGTCGATTCCCCCGCGAGGTCTGGAAGGGGTTCCTGGCCTTCCCGGCGCACCTCAGGATGAGGCCGGTCTCACGAAGAAATTCGAGACGAGCCACGTGGGTGGTGCCACATGCCGAACGCCCCCGATTCCCCGGTCCGCCCTTGAGAAGGACCCGAGGCCCGGACCCCTCTTCGAAGGCAACCCTGTGGGTGAAGGCACAACACGAAGGGGCTCTGCCACCCCCGTGCATCGTCCGCAACGACCCGCGGGTTCCACACACAGCTCGACGAGGGGCCTGAGACCCCCTGAGCAACTCGAGAGGCCAGCCGCCTTCCGTTCCTCAGACAAGACGAGGCCTGACTCTCCTGTCCGAACTCTGCAGGGACCCTGCGGTCGGAGTCCGAAACGGAGAGAAATCCTGAGGTTCCTGTCTCCCCTCGAGGTGAGGCCCTATTCCATTGCACCAAACCCAGATGAGTCGCGAGAGGCCCCTCCCAACTCCACAGTATCCCTGAATTCTCACAGGCACGTTGAGAATCTACCTGAGGTCACCGGCTCAAGTCCAGGGAACCCAGGGTTTCCTGCTGTGACCCGAGAAAGACCTTGAGAGTCCTTCGGCGCGTCTTGAGACCCGATTCCCCTACCATGACTCGAGAGCAAAGATCCGCTCCCCATCGCCATGCGCATGGAGACCTGACTTCCCTGACTCCTGAAGAGAGTCTCCCTGAGCTCCCCGTCGTACCTCTTCGGAAACCCCATTCAGGCACCGCAGCTCGAGAAAACCCACGATACGCCCCCGTCATCACGAGATGAGGGACTTGTTTCCTGCCTGGCATGGAGAGCAAAACCGAGTCCTCTCTCCAGACTCCACAGGAGGCTTGACTCTCTTTAGGCCTCTCAGTTGGCTCCAAGAGATACCTGTCAGGACCTGAAGGGAGAGCAGAGTCCTTTGCTTCCCCTCGAGACGAGGCCTGACTCCCCGTGTCAGTCTGGAATGCAACCCCGAGTTCCTGTCACACCTGGAGAGGAAAACTCGGTCCTGGACACAAGCCTAGATGAGGTCTATTTTGCACTGCAGTTACTAGAGCGCAATCGCCAGCTCTCCCTCGCAAATCGAATTGAAGATTGGACTTCCCTGGGCCAATACAATTGGAAGCCTGAATTCGACATCGTAACTCGAGAATCCCGCCGAAACTCGAGAAAATCCACGTGGTTCCCCCATCAGCGCTAGATGAGGCCCTTGCCCGCTACAGCGACTCAAGAGAAGTCCCACTTTCTGTCTTGAAGTGCGAAACGGTATTTGGCACCCTTGATGCAATCTCAAAATTCCCCGACATACCGGTCTCACTCGAAAGGAACACCGAGGTTCCCGGAACCACTTCATTTGAGCTCCTTCTCCCCTCGTGATCGCGACAGGAGTGTCGATTCCCCTGCTATGTCTGGAAGGGGTTCCCGACCTTTCCAGCGCGCCTAAGGATGAGGCAGGTCTCACGAGGAAATTCGAGACATAGCCTCGTGGGTGGTGCCACAAGCCGAAAGACCCCGATTTCCCGGTCTGCTCTTGATAAGAACGTGATGCCGTGACACTTTACGAAGGAAAACCTGTGGATGAAAGCACAACACGAAGGGGCACTGACACCCCCGTGCATCGTCCAGAAAAACCCGCAGGTTACAAACACAGTTCAACAAGTGGTCTGTCACCCCGTGAACAACTCGACAGGCAAGTGGAGTTCCATTCCTCCACACAAGACGAGACCTGATTTTCTGTACCAACTCTGCAGGGAAACTGCGATCCGAGTCAGTACCAGCGACAGGAAACCCAGGAGAGGAAACATGAGGTTCCTGCCTCCACTCGAGATGAGGCTCTCATCCATTGCACCAAACCCAGTGGAGTCCAGAGAGGCCCCTCCCAACTCCACAGTACCCCTGACTTCTCAGAGGCACCCGGAGAAGCTCCATGAGGTCACCGGCACATGTCGAGGGAACCCAGGGTTTCCTGCCACAATGGGAAAAAGACCTCGAGAGTCCTACTTCAACGTGTCTTGAAGCCCGAATCTGCTTCCATGGCTCTATAGAAATGACACGCACCCCCTCGCCACGCACATGGAGACCTGACTTCCCTGGCGCCATAAGAGAGGCTCCCTGAGCTCCCTGTCGTACCTCGAGAGAAACCCCACACTGACGCCGCAGCTTGAGAAAACTCACCATAGGCCCCTGTCATCGCGAGATGAGGGCCTTCTTTTCCTGCATGGCCTGGAGAGGAATCCCGAATCCTCTTTCCAAACTCCACAGGAGGCTTGACTCCCTTTAGGCCACTTAGTGGGCTCCAAGAGATACCCGTCGCGACTCGAGAGGAGAATTGAGTCCTTTGCTTCCCCTCGAGACAAGGCCTGACTCACCAGGTGGGTCTGGAATGCAACCCCGAGATCCCTGTCTCCCCTGGAGAGGAACATTCGGTCCTGGAAACAAGCCTAGATGAGGTCTCTTTTGCCCTTCTGTAACTCGAGAGCAATCCCCCGCTCTCCCTGACAACTCGAATGGAAGATTGGACTTCCCTGGGCCAACACAAGAGGAAGCCTGAATTCCCCTTCGTAACTCGAGAATCCCACCGCAACTCGAGAAAAAGCACTTGGTTCCCTCGTCATCACAAGATGAGGCCCTTGCCCGCTACAGCTTCTCAAGAAAAGTCCCACGTTCCGTCTTGAAGTGCAAAACGATACTTGACACCCTTGATGTGACCCCAAAAGTTCCCCGAAATATCGGTCTCACTCGAGGTGAACACCGAGGTTCCCGGCACCAGTTTATCTGAGCCCCTTCTCCCCTCCTGTTCGTGATAGGAGGGTCACTTCCCCTGCTTTGTTTATAAGGGGTTCCCGACCTTCACGGGGCACTTCAGGATGAGGCCAGTCTCACGAGGAAATTCGAGACGTAGCTCGCGGGTGGTACCACATGCCAAAAGACTATGATTTCCCGGTACGCTCGTGATAAGAACCCGATGCCTGGACACCTCTTCGAAGGCAACCCTGTGGATGAAGGCACAACACAAAGGGGCACTGACACCCTCGTGCATCGTCCGGAAAAACCCGCAGGTTCCACATACAGCTCAACAAGTGGCTTGTCACCCCTGAAGAACTCGAGAGGCAAGTGGGGTTTCATTCCTCTACACAAGACGAGGCCTGACTCTCCTGTCCCAACTCTGCAGGGACTTTGCGATCCGAATCAGACCAGCGCCAGTGAAGTCACGAGAGGAACGCTGAGGTTCCTGCCTCCACTCGAGATTAGGACCTCTTCCATTGCACGAAACCCAGTGGAGTCCCGAGAGATGCGTCCCAGCTCCACAGTATCCCTGACTTCTCAGAGGCACCCTGAGAAGCTCCCTGAGGTCACCAGCACAATTCGAGTGAACCCAGGGTTTACTGCCGCTACCATAGAAAGAACTCAAGAGTCCTTCTTCAACGCATTTTGAGGCCTGATTCCCCTACCATGACTCGAGGGCAATGACACGCTCCCTCTGCTACTCTCATGAAGCCCTGACTTCCCTGGCACCACACGAGAGGCTCCCTGAGCTCCCCGTCATACCTCGTGAGAAACCAAACACTGGCGCCACAGATAGAGAAAACCCACGAGACGCCCCCATTTTCGCGACATGACGGCCTTCTTTTCTAGCATGGCCTGGAGAGCAATCCCGAGTCCTCTCTCCAAACTCCACAGTAGGCTTGACTCCCTTTTGGTCACTCAGTGGACTCCAAGACATACCTGTCGCGACTCGAGAGGAGAGCGGAGTCTTTTCCTTCCCCTCGAGGCGAGGCCTGACTCCTCGGGTGTGTATGATATGTGAACCGGAGATCCCTGTCGCCCCTGGAGAGAAACATTAGGTCCTGGACACAAGCCTAGATGAGGTCTCTTTTTTCCTGCAGTGACTCGAGAGCAATCCCCAACTCTCCCTCGCAACTCGAATGGAAGACTGGACTTCCCTGGGCCAACAGAAGAGGAAGCCTGAATTTCCCGTTGTAACTCAAGAATCCCGCCACAACTCGAGAAAAACCACGTCGTTCCCTCTTCATCGCAAGATGCGGCCATTGCCGCTACAGCGTCTCAAAAGAAGTCTTACGTTCCATCTTGAAGTGCGATACGGTACTTGGCACCTTTGATGCGACCCCAAAAGTTCCCCAACACACTGGTCTCACTGGAGGGGAACACCGAGGTTCCCGGCATCACCTCATCTGTGCCCCTTCTCCCCTCCTGATCGAGACAGGAGGGTCGATTCCCCTGCTTTGTCTGCAAGGGGTTCCGACCTTCCCGGCGCACCTCAGGATGAGGCCGGTCTCACTAGGAAATTCGAGACGTAGCCTGGTGGGTGGTGCCACATGCGGAAAGACCCCGATTTCCCGGTCCGCTCTTAATAAGAACCCGATGCCAGGACACCTCTTTGAAAGCAAACCTGTGGATGAATGCACAACACGAAGGGGTACTGACATCCCCATGCATAGTACAGAAAAACACGCAGATTCCAAACACAGATCGACAAGTGTCCTGTCATCCCTTGAAGAACTAGAGAGGCATGCGGGGTTCCGTTCCTCCACACAAGAGAAGGCCTGACTCTCCTTTCCCAACTCTGCAGGGACCGTGCGATCGGAGTCAGAAATGTAGATGAAACCTGACGTTCCTGCATCAACTCGAAATGAGGCCCTCTTCCATTGCGCCATACCCAGTGGAGTCCCGAGAGGCCCCTCCCAACTCCACAGTATCCCTGACTTCTCAGAGGCACCCTCAGAAGCTCTCTGCGGTCACTGGCACAAGTCGAGTGAACCCAGGGTTTCCTGCTGCATTCTGAGAAAGACCTTGAGAGTCCTTCTTTACCGCGTCTTGAGGCCCGATACCCTACCATGACTGGAGAGCAATGACGCATTCCCCTCGCCACGCCCATTGAAACCTAACTTCCCTGGCGCCACACGAGAGGCTCCCTGCGCTCCCCGTCCTACCTCATGAAAACCCCACACTGGCACCGCCGCTCGAGAAAACGCACGAGACGCCCCCATCATCGTAAGATGAGGGCCTTCTTTTCCTACATGACCTAGAGAGCAATCCCGAGTCCACTCTCCAAACTCCACTGGAGGCCTGACTCCCTTTAGGCCACTCAGTAGCCTCCAAGAGATACACGTCGCTACTCTAGAGGAGAGCAGAGTCCGTTGCTTCCCCTCGAGCCGAGGCCTGACTACTTGGGTGAGTCTGGAATGGGATCCCGAGATCCGTGTTGCCCCTGTAGAGGAAAACTCGGTCCTGGACACAAGCCTAAATGAGGTCTTTTTTGTCCTGCATTGACTCAAGTGCAATCCCCAGCTCTCCCTCGCAACTCGAATGGATGATTGGACTTCCCTGGGCCAACACAAGAGGAAGCCTGTATTCCCCATTGTAATTCGAGAATCCCGCGGCAACTGGAGAAAAACAACGTGGCTCCTCCGTCATCGAAATATGAGGCCCCTGTCAGCTATAGCGTCTCCAGGGAAGTCCCATGTTCCGTCTTGAAGTGTGAAACGGTACTTGGCACCCTTGATGCGACCCCCAAATTTCCCTGACACCCCGGTCTCACTCGAGGAGAACATGGAAGTTCCCAGCACCGCTTCAGCTGAGCCTCTTCTCCCCTCCTGATGGCGACAGGAGGGTTGATTCCCCTGCTTTGTCTGGAAGGGGTTCCCAGACTTCCCGGCGAACCTCAGGATGAGGCCAGTCTCACGAGGGAAGTCGAGACGTAGCCTCGTGGGTTGTGCCACATGCCGAAAGACCCCGATTTCCTGGTCCGCTATTGATAAGATCCCGATGCCCGGTCACCTCTTCGAAGGTAACCCTGTGGATGAAGGCACAACACGAAGGGGCACTGACACCCCTGTGCATCGTCCCCCAAAACCGCAGGTTCCACATACAACTCGACAGGTGGCCTGTCATCCCGTGAACAACTCGAGAGGCAAGCGGAGTTCCATTACTCCACACAAGACGAGGTCTGACTCTCCTGTCCCAACTCTGCAGGGACCCTGCTATCCGAGTCAGAAATGGAGAGGAACCCTGACGTTACTGCCTCAATCCGAGATTAGGTCCTCTTCAATTGCACCAGTCCCTGTGATGTCCCGAGAAGCCCCTCTCAACTCCACAGTATCCCTGACTTCTCAGAGGAACCCCGCTAAGCTCCCTGAGGTCATGGGCACAAGTCGAGGGAACCCAGGGTTTCCTGCCACACCCCGAGAAAGACCTCGAGAGTTCTTCTTCGAAGCGTCTTGAGGCTTGATTCCCCTACCATGACTCGAGAGCAATGAGGCGCTCCCCCACGCCACGTCCATGGAGACCTGACTTCCGTGGCACCACAGGAGTCTCCCTGAGCTCCCCGTCCTATCTCGTGAGAAACCCCAACCAGGCACTGCACCTTGAGAAAACCCACGAGACGCCACCGTCATCGCGAGATGAGGGCCTTCTTTTCCTGCATGGCCTAGAGAGCAATCCCGAGTCCTCTCTCCAAACTCCACAGGAGGCTTAACTCCATTTAGGCCACTCTTGGGCTCCAAGGGATACCCGTCGCGACTCGAGGGGAGAGCGGAGTCCATTCATTCCCTTCGAGACGAGGCCTGACTCCCCGGGTAAGTCTGGAATGCAACCCCGAGATCCCTGTCGCCCCTGGAGAGAAAAACTCGGTCCTGGACACAAACCTAGATGAGCTCTCTTTTGCCCTGCAGTGACTCGAGAGCAATCTCCAGCTCTCACTTGCAACTCGAATGGAAGATTGGACTTCCCTGGGCCAACACAAGAGGAAACCTGTATTCCCCATCGTAACTCAAGAATCCTGCCGCAACTCGAGAAAAAACACGTGGGTCCCCCGTCAGTGCTAGATGAGGCCCTTGCCCACTACAGCATCTCAAGAGAAGTCCCAGGTTCCGTCTTGAAGTGCGAAACGGTACTTGGCACCCTTGATGCAACCAGAAAAGTTACCCGACTTTCACTCAAGGAGAGCACCGAGGTTCCCGGCACTACTTCATCTGAGCCCTTTCTCTCCTCCTGATCCTGAAAGTAGGGTCGATTCCCCTGCTTTGTTTGGAAAGGGTTCCCGGACTTTCCTGCGCGCCTCAGGATGAGGCCGGTCTCACGAGAAAATTCGAGACGTAGCCTAGTGGGTGGTGCAACATGCTGAAAGACCCCAATTTCCCGGTCCGCACTTGAGGAGAACACGATACCTGGACACCTCTTCGAAGGCAACCTTGTGGATGAAGGCACAACAGGAAGGAGCACTGACGCCCCCGTGCATCTCCGAAAAACCCGCAGGTTCCACACACATCACGAAAAGTGGTGTTATCCTTGAACAACTTGAGATGTAAGCGGAGTTCCATTCCTCCGCAGAACACGAGACCTGACACTCCTGAGCAAACTCAACAGGGACCCTGCGATCTGAGTCACATCCGGCATCCAGGAAGTCAGGAGCAGAACCCTGAGGTTCCTGCCTCAACTCGAGATGAGGCCCACTTCCATTGCACCAAACCCAAAGGAGTCCCGAGAGGCCTCTCCCAAATCCACAGTATCCCTGACTTCTCAGAGGCACCCTGACACGCTCCCTGAGGTCACCGGCACAAGTCAAGGGAACCCAAGGTTTCCTGCCGCAACCCTAGAAAGACATCGAGAGTTCTTTTTCAACCCGTCATGAGGCCCGATTCCCCTACCCTGACTTGAGAGCAATGACGCGCTCCCCCTTGCCCCGCCCATGGAGACCTGACTTCCCTGTTGCCACACGAGAGGCTACCTGAACTCCCCGTCGTACCTCGTGAGAAACCCCACACTGGCGCCGCAGCTCGAGAAAACCCACGAGACGCCCCCGTCATCTCGAGATGTGGGCCTTCTTTTCCTGCATGGCCTGGAGAGCAATCCCGAGTCCTCTCTCCAAACTGAAGAGGAGGGTTGACTCCCTTTAGACCACTCAGTGGGCTCCAAGAGATACGCGTCGCAACTCGAGAGGATAGCCAAGTCCTTTGCTTCCCCTCGAGACGAGGCCTAACTCCCCGGGTGAGTCTGTAATGCAAACCCGAGATCCCTGTCGCCCTTGGAGAGGATCACTGGGTCCTGAACACAAGGCTAGATGAGGTCGCTTTTGCCCTGCAGTAACTCGAGAGCACTCCCCAGCTTTCCCTCGCAACCCGAATGGAAGATTGGACCTCCCTGGGCCAACACAAGAGGAAGCCTGAATTCCCAGTAGTAATTCGAGAATTCTGCCTCAACTTGAGAAAAACCACGTGGTTCCCCCGTCATTGCAAGATGAGGCCCTTGCCCGCTCCAGCGTCTCAAGAGTAGTCCCACGTTCTGTCTTCAAGTGCGAAATGATATTTGGCACCCTTAATGCTACCCCAAAAGTTCCCCGACATACGGGTCTCACTAGAGGGGAACACCGAGGTTCCTGGCACCACTTCATCTGAGCCCCTTCTCCCCTCCTGATCGCGAAAGGAGGGTCAATTCCCCTGCTTTGTCTGCAAGGGGTTCCCGACCTTCTCCACGCACCTCAGATGAGGCTGTCTCACGAGGAAATTCGAGATGTAGCCTCGATGATGGTGCCACATGCCGAAAGACCGTGATTTCCCGATCTGCTCTTGATAAGAACGCGATGCCCAGACACCTATTCGAAGATAGTGTGGATGAAGGCACAACACGAAGGGGCACTGACACCCCCGTGCATCGTCCGGAAAAGACCGCAGGTTACTCATACAGCTCAACAAGTGCCTGTCACCCAGTGAACAACTCGAGAGGCAAGCGGAGGTCCATTCCTGCACACAAGACAAGGCCTGACTCACCTCTCCCAACTATGCAGGGGGCTGCGATCGGAATCAGAAATGGAGAGGAACCCTGAGGTTCCTGCCTCCCCTCGAGATGAGGCCCCCTTCCATTTCACCAAACCCAGTGGAGTCCCGAGAGGTCTTTCCCAACTCCACAGTATCCCTGACTTCTCAGAGGCACCCGGAGAATCTCCCTGAGGTCACCGGCACAAGTCGAGGGAACCCAGGTATTCTTGCCAAGACCCGAGAGAGATCTTGAGAGTCCTTCAACGCGTCTAGAGGCCTGATTCCCCTACCATGACTCGAGAGCAATGACGCGCTCCCCCTCGCCACACGCATCGAGACCTAACTTCCCTGGCGCCACACAAGAGGCTCCCTGAGCTCCCCGTCGTACCTCCTGAGAAACCAACACAGGCGCTGCAGCTCGGTAAAACCACCGAGACCCCCCCCGTCATCGTGAGATGAGGGCCTTCTTTTCCTGCATGTCCTGGAGTGCAATCCCGAGTCCTCTCTCCAAACTCCAGAGGAGGCTTGACTCCCTTTAGTCCACTCAGTGGGCTCCAAGAAATACCCGTCGCGACTCGAGAAGAGAGAGAAGTCCTTTGTTTCCCCTCGAGAGGACGCCTGACTCCTGGGTGAGTCTAGAATGCAACCCCAAGATCCCAGTCATCCCTTGAGAGGAACATTAGGTCCTAGACACAAGCCTGGATGAGGTTTCTTTTGCCCTGCAGTGACTCGAGCGCAACCCCCAGCTCTCCCTCCAACTCGAATGGAAGATTGGGCTTCCCTGGGCCAACACAAGAGGAAGCCAGAAATCCCCTTCGTAACTCGAGAATCCCGCCTCAACTCGAGAAAAACCACGTGTTTCCAACGTCATCCCAAGATGAGGCCCTTGCTGCTATGGCGTCTCAAGAAAAGAACCACGTTCCGTCTTGAAGTGCGAAACGGTACTTTGCACCCTTGATGCGACACCAAATGTTCCCGGACACGCCGGTCTCACTCAACAGGAACACCGAGGTTCCCGCACCACTTCATCTGAGCACCTTCTCCCCTCCTGTTCAAGACAGGAGGGTCTATTCCCCTGCTTTGTTTGGAAGGGGTTTCCCACATTCCCGGCGCACCTAAGGATGAGGCCGGTCTCACGAGTAAATTCGAGACATAGCGTCGTGGGTGGTGTCACATGCCGAAATACCCCGATTTCCCGGCCCACTCTTGAGAAGAACCCGATGCCCGGACACCTCTTCGAAGGCAACCCTGTGGATGAAGGCACAAAACGAAGGGTCACTGACACTCCCGTGCATCATTCGGTAAAAGCCGCAGGTTCCACACACAGCTCGACAAGAGGCCTGTCATCCCATGAACAACTCGAGAGGCAAGCAGAGTTCCATTCCTCCACTCAAGACGAGGCCTGACTCTCCGGTCCCAACTCTGAAGGGACCCTGCGATCGGAGTCCGAAATGGAGAGGAACCCTGAGGTTCCTGACTCCACTCGAGATGAGGCCCTCTTCCATTACACCAAAAACAGTGGAGGCCCGAGAGGCCCCTCCCAAATCCACAGTATCGCGACTTCTCAGAGGCACCCTTAGAAGCTCCCTGAGGTCACTGGCACAAGTCGAGGGAACACAGGGTTTCCTGACGCAACCCGAGAAAGACCTCGAAAATCCTCCTTCAACGCATCTTGAATCCCGATTCCCCTACCATGACTCGAGAGCAATGACGCGTTCCCCCTCGCCACTCGCATGGAGACTTGACTTCCCTGGCGCCACACGAGAGGCTCCCTGAGCTCCCCGTCATACCTCGTGAGAAATCCCACACTGGCTCCCCAGCTCCAGAAAACCCACGAGACGCCTCCGTCATCGCGAGATGAAGGCCTTCTTTTCCTGCATGGCCTGGAGAGCAATCTCGAGGCCTCTCTTCAAACTCCACAGGAGGCCTGACTCCCTTTAGGCCACTCTGTGGGCTCCAAGAGATACCCGTTGGGATTCGAGAGGAGAGCAGAATTCTTTGCTTCCCCTATATACCAGGCCTGACTCCTCAGGTGAGTCTGGAATGCAACCCCGAGATCCCTGTCGCCCCTGGAGAGGAACATTAGGTCCTAGACACAAGCATAGATGAGGTCTCATTTGCCCTGAAGTGACTCGAGAGCAATCCCCTGCTCTCCCTCGCACCTCGAATGGAAGAATGGACTTCCCTGGGACAACACAAGAGGAAACCTGAATTCCCCGTCGTAATTCGAAAATCCCGCTGCAACTCGAGGAAAACCACGTGGTTCCCCCGTCATCGCAAGATGAGGCCCTTGCCAGCTACAGCGTCTCAGTAGAAGCCCTACGTTCCATCTTGAAGTTTAAAACGATAATTGGCAACCTTGATGTTAGCACAAAAGTTCCCCGACACCCTGGTCTCACTCGAGGGGAACACCAAGGTTCGGCGCACCGCTTGTTCTGAGCCCCTTATCCCCTCCTGATCGCGACGGGAGGGTCGATTACCCTGCTTTGTCTGGAAGGGGTTCCGGACCTTCCCGGCGCACCTCAGGATGAGGCCGGTCTCACGAGGAAATTCGAGACGTAGCCTTGTGGTTGGTGCCACACGCCGAAAGACCCCGATTTCCCTGTCTGCTCTTGATAAGAACCCAATGCTAGGACACCTCTTCGAAGGCAATCCTGTGGACGAAGGCACAAAACGAAGGGGTCTGACACCCTCCTGCATCGTTGGAAAAGCCCGCAAGTTCCACATACAGATCGACAAGTGGCCTGTCACCCCGTGAACAACTCGAGAGGCAAGAGGAGTTAAATTCCTCCACACAAGACGAGGCCTGACTCTCCTGTCCCAACTCTGCATGGACACTGAGATCCGATTCAGAAATGGAGAGGAACCATAAGGTTCCTGCCTCAACTCGAGATAAGGCCCTCTTCTACTGCACCAAACCCAGTGGAGTTCGGAGCGGCCCCTCCCAACTGCACAGTATCCCTGACTTCTCAGAGGCACCCTGAAAAGCTCCCTGAGGTCACGGGCATAAGTCGACGGAACCCAGGGTTTCCTGCCGTAACCTGAGAAAAACCTCGCGAGTCCTTCTTCACGCGTCTTGAGGCCCGATTCCCCTACCATGACTGGAGAAAAATGACGCGCTCCCCCTCGCCACGCGCATGAAGATCTGACTTCCCCGGCACCACATGAGAGGCTCCCTGAGCTCCCCATCGTACCTCGTGAGAAACCCCACACTGGCGCCGCAGCTCGAGAAAACCCACGAGACCCCCCTGTCATGGTGAAATGAGGGCCTTTCCTGCATGACCTGAAGAGCAATCCCGAATCCTCTCTCCAAACTCCAAAGGAGGCTTGACTCCCTTTAGGTCACTCAGTGGGCTCCAAGAGATACCCGTCGATACTCAGGAGGAGAGCGGTGTCCTTTGCTTCCCCTCGAGTTGAGGCCTGACTACGAGGGTGAGTCTGGAATGCAACCCTGGCTCCCTGTCGCCCCTGGAGAGGAACCTTAGGTCCTGGACAAAAGCCTAGATGAGGTCTCTTTGGCCCTGCAGTGACTCAAGCGCAACCCCTAGCTTTCCCTTGCAACTCGAATGGAAGATTGGCCTTTCTGAGCCAACACAAGAGGAAGCCTGAATTTCCAGTTGTAATTTGAGAAACCCGCCGCAACTCGAGAAAAATCACGCGGTTCCCCGTATTGCAAGATGAGGCCCTTGCCCCCTACAGCGTCTCAAGAGAAGTCTCACATTCCGTCTTGAAGTGCAAAACAGTACTTGGCACCCTTGATGCGACCCCAAAAGTTCCCCTATATACCGATCTCACTAGAGGGGACACTGAAGTTTCCGGCACCACTTCATCTGAGGCCTTTCTCCTCTCCTGATCGCGATAGGAGGGTCGATTCCACTGCTTTGTCTCGAAGGGATTCCCGACCTTCCCGGCACACCTCAGGATGAGGCCGGTCTCACGAGGAAATTCGAGAGGTAGCCTCGAGGGCCATACTACATGCCGAAAGACCCCGATTCCATGGTCCACTTTTGATCAAAACCAGACTCCTGGACACCTCTTCGAAGGCAAGCCTGTGGATGAAGGCACAACACGTAGGGGCACTGACACCCCGTGCATCTTCCGGAAAAACCCGCAGGTTCCTCACACAGCTCCACAAGTGGTCTGTCACCTCGTGAACAACTCGAGAAGCAAGCGGAGTTCCATTCCTCCACACAAGACGATGCCTGACTCTCCTGTCACAACTCTAGGGACCTAGCGCACCGAGTCAGAAATGGAGAGGAAGCCTGAGGTTCCTGCCTCCACTCAAGATGAGGCCCTTTTCCATTGCCACAAAACCAGTGGAGTCCCGAGAGGCCCGTCCCAAATCCACAGTATGCCTGACTTCTCAGAGGCACCCTGAGATGCTCCCTAAGGTCACCGGCAGAAGTCGACGGAACCCAGGGTTTCCTGCCGCAACCCGAGAAAGACCTTGAGAGTCCTGCTTTAACGTGTCTTGAGGCCCGATTCCCGTATCATATCTCGAGAGCAATGACGCGCTCCCCCTTGCCATGCGCATGGAGACCTGAATTCCCTGGTGCCACACGAAAGGCTCCCTGAGCTTCCCGTCGCACCTCGTCAGAAACCGCACACTGGCACCGCAGCTCGAGAAAACCAACAAGACGCCCCTGTCATCGCGAGATGAGGGTCTTCTTTTCCTGCATGGCCTGGAGAGCAATCCTGAGTCCTCTCTCCAAACTCCACAGGGGGCTTGACTCCCTTTAGGCCACTCAGTGGGCTCCAAGAGACACCTGTGGTGACTCAAGAGGAGAGCGGGGTCCTTTGCTTCCCCTCGAGTCGAGCTCTGACTCCCAGGATGCGTCTGGAATGCAACCCCGAGATCGCTGTCGGCCCTGGAGAGGAATATTAGGTCCTGGACACAAGCCTAGATGAGGTCTCTTTTGCCCTGCAGTGACTCAAGAGCAAACCCCAGCTCTCCCTCGAAACTCGAATGGAAGATTGGACTTCCCTGGGCCAACACAAGAGGAAGCCTGAATTCCCCGTCGTAACTCGAGAATCCCGCTGCACCTTGAGAAAAACCACGTGATTCCCCCGTCATCCCAAGATGAGGCCCTTGCCCTCTACAGCGTGTCAAGAGAAGCCCCAAGTCCGTATTGAAGTGCAAAACGGTACTTGGCACCCTTGAAGTGACCCCAAAAGTTTCCCGACACACCGGTCCCACTCGAGGGGAACACCGAGGTTCCCGGCACGACTTCAACTGAGCCCTTTCACTCCTCCTGATCGTGACAAGATGGTCGATTCCCCTGCTTTGTCTGGAAGGGGTTCCCGATCTTCATGGCGCACCTCAGGATGACACCAGTCTAATGAAGAAATTTGAGACGTAGCCTCATGGATGGTGCCACGTTCTGAAAGACCCCGATTTCCTGCTCTGCTATTGATAAGAACCCGATGTCCGGACACCTCTTTGAAGGCAACCCTGTGGATGAAGGCACAACACGAAGGGGCACTGACCCCCTCATGCATCTTATGGAAAAAACCGAAGGTTCCACTCACAGCTCGACAAATGGTCTGTTATCCTGTGAACAACTCGAGAGGCAAGTGGAGTTCCATTCCTCCACACAAGACGAGGCCTGACTCTCCTGTCCCAACTCTTCAGGGACCCTGTGGTCGGAGTTTTAAATGGAGAGGAACCCTTAGGTTCCTGCCTCAACTCGAGATGAGAACCTTTGCCATTGCACCAAACCCAGTGGAGTTCCGAGAGCGCCTCCCAAGTCCACAGTATGCCTGACTTCTCAGAGGCACCCTGAGAAGCTCCCTGAGGTCACCGGTACAAGTCGAGGGAACCCAGGGTTTCCTGCCGCAACCTGAGAAAGACCTCGAGACTCCTTCTTCAACGCGTCTTGAGTCCCGATTTCCCTACCATGACTCGAGAGCATTTATGGGCTCCTCCTGATCACACGCATAGACACCTGACTTTCCTGGCGCCACACGAGAGGCTCCCTGAGCTCCCCGTCGTACCTCGTGAGAAAACTCATACTTGCGCTCCAACTCGAGAAAACCCACAAGACGCCCCCGTCATTGCGAGCTGAGGGCCTTCTTTCCTGTATGGCCTGGAGAGCAATCCCGAGTCCTCTCTCCAACTCCACAGGAGGCTTGACTCCCTGGAGGCCACTCAGTGGGCTCCAAGAGATACCTATCGCGACCCAGGAGGATATCAGAATCCTTTGCTTCCCCTCGAGCCGAGGCCTGACTCACTGGGTGAGTCTGGAATGCGTCCCCGTGATCCCTATCGCCCCTGGAGAGGAACATTAGGTCCTGGACACAAGCCTAGATGAGGTCTATTTTGACCTGCCGTGACTCGAGAGCAATTCCCACCCAGCTCTCCCTGGCAACTCGAATGGAAGAATGGACTTCCCTGGGCCAACAGAAGAGGAAACCTGAATTCCCCGTCGTAAGTCAACAATCCCATCGCAACTCGAAAAAAAACCACGTGGTTTCCCCTTCATCACAAGATGAGGCCCTTGCCCGCCACAGCGTCTCAAGAGAAGTCCCACGTTTCATCTTGAAGTTTGAAACAGTATTTGGCAAGCTTCGTGAGACCCCAAAAGTTCCCTGACATACCGGTCTCACTCAAGGGGAACACCGAGGTTCCCGGCACCACTTCATCTGAGCCCCTTCTCCCCTCCTGATCGCGACAGTAGGGTCAATTAACCTGCTTTGTCTGGAAGGCTTTCCCGACCTTCCAGGGGCACCTCAGCATGAGGCCCGTCTCACGAGGAAATTCGAGACGTAGCCTCGTGTGTGGTGCCGCATTCCAAAAGACCCCGATTTCCTGGTCCGCTCTTAATAAGAACCCGATGCCCGCACACCACTTCGAAGGCAACCCTGTGGATGAAAGCACATCACGAAGGGGCACTGACACCCCCGTGCATTGTCTGGAAAAAACCGCAGGTTCCACACACAGCTCGACAAGTGGCCTGTCACTCCTTGAACAACTCGAGAGGCAAGCGGAGTTCCATTCCTCCACACAAGACGAGGCCTGACTCTCCTGTCCCAACTCTGCAGGGACCCTGCAATCTGAGTCAGAAATGGAGAGGAACCCTGAGGTTCCTTCCTGATCTCGAGATTAGGCCCTCTTCCATTGCAGCAAACCCAGTGGAGTCCCGAGAGGCCTCTCCCAGCTCCATAGTATCCCTGACTTCTCAGAGGCACCCTGAGAAGCTACCTGAGGTCACAGCACAAGTCGAGGGAACCCAGGGTTTCCTGCCGCAACCCGAGAAAGACCTCGAGCGTCCTTTTTCATTGCGTTGAGCCCTGATTCCACTACCATGACTCGAGAGCAATGACGTGCGCCCCCTCGCCACTCGTATGGAGACTTGACTTCCCTGACACCACACGAGAGGCTCCCTGAGCTCCCGGTCGTACCTTGTGAGAAACCCCACACTGGCTCCGCAGCTCCAGAAAAACCACGAGACTCCCCCGACATCGCGAGATGAGGGCCTTCTTTTCCTGCATGGCCTGGAGAGCAATCCCGCATGCTCTCTCCAAACTCCACAAGAGAGGAGCCAAGATTGCTGAGGAGTAGGACGGGGAGAACTCTTTCCCCCCCAAACAATTTCATCAAAAGAGCATTTAAACGTCGAGTAAATTCCACAATACAACTTATGAATGCTGCCAGAGGACATCAGGCACCCAGAAAAGAACCCAACTCTTGGAAAGTAGGTAGGAAAAAGTATAAAAGACAAAAAAAGAGACAAAAGAGGGAGGGAGGGATTTCCGTCCCGGGAAGATAGTCTTAAAAAGAGAAAAGTTTCCAAACACCAGGAAAGCTTTTCACTGCCAAATCTTTGCCAAGCTTTGGAAGCACAAAGGGCAACATAAGGGGGATAAAAATAAATAAACAATTAAAACTCGCAGATTGCAAGCCCTACGGTAACTCCCCCAGCCGCAAAGCAGTGCAGACGCCTGCTCACACCATTAGCAAGCAGGGGCTGGGCAGGGAGGCGCGGCGCGGGCTGCATCGCTTAGAGTAAGAATCTGGCCTGAATACCCTGAGCACTATCTGAATGAAATAACTTGGGCTAGCGAACCAGACTCTGGGATATCTACCACGCAAAAAGCCAGCCCTAACCTAAGACACCGCCAGGCCTGCGCACGGAACAAAGGACTGAACAGAGATAGCCGGCTGCAGACCCTCCCCCTCCGGTGACAGGCAGCCAGAGCCAGAAGGGGGCAATCGCAGCCCCAGAGAGACATTATCTATAAAACTGTAAGCAGCCTTCTTTGCTAACTAAAACTTCTTGGGGATCTGGACGGTCAACATCTGCCTGAGAAGGTGCGCCTGTTTTACACCCAGATAACCGAGTGGCGGGGAGGCGATAAGTCACAACATTGGCGCTCGCCAAACACCTCATCACCTGAGCTGCTCGGACCTGGGAAGAGCACAAAACGCAAGCCCAACTGAGTCTGTGCCTCTGAGGACTACCCGAGTGCCTGAACCTGAGCGGCTTGGACCTGGGAGGTGCATGCAGCCCAGGGCCAGCTTCGGATTGTTCCCGGTGGAACAACCTAGAGCCCGAGCAGTGTGGGCAGGGAGGCTACACGTGCCGTGAGCGGGGGCAGACCCAGTGTGGCTGAGGCACTGCGAGCGCACGCCAGTGTTATTTGTTTGCAGCATCACTCCCTCCCTCCCTCCCCACAGCGCAACTGAACAAGTGAGCCTAAAAAAAAAAAAGTGTCCTCCACCGTCCCCTTTGTGTCAGGGCGTAAACCAGACACTGAAGAGACCAGCAAACAAAAGAAGCTATAACAGAGGGAAACGCCTTGGAAGCTACAGGCAATAGATTAAAACCCTGTGGTTACTAGGACTACATAGGAAGGCGCCTATAGATCTTGAGAAATATAAGTCGGACCAAGGAACTAGCCAAAAATGAACCGAACCCACGATACTCACAACAAAACCAGAGAAAGTCCTAGATATATTTTTATGATCATTCTTACTTTTTTTTAATTTTTTTAATTTTAAGTTCTCTATTGTTCATTTAATTTTCACTTTTATAACCTATTACTTTGCAAAAAAAAAGACCCTATTTTTTTCTTCTTCAGCAAACTTCATATATATATATATATATATATATATATCATAATTTTTTGACCTTGTTTTTTTGTTTTGTTTTTTTTCTTCTTTTCTTTAACATTGTATTTTTGAAATTCCAAACTGTACTCTAGATTTTTAATTTATGCTTTTTGATATTTGATATCAATTTTGTACCTGTAGTTTCTTTATAATTTTTGCGACATTGCTTGTTTTTGTTTGTTCGTTTTCTCTTTAGTTTTCTTCTTCCTTTTTTTAAACATTGTATTTTTGAAATTCCAAACTCTACTCTAGATTTTTAATTTTTGCTTTTTGGTATTAGTTATCAATTTTGTACCTGTATTTTCTTGATAATTTTTGCGACCATGTTTGTTTTTCTTTGTTCGTTTTTTCTCTCTTTCTTTTCCTTCTTCTTTTCTTTAACATCGTATTTTTGAAATTCCAAACTCTACTCTAGATTTTTAATTTTTGCTTTTATGTATTTGTTACCAATTTTGTACCTTTAAGAACCCAATCTTCAGTACCCATTTTTCACTAGGGAGCGAGATTACTGGCTTGACTGCTCTCTCTCCCTTTGGACTCTCCTTTTTCTCCACCAGGTCGCCTGTGTCTCCTCCCTAACCCCTCTCTACTCTACCCAACTCTGTGAATTTCTGTGTATTCCAGACGGTGGAGAACACTTAGGGAACTGATTACTGGCTGGATCTGTCTCCCTTCTTTTCATTCCCCCCTTTTATCCTTCTGGCCACCTCTGTCTCCTTCCTCCTTCTTCTCATCTCTGTATAACTCTGTGAACATCTCTGAGCGGTCCGGTTGTGGAGTGCACATAAGGAAGTGACTACTGGCCAGCCCACTCTCTCCACTATTGATTCCACCTGATCTCATTTGGGTCACCTCTAACTCCCTCCTCCCTCTTCTCTTCTCCATGTAATGCTGTGAACCTTTCTGAGTGGCCCTCACAGTAGAGAAACTTTTCTTCTTTAACGTAGATGTTTTATCAATGGTGCTGTATAGAAGGAGAAGTTTTGAAACTACTGTAAAAGTAAGACAGATAACTGGAAGCAGGAGGCTTAAGTCCAAACCCTGACTCCAGGGAACTCCTGACTCCAAGGAACATTAATTGACAGGAGCTCATCAAATGCCTCCATACCGACACTGAAATCAAGCACCACACAAGGGCCAACAAGTTCCAGGGCAAGACATACCAAGCAAATTCTGCAGCAACAAAGGAACGCAGCCCTGAGCTTCAAGATACAGGCTGCCCAAAGTCACCCCAAAACCACAGACATCTCATAACTCATTACTGGACACTTCATTGCACTCCAGAGAGAAGAAATACAGCTCCACCCACCAGAACACGGACACAAGCTTCCCTAACCAGGAAACATTGACAAGACACCTGTACAAACCCACACACAGCGAGGAAATGCCACAGTAAAGAACTCCACAAACTGCCAGAATACAGAAAGGACACCCCAAACTCAGCAATTTAAACAAGATGAGACAGAGGAATACCCAGCAGATAAAGGAACAGGATAAATGCCCACCAAACCAAACAAAAGAGGAAGAGATAGGGAATCTACCTGATAAAGAATTCCGAGTAAGGATAGTGAAATGGATCTAAAATCTTGAAATTAAAATGGAATCACAGATAAATAGCCTGGAGACAAGGATTGAGAAGATGCAAGAAAGGTTTAACAAGGACCTAGAAGAAATAAAAAAAGAGTCAATATATAATGAATAATGCAATAAATGAAATTAAAAACACTCTGGAGGCAACAAATAGTAGAATAACAGAGGCAGAAGATAGGATTAGTGAATTCGAAGATAGAATGGTAGAAATAAATGAATCAGAGAGGATACATGAAAAACGAATTAAAAGAAATGAGCACAATCTCAGAGACCTCCAGGACAATATTAAACGCTACAACATTCGAATCATAGGGGTCCCAGAAGAAGAAGACAAAAAGAAAGACCGTGAGAAAATACTTGAGGAGATAATAGTTGAAAACTTCCCTAAAATGGGGAAGGAAATACTCACTCAAGTCCAAGAAACCCAGAGAGTCCCAAACAGGATAAAGCCAAGGCGAAACCCCCCAAGACACATATTAATCACATTAACAAAAATCAAACACAAAGAACAAATATGAAAAGCAGCAAGGGAAAAACAACAAATAACACACAAGGGAATTGCCATAAGGATAACAGCTGATCTTTCAATAGAAACTCTTCAAGCAAGGAGGGAATGGCAAGACATACTTAAAATGATGAAAGAAAATAACCTACAGCCCAGATTATTGTACCCAGCAAGGATCTCATTCAAGTATGAAGGAGAAATCAAAAGCTTTTCAGACAAGCAAAAGCTGAGAGAATTCTGCACCACCAAACCAGCTCTCCAACAAATACTAAACAGGAAACACAAAAACGGTGTATAAATTCAAACCCCAAACAATAAAGTAAATGGCAATGGGATCATACTTATCAGTAATTACCTTAAACGTAAATGGGTTGAATGCTCCAACCAAAAGACAAAGACTGGCTGAATGGATACAAAAACAAGACCCCTACATATGTTGTCTACAAGAGACCCACCTCAAAACAGGGGATACATACAGACTGAAAGTGAAGGGCTGGAAAAAGATTTTCCATGCAAATAGGGACCAAAAGAAAGCAGGAGTAGCGATACTCATATCAGATAAAATAGACTTTAAAACAAAGGCTGTGAAAAGAGACAAAGAAGGTCACTACATAATGATCAAAGGATCAATCCAAGAAGACGATATAACAATTATAAATATATATGCACCCAACGTGGGAGCACCACAGTATGTAAGACAAATGCTAACAAGTATGAAAGGAGAAATTAACACTAACACAATAATAGTTGGAGATTTTAATACCCCACTCACACCTATGGATAGATCAACTAAACAGAAATTTAACAAGGAAACACAAACTTTAAATGATACAATAGACCAGTTAGACCTAATTGATATCTATAGGACAATTCATCCCAAAACAATGAATTTCAACTTTTTCTAAAGTGCACATGGAACCTTCTCCAGGATAGATCACATCCTGGGCCATAAAGCTAGCATTGGTAAATTCAAAAAAATAGAAATCATTCCAAGCATCTTTTCTGACCACAATGCAGTAAGATTAGATCTCAATTACAGGAGAAAAACTATTAAAAATTCCAACATATGGAGGCTGAACAACACGCTGCTGAATAACCAACAAATCACAGAAGAAATCAAAAAAGAAATCAAAATTTGCATAGAAACGGATGAAAATGAAAACACAACAACCCAAAACTTGTGGGACACGGTAAAAGCAGTCCTAAGGGGAAAGTTCATAGCAATACAGGCACACCTCAAGAAACAAGAAAAAAGTCAAATAAATAAACTAATCCTACACCTAAAGCAACTAGAAAAGTAAGAAATGAAGAACCCCAGGGTTAGTAGAAGGAAAGAAATCTTAAAAATTAGAGCAGAAATAAATGCAAAAGAAACAAAAGAGACCATAGCAAAAATCAACAAAACCAAAAGCTGGTTCTTTGAAACGATAAATAAAATTGCAAACCATTAGCCAGACTCATCAAGAAACAAAGGGAGAAAAATCAAATCAATAAAATTAGAAATGAAAATGGAGAGATCACAACAGAAAACACAGAAATACAAAGGATCATAAGAGACTACTATCAACAATTATATGCCAATAAAATGGACAACGTGGAAGAAATGGACAAATTCTTAGAAAAGTACAACTTTCCAAAACTGGACCAGGGAAGAACTAGAAAATCTTAACAGACCCATCACAAGCACGGAAATTGAAACTGTAACCAAAAATCTTCCAGCCAACAAAAGCCCAGGTCCAGACGGCTTCACAGCTGAATTCTACGAAAAATTTAGAGAAGAGCTAACACCTATCCTGCTCAAACTCTTCCAGAAAATTGCAGAGGAAGGTAAACTTCCAAACTCATTCTATGAGGCCACCATCAGCCTAATACCAAAACCTGACAAAGATCCCACAAAAAAAGAAAACTACAGGCCAATATCACTGATGACATAGATGCAAAAATCCTTAACAAAATTCTAGCAATCAGAATCCAACAACACATTAAAAAGATCATACACCATGACCAAGTGGGCTTTATCCCAGGGATGCAAGGATTCTTCAATATCCGCAAATCAATCAATGTAATACACCACCTTAACAAATTGAAAAATAAAAAACATATGATTTTCTCAATAGATGCAGAGAAAGCCTTTGACAAAATTCAACATCCATTTATGATAAAAACTCTCCAGAAAGCAGGAATAGAAGGAACATACCTCAACATAATAAAAGCTATATATGACAAACCCACAGCAAACATTATCCTCAATGGTGAAAAATTGAAAGCATTTCCTCTAAAGTCAGGAACTAGACAAGGGTGCCCACTTTCACCATTACTATTCAACATAGCTTTGGAAGTTTTGGCCACAGCAATCAGAGCAGAAAAAGAAACAAAAGGAATCCAAATTGGAAAAGAAGAAGTAAAACTCTCACTGTTTGCAGATGACATGATCCTCTACATAGAAAACCCTAAAGACTCCACCAGAAAATCACTAGAACTAGTCAATGACTATAGTAAAGTTGCAGGATATAAAATCAACACACAGAAATCCCTTGAATTCCTATACACTAATAATGAGAAAACAGAAAGAGAAATTAAGGAAACAATTTCATTCACCATTGCAACGGAAAGAATAAAATACTTAGGAATATACCTACCTAAAGAAACTAAAGACCTATATATAGAAAACTATAAAACACTGGTGAAAGAAATCAAAGAGGACACTAATAGGTGGAGAAATATACCATGTTCATGGATTGGAAGAATCAATATAGTGAAAATGAGTATACTACCCAAGGCAATTTATAGATTCAATGCAATCCCTATCAAGCTACCAACAGTATTCTTCACAGAGCTAGAACAAATAATTTCACAATTTGTATGGAAATACAAAAAACCTCGAATAGCCAAAGCGATCTTGAGAAAGAAGAATGGAACTGGAGGAATCAACCTACCTGATTTCAGGCTCCGCTACAAAGCCACAGTTATCAAGACAGTATGGTACGGGCACAAAGACAGAAATATAGATTAGTGGAACGAAATAGAAAGCCCAGAGATAAATCCACACACATATGGACACCTTATCTTTGACAAAGGAGGCAAAAATATACAATGGATTAAAGACAATCTCTTTAACAAGTGGTGCTGGGAAATCTGGTCAACCACTTGTAAAAGAATGAAACTAGAACACTTTCTAACACAATACACAAAAATAAACTCAAAATGGATTAAAGATCTAAACGTAAGACCAGAAACTATAAAACTCCTAGAGGAGAACATAGGCAAAACACTCTCTGAAATACATCACAGCAGGATCCTCTATGACCCACCTCCCAGAATATTGGAAATAAAAACAAAAATAAACAAATGGGACCTAATTAACCTTAAAAGCTTCTGCACATCAAAGCAAACTATTAGCAAGGTGAAAAGACAGCCTTCGGAATGGGAGAAAATAATAGGAAATGAAGCAACTGACAAACAACTAATCTCAAAAATATACAAGCAACACCTACAGCTCAACTCCAGAAAAATAGATGACCCAATCAAAAAATGGGCCAAAGAACTAAATAGACATTTCTCCAAAGAAGACATACAGATGGCTAACAAACACATGAAAAGATGCTCAAAATCACTCATTATCATAGAAATGCAAATCAAAACCACTATGAGGTACCATTTCACGCCAGTCAGAATGGCTGCAATCCAAAAGTCTACAAATAATAAATGCTGGAGAGGGTGTGGAGAAAAGGGAACCCTCTTACACTGTTGGTGGGAATGCAAACTAGTACAGCCACTATGGAGAACAGTGTGGAGATTCCTTAAAAAACTGGAAATAGAACTGCCTTATGATCCAGCAATCCCACTGCTGGGCATACACACTGAGGAAACCAGAAGGGAAAGAGACACGTGTACCCCAATGTTCATCGCAGCACTGTTTCTAATAGCCAGGACATGGAAGCAACCTAGATGTCCATCAGCAGATGAATGGATAAGAAAGCTGTGGTACATATACACAATGGAGTATTACTCCGCCATTAAAAAGAATAGAATGAATCAGTTCTAATGAGGTGGATGAAACTGGAGCGTATTATACAGAGTGAAGTAAGCGAGAAAGAAAAACACCAATACAGTATACTAACGCATATATATGGAACTTTGAAAGACGGTAACAATAACCCTGAGTACGAGACAGCAAAAGAGACACTGATGTATAGAAGAGTCTTATGGACTCTGTGGGAGAGGGAGAAGGTGGGAAGATTTGGGAGAATGGCATTGAAACATGTAAAATATCATGTATGAAAAGAGTTGCCAGTCCAGGTTTGATGCATGACACTGGATGCTTGGGGCTAGTGCACTGGGACGACCCAGAGGGATGCTATGGTGGGGAGGAGGGAGGAGGGTTCAGGATGGGGAGCACATGTATACCTGAGGCGGATTCATTTTGATATTTGGAAAAACTAATACAATTATGTAAAGTTTAAAAATAAAATAAAATTAAAAAAAAAATCCACAGGAGGCTTGACTCCCTTTAGGCCACTCAGTGGTCTCCAAGAAATACCCGTCGGGACTCGAGAGCAGAGCAGAGTCCTTTCCTTCCTCTCGAGATGAGGTCTGACTCCTCGGGTGCGTCTAAAATGCAACCCCGAGATCTCTGTCGCCCCTGGAGAGGAACTTTAGGTCCTGGACACAAGCTTAGATGAGGTCTCTTTTGCCCTGAAGTGACTCGAGAGCAATCCCTAGCTCTCTCTCGCAACTCCAATGGAAGATTGGACTTCCCTGGGCCAACACAAGAGGAAGCCTGAATTCCCCATCGTAACTCGAGAATCCCGCCGAAACTCGAGAAAAACCACATGGTTACCCTGTCATCGCAAGATGAGGCCCTTGCCCGCTACAGCGTCTAAAGAGAAGTCCCAGGTTTCTTCTTGAAGTGTTTTCACACTTCAAGTGTGAAAACTTGGCACCCTTGATGCGATTCCAAAAGTTCCCCGACACCCTGGTCTCTCTCGAGGGGAACACCGAGGTTCCCGGTATGACTTCATCTGAGCCACTTCTCCCCTCCTGATTGCGACTGGAGGGTCGACTCCCGTGCTTTGTCTGGAAGGGGTTCCCAACCTTCCCAGCGCACCTCAGGATGAGGCCGGTCTAACGAGAATATTTGAGACGTAGCTTCATGGGTGGTAACACATGCTGAAAGACCCCGATTCCCCGGTCCACTCTTGATAAGAACCCGATGCCCGGACACCTCTTGAAAGGCAACCCTGTGGAAGAAGCCACAACACGAAGGGGCACTGACACCCTCGTGCATCGTCCGGAAAAACCCGCAGATTCCAAACACAGTTCAACAAGTTGCCTGTCACCCCATGAATAACTCGAGAGGCAAGCGGAGTTCCATTCCTCCTTACAAGACGAGGCCTGACTCTCCTGTCCCAACTCTGCAGGGACCCTGCGATCAGAGTCAGAAATGGAGACGAACCCTGAGGTTCCTGCCTCCACTCGAGATGAGGCCCTCTTCTATTGCACCAAACCCAGTGGAGTCCCGAGAGGGCCCTCCCAACTCCAGGGTATCCTTGACTTCTCAGAGGCACACTGAGAAGCTCCCTGAGGCCACCGGCACTAGTCGAGGGAACCCAGGGTTTACTGCCGTGACCCAAGAAACACCTTGAAAGTCCTTCTTTAACGGTTCTTGAGGCCCGATACACCTTCCATGACTCTAGAGCAATGACGCGCTCCCCCTCGCAATGCGCATGGAGACCTGACTTCCCAAGCGCCACATGAGAGGCTCCCTGAGCTCCCCGTAGTACCTCATGAGAAACCCCACACTGGCGCTGCAGCTCGAGAAAACCCACGAGACGCCCCCTTCATCGCGAGATGATGGCCTTCTTTTCCTGCATGGCCTGGAGAGCAATCACGAGTCCTCTCTCCAAACTCCACAGGAGGCTTGACTCCCTTTAGGCCACTCAGTGGGCTCCAAGAGATACCCGTCGCAACTCGAGAGGAGAGTGGAGTCCTTCGCTTCCCCTCGAGACAAGGACTGACTCCCCGGGTGCATCAGGAAAGCAACCCCGAGATCCCTGTCCCCCCTGGAGACGAACATTATGTCCTGGACACAAGCCTAGATAAGGTCTCTTTTGCCCTGCAGTAACTCAAGCGCAATCCCTAGCTCTCCCTCGCAACTCGAATGGAAGATTGGACTTCCTGGGCCAACACAAGAGGAAGCCTGAATTTCCTGACCTAACTCGAGAATCCCGCCACAACTCGAGAAAAACGACGTGGTTAACCCATCACCACAAGATGAGGCCCTTGCCAGCTACAGCGTCTCAAGAGAAGTCTCACGTTCCGTCTTGAAGTTTGAAACGGTACTTAGCACCTTTGATGTGACTCCAAAAGTTCCCCGACATCCCAGTTTTACTCGAGGGGAACATCGAGGTTCCCGGCACCACTTCATCTGAGCCCCTTCTCCCCTCCTGATCGGGACAAGAGGGTCGATTCACTTGCTTTGTCTGAAAGGGTTACCGACCTTCCTGGTGCACCTCAGGTTGAGGTCCGTCTCAAGAAGAAATTCGAGACGTAGGCTTGTGGGTGGTGCCACATGCCGAAAGACACTGATTTCCTGGTCTGCTCTTGATAAGAATCTGAAGGCTGGATACCTCTTCGAAGGCAACCCTGTGTATGAAGGCAAAAAACGAAGGGGAACTGACACCCCCATGCATCGTCCGGATAAAACCGCAGGTTCCACACAAAGCTCGACAAGTGGCCTGTTATCCGGTGAACAACTCGAGAGTCCAGTGGAGTTCCATTCCTCCACACAAGACGAGGCCTGACTCTCCTGTCCTAACTCTGTAGGGACTCTGTGTTCAGAGTCAGAAATGGAGAGCAACCCTGAGGTTCCTGCTTCAAATCGAGATGAGGCCCTCTTCTGACAAGGTCCAGCCTCGGCTGGTCCAGGGTTTTCGAAGGGGAGACAGAGTAGGCGACCTATTGATTTATTTATCGAAGATATAAAGAGTAATAGAATGAGGATAGCTCAGTAGGAAAATTTAGTGGAGAAAAGAAGCTGAGTAGCTTGGTTTATGCGGAAAATCAGTATAACCCGTGACACCAGGTTAGCTCTGACCACGGAGGCCGCAGGCTCCCTCTCGAATAGTGAAAAGTGCCCCACCTTAGACACCTTCTCAAGTGGTCTTCGAAGCCCAGGCAAATAAATGGTCGCAGAGGATATCCGCGCTCCAGATGGACACTCATCTGAAAATTGAGGGGAAGAATGACATTAGGAGACTAAGCGTTGGCAATCAAGGCCCGTAGCTTTATTTTCAACAGGGGTTTTTATACCCTAAGTTACACATAGAGGATAATGGGGATGCAAAGACAGCAGCCTTTGATCCTTATCAAAAACCAGAGTTTCTCTCCTGCAAATGTATCGTATACAAATGGTTTAGGTGATTTACATCATCTTCTAGCCAGAAGACCTATTAACATTTTATGACTCTTGACAAAGACTTATCAACCATAAGACTTATTTTCTCTAAGAGTAATTATTTTAAGGTTTGGCCCCATCTTTCGAAGATAAAATTGCATTCCTATAGGGCAGATGTGTAATGGGCTTACAACAAAGGAAAGAATTTATTACCTTAAGGGTCTAAAGTTAGTAACACCAAGGCCACTACTTATTTCTTCTACATACCAACTATATTAATTAATACACATTCAAGGATACAATTCAGGGGATGTGGAAACTTGGCAACAAGCATTGGTTCATCAATGAAATCTTTTACTAGTTTTATTCTGACAGTTTCTAACTCTCTGAGAGGCTCTAAGCTATTTGAATATCTTAAGCTTCCCGTGCCTCTCGAGGCTCGGAGACTGTAAACAATTGTATGCATTGCTGTAGGAGACCGGGTAAACTTGTCAGGCGAGTTAGAGAGCCATCTGACGTGTTTGGATTTAAACACTCCTAATTGCCCAGGAACTTTATTAATTGGAGCTGTAAGTTAGCTCTTTGACAGAGAGAGTGAGATGGTGGTGGGGGACAGCCCCCAGTAAAGTCAGAGGGGAGAGCACAAAGCAATAAAGTAGGCAGACTCTGGTTTTGGGGGGTAGATGCTCAAGAATATCCGGGAGGACTCCCGAGGCTCGATCCCGCCTTTGTGTATGCCCAGCCTCCTTCCTCATGACCTTTGTCACGAGTGGAATGTCTCTCGCCGGCTCCCGGCATCTCCCCGTTTTTTATTTCTTAAAACAGCCAGATGTAGCTCAGTCGCGAGCCTCTGGATACTCTGCCGAAGAATCCTGACAATACAAGGAAGAATGATTATGAGAAGCAGAATTAAAGCAGCCACCGCAGCATAGCTAAAGACATTAGACAGAATATTCTTTCCTGAGATGTAGTTAGGGAAAGTATGGAAGAAATCATTTGCTGTTCCAGCAGCAGTAAAATCTAATCGGGAGTGCTCCATGGTTGCTATTTGATAGTGAAGTTTCCCTACGTCTCAACCAATGTCAGAGCTGTTCCAGATACCTGAAATATGGTTTTTAATCTTTCCCCATTCAAAATCTGTCTCATTTACTTTCAGGGGTGTTCCACATATCCACCGATAGTCAGCATGACAAGACAATGCCATTTTCACCTTTAAAGCCTGCAATTCAGTCCCAATATGTATTACTGCTTCCTCTAGGGCGTCTACCCTCATTTCTAATTTTCTCTCTATAGCTTCCTGTGTTGCCAATGTTAAAGAAACATTTTTGGACATAGAATCAACATATTGAGCAGTATGTACTTGTTGAGTCAATGATATTGCTGCCACAGTAACAGAAGTGATTGCACTTATCAAAGCTGCTGTTCCCAAGATAAGTAAGCCCACAAACCGTCGTGTTTGCATTAAATCCTGTAGTTGTTGTAATACAGCAAGACCATAATTCAATAAGTGGTTACATCATAAGATAAGGTGGATGTTGTAGCATTACAAAGGAGCAAACATTATATTGAGGGTTTAAACAAGATGAACCAGGGAGCAGCTGTAGGCGTCAGCCCGGGGGAGCAGTGTCCCCAGCATCAGGAGGCAGAACGCGAGCGGCAGGCTGTGGGCCAAGGCGCCTATGGTGGGCGGAGGGGCAGGGTTCGTGGTTTAGGGCTAGCCGCCACCGCTTGGGCTCAGGGCGGTCCCCTCTCGCCGGTGGGGCCACGCTGGTCTGGACGGCACTCCGCGGGCGCGCTTTCCTCTCTGGCCCTCACTCGCTGCACAGACTTCTTTGCTCTAGGTCACGGGGTGCAGAGAGGTGGGTGCGAGGCGCTGCTGGTGGCGCGGAGGCGAGAGCTGGCTGGGGGAGGGGGAGCGAGCGAGTGCGCGCGCCGCGAACCTGGTCTTTGGGGAATGTGACATGACGAATTTGTCTGAGATCCAAACCGGAGAATCTGCATTCTGTAGAAATATACAAGCATACCCTCTCCCACAAGTTAGCAACACATCTGGCCTTTTTCACTCTCCCGTAAGGAGGCCTTTTTACTTGACCAGGGGCCGAGTCGTAGCCTGTAATTCAGGCATCTAGTGTCTCATCATTGTAGTCTGCCCCTGTGTGTTTACGTTTAAGTGATTAATTACAATTGGAACATAACTTCACTATTTGTCTAGCTGTTTCCCTATGGATATGTTAATTTAGGTCTAATGTTTAGTTTAGGTCTCTGTATAAATTTAAGTAATAAATGTATAACCTCCTTATCTCATTTTGGTATACAGGTATACAGATATACCTAAATGCAAAATGCATTTATATATGTATTTATATATGGCAACAAGTATAAAGTTATTGACATATAATATATATAAATCAATATACTTGAATTAATCTTTATAATCAATATATTAATTAATATATATTACAACAATACAACACATACACAGCTAATACCAACCAACACAAACCAATATACTGTAATAATACATGTCACACATTTATAATTATACAGTATATAGAACATATATCATCACAGCACATCAATCCATACCAATTAATATCAGCCACACACACATTATATTACTGCCATATATATTTAATTATACAGTATATATATGTGTGTGTGTGTATAGTATACATATTAATTTATATACAAATTAATTAAGTATAGATCTATAAATAGAATTAGGTATACCTTTATTATATTTTATTTATACCCATACCTAATTAGGCAAACTGTAATTAGGCAAATACATTTATATTATGTATTTATAACAATATATAAAGTATTGTTAAATGTACCACCTGTACAGCATCTCCACCCCACATACCACTTTCTCTAATCCCACCAACTCATTTTCAGTATTATGTGTTGGCCAGGAGCTGGGCCAGTCTTTCCCAGCAATGTTAAGAGACGTCTGTTCCTGTGTCTAATAGCCCTGGCGTTTTATTCTCTTGAAGTAAAAGATCTTTTAAAGGCCTTGGAACTGTAATTTCCTGCACCCAAAAGGCTAGATCACTAGATCCAAATGTTTTGTGGCTCTTAGATTGAGAAGTCAAGTTTTTCCTTGTCTGATAGTAAGGTAAAAGTAAAAGCTGTGTTACTCTTTGACCTTTATTAATTTGTACAGTTTTGATAGGCAGTGAGATCAAGACTTTAATTTCTCAATATCATCAGAATCTACTACACCATGCACCAGCGAAATTTCTTTTCTTTCTTTTTTTTTTATTTAATTTTTTTTTAAAAGAAAGCGAGCTACGCCCCAGGACAAATCTTACAATGTCCTCAGATAGGGGGCCAGCCACTCCGGTTGGAATTGGAGTAAGCGGCACATCAGGGGTTAATATTGTTATTAAATCTCCTTGCCTTTTCGCTTTTCTCCTAGCCTGGGTGAGACCCCCCTGAGGGAGTTTTCTCCAAGGAGCACGCTCTGCATATTGTGTACTAAAAGCTCCATTGTTTAAAAAACTTTTTATCTTCCTCAGTCTTAGGCAACACTTTGGGAGGCTTTGGGGGCAAAGTGGGGAACTCCTGGGTCCTGGGAGGCACAATCGAAGGCGGTGGCAGTCGCCTTAAATCAGAAAGTGGTGGATAAGTTTTTTAAAGGTTTGCGCAGAGGGGGAGGGAGCTCGCCAGGGCTCTCGGCCACAGCGTCCTGTAAGCCCTCTCCTTCCTCGGGAGGTAGACCACTTTCTCCCTCCTTTTTTTTTTTCTTCAATGGCAGAAAATATGATCTGTGCAGTAAATGGAGACTCACCACCATCCACCTCTATAGCCTCCCCCATAGTCTATTTAACAGCCTCGTGACGGAGGTCCAGGACATTTCTAATCATATTCCACAGTCAATAAATATTTGTCTATTCTTAGATGCAGAGAAATCCATTTTTAATTTTTTTTTTAATTTTAGAGAATATTTTTATTTATTTTGTAACCTCTTTACCCTGGCTAAACTGCAGAGGGGACTAGAAAAGAAGCCTCAAGGTGAGGATCAAGTTCATCCTTGGGACTAGAGAAAATCCTTCTCCGGGAAACTCCTAGCGGTGGCCCTTTACCCCGACATGGAGGAGGAGGCATAGGGGGATGGGAGCGTCCCGAAGTTTTCCTCTTCTGTTCCGGAGATCCTTTAACTGTTTGGTAACTAAATCTTACGAACTGTCTGATCGGGGATGTTTCCCTCAACCTCCTAGGAGCGGATGGTCTGATTAGGGATGTTTTCTTAAACTTTTAGGAGCATCTTTAGCTTAAAAAATAAAAAATCCTCATCAGAATGGCATCGAGCTGCTGTTTCCTCTAAACCTTTTTCAAATTGAGGGGAGAGCTGATCTTTCTTTTCATCCCTATCTTTTACATGCTCATTGGCAGTCATAGCGGCCAGCCATTCATTTAGCTGTCGATAGCTAGGTATAGCCACTTCATTTTCACTTTTCTTTATAACAGGTACCTTTTCAGATTTGCTTTTTTGTTTAACAGGTACTTTTCCAACTTTACTTTCCTCTTTAACAGGTACCTTTTCAAATTCATGAGCTGGATCTAAAACATCTCTAGTCATATTCCACAGAGGAAAGGTGTAAGTAGGGATTTTTTCCAAACCTTGCTGAGCACAATAAGCTCTTAGCTGTTTTCCTAGTTTTTTCAAGATATCGAGGTTAACAGTGCCTTGTTGTAGAAACCAAGGGCAGTGGTCTTGTACAAATGTAAAAAATGATTGAATGGAAGATTTTTTAACCTTGATTCTTCTTTTACTTAATAACTGTAAAATTACTCCTATAAAGAGCTGTCTTTCATTTGATTCAGTGTTGCCCATGTCAGAAACTTAAGGATAGTAAAAGATTTTGCTTTTAGCTATCTAAAGATTAGGCCTTTTTTGTCAGCCTTTTTAGAAACCGTTTTTTCTCTCTAACTCTTCAACACTTCCCACTCCTCTCGCCCTGTCTATTCTACAGGGGGATCTGCAGCCCCCTAAGTGGGATCCTATCTGTCCCCAAAACTGAACACTGGGGGAATGGGGTTGGGGATTTACCTTCGAAATGCCTGTCTCGGGCGCCACCTGCAGAGGTCCAGCCCCAGCTGATCCAGGGTATTCGAAGGGAAGATGGAGTAGGCGACCTATTTATATATTTATTTATTCATCAAAGATATAAAGAGTAATAGAATGAGGATAGCTCAGTAGGAAAATTCAGTGGAGAAAAGCAGCTGAGTAGCTTGGTTTACGCGGAAAATCAATATAACCCGTGACACCAGGTTAGCTCTGACCACGGAGGCTGCAAGTGCCCTCTAGAATAGAGGAAGGTGCCCCACCTTAGACACCTTATCGAGTGGGTTTTCGAACCCCAGGCAAATAAATGGTCGCAGAGGATATCCGCGCTCCAGATGGACACTCATCTGAAAATTGAGGGGAATAATGACATGGGGAGACCAAGCGTTGGCGAGCAAGGCCCGTAGCTTTATTTTCAACACAGGTTTTAATACCCTAAGTTACACATAGAGGATAATAGGGGATGCAAAGTCAGCAGTCTTTAATCCTTATCAAAAACCAGGGTTTCTTTTCTGCAGATTTATCGTATAAAAATGGTTTAGATGATTTACATCATCTTCTGGCCAGAAGACCTATTAACATTTTATGACTCTTGACAAAGACTTATCAACCATAAGAGTTATTTTCTCTAAGAGTAATTGTTTAAGTTTTGGCGCCATCTTTCGAAGATAAAATTGCATTCCTATAGGGAGGATGTGTAATGGGTTTACAACAAAGAAAAGAATTTATTACCTTAAGGGTCTAAAGTTACCAACATCAAGGCCACTACTTATTTTTTCTACATACCAACTATATTAATTAGCACACATTCAAGGATACAATTCAGGGGATGTGGAAACTTGGCAAAAAGCATTGGTTCATCAATGAAATCTTTTACTAGTTTTATTCTGACAGTTTCTAACTCTCTGAGAGGCTCTAAGCTATTTGAATATCTTAAACTTCCCGTGCGTCTCGAGGCTGGGAGACTGTACACAATCGTATGCATAGCTGTAGGAGACCGGGTAAACTTGTCAGGCGAGTTAGAAAACCATCTGAGGGGTTTGGATTTAAACACTCCTAATTGCCCAGGAACATTATTAGTTGGAGCTGTAAGTTAGCTCTTTGACAGAGAGAGTGAGATGGTGGTGGGGGACATCCCCAGTAATGTCAGAGGTGAGAGAACAAAGCAATAAAGAAGGCAGACTTTGGTTTTTGGGGGTAGATGCTGAAGAATATACGGGGGAACTCCCGGAGGCTCGATCCCGCCTTTGCGTATGCCGAGACTCTTTCCTCATGACATTTGTCACGAGTGGAATATCTCTCGCTGGCTCCCGGCAATCTTCCATTGCACCAAACGCAGTGGAGTCCCGTGAGGCCCCTCCCAACATCACAGTATCAGTGTCTTCTCAGAGGCACCCTGAGCAACTCCCTGAGTTCACCGGCACAAGTCGAGGGAACACAGGGTATCCTGCCGCAACCCGAGAAAGACCTCAAGAGTCCGTCTTCAACGCGTCTTGAGGCCGGATTCCCCTACCATGACTCGAGAGCAATGACACGCTCCCCCTCGCCATGCGCATGGACACCTGACTTCCCTGGCGCCACATGAGAGGCTCCCTGAGCTCCCCGTCATACCTCGTGAGAAACCCCACACTGGCGCCACAGCTCGGGAAAACCCACGAGACGCCACCGTCATCGCGAGATTGGGGACATCTTTTCCTGCCTGACCTGGAGAGCAATCCCTGGTCCTTTCTCCAAACTTCACAGGAGGCTTTACTCCCTTTAGGCCACTCAATGGGCTCCAAGAGATACCTGTCGCGACTTGAGAGGAGAGCAGAGTACTTTGTTTCCCCTCGAGATGAGGCCTTACCTTGGGTGAGTCTGGAATGCAACCCCGAGATCCCTGTTGCCCCTGGAGAGGAACATTATGTCCTGGACAAAAGCCTAGATGAGGTCTATTTTGCCCTACAGTGACTCGAGAGCAACACCCATCTCTCCCTCGCAATTCGAATGGAAGATTGGTCTTCACTGGGCCAACACAAGAGGAAGTCTGAATTTCCCGTTGTAACTCGAGAATCCCGCCGCAACTCTTAAAAACCACGTGGTACCCCATTCATCACAATATGAGGTCTTTGCCCGCTACAGAGTCTCAAGAGAAGTCCCATGTTTCGTCATAAAGTTCGAAATGCTACTTGGCACCCTTGATGCGACCCCAAAAGTTCCCCAATATACCGGTCTCACTCCAAGGGAACACCGAAGTTCCTGGCACCACTTAATTTGAGCCCCTTCTCCCCTCCTGATCACGGCAGGAAGGTCGATTCCCCTGCTTTGTCTAGAAGGGGTTCCCGACCTTCATGGCGCACCTCAGGATGAGGCCAGTCTCACGAAGAAATTCGAGACGTAGCCTCGTGTTGGTGCCACGTGCCGAAAGACCCCGATTTCTCGGTCTTGCTCTTGATAAGAACCCGATGCCCGGACCTCTTCTAAGGCAACCCTGTGGATGAAGGCACTACACGAGGGGGCACTGGCAACCCTGTTCATCATCCGGAAAATCCCACAGGATCCACATACAGCTCCACAACTGGCCTGTCACCCCTTAAACAACGAGAGAGGCAAGCGGAGTTCCCTTCCTCAGATAAGACGAGGCCTGAGTATCCAATCCCAACTCTGCAGGCACGCTTCGATCTGAGTCAGAAATGGAGAGGAAACCTGAGGTTCCTGCCTCAACCCGAGATGAGGCCCTCTTCCATTAAAACAAACCCAGTGGAGACCCGAGAGGCCACTCCCATCTCCACAGTATCCCTGACTTCTCATAGGCATTCTGAGAAGCTCCTTGAGGCCACCGGCAAACGTCGAGGGAAATAAGGGTTTCCTGCCACAACCAAAGAAAGACCTCGAGAGTCCTTCTTCAACGCGTCTTGAGGTCAGATTCCCCTACCATGGCTCGAGAGCAATAACGCACTCCCCCTCGCCACGCACATGGAGACCTGATTTCCCTGGCGCCACATGAGAGGCTCCCTGAGCTCCCTGTCGTACCTCGTGTGAAACCCCACACTGGCGCCACAGCTTGAGAAAACACACAAGACCCCTCCGTCATCGCGAGATGAGGGCCATCTTTTCCTGCATGGCCTGGAGAGCAGTCCCAAGTCCTCTCTCCAAACTTCACAGGAGGCTTGACTCCCTTTAGGCCACAAAGTGGGCTCCAAGAGGTGCCCGTCACAACTCGAAAGGAGAGCAGAGTCCTTTGCTTCCCTTCGACACGAGTCCTGACTCCCTGGGTGAGTCTGGAATGCAAACCTGAGATCCCTGTGGCCCTTGGAGAGGAACATTAGGTCCTGGACACAAGCCTAGATGAGGTCTCCTTTGCCCTGCAGTGACTCGAGCGCAACCCCCAGCTCTCCCTCGCAACTCGAATGGATGATTGGACTTCCCTGGCCCAACACAAGAGGAAGCCTGAAATCCCCGTCGTAACTCGAGAATCCCGCCGCAACTCGAGAAAAACCACGTGGCTCCCCCGTCATCGCAAGATGAGGCCCTTGGCCGCTACAGCATATCAAGAGAAGTCCCACGTTCCATCCTGAAGTACAAAACGGTACTTGGCACCCTTGATGCGACCCCCAAAGTTCCCTGACATACCGGTCTCACTCGAGGGAAACACCAAAGTTCATGGCACCACTTCCTGTGAGCCCCTTCACCCCTCCTGATCGCGACAGGAGGGTCGACTCCCATGCTTTGTCTGCAAGGGGTTCCCGACGTTCCCCGCAAACCTCCGGATGAGGCCGGTCTCATGAGGAAATTCGAAAAGTAGCCTCATGGTTGGTGCCACATGTTGAAAGATCCCGAATTCCCGGTCCACTCTAGATAAGAACCTGACGCCCGGACATCTCTTCGAAGGCAACCCTGTGGATGAAGGCACAACACGAAGGGACAATGACATCCACATGCATCGTCTGGAAAAACCCGCCGATTCCACTCACAGCTCCAAATGTGGACTGTCACCCCGTGAACAACTCGAGAGGCAAGTGAAGTTGCATTCCTTCACACAAGACGAGGCCTTACCCTCCTGGCCCAACTCTTCAGGGACCCTGCAATTGGAGTCAGAAATGGAGAGGAACCCTGAGGTTCCTACCTCAACTAGAGAAGAGGCCCTCTTCCATTGAACCAAACTCAGTGGTGTCCCGAGAGGCCCCTCCCAACACCACAGTATCCCTGAATTCTCAGAGGCTCCCTGAGAAGCTACCTGAGGTCACTGGCACAAGTCGAGGGAACCCAGAGTTTCCTGAAGTAACCCGAGAAAGACTTGGAGAGTCCTTTTTCAACGTCTCTTGATGCCCGATTCCCCTACCATGACTCCAGAGCAAGGACGCGCTCCCCTCGCCACAAGCAGGAAAACTGACTTCCCTAGTACCACATAAGAGGCTCCCTGAGTACCCCATCATACCTCGTGAGAAAACCCACAGTGGCGCCGCAGTTCGAGAAAAACCACAAGATGCCCCCGTCAAGGAGAGATGGGGGCCTTCTTTTCCTGCCTGACCTGGAGAGCAATCCCTGGTCCTCTCTCCAAACTTCAGAGGAGGATTGACTCCCTTTAGGCCACTCAGTTGGGTCCAAGAAATACCCGGTGCGACTCGAGAGGAGAGCGGAGTCCTTTGCTTCCCTCAAGACGAGGCCTGACTCCCCGGGTGAGTTTGGAATGCAACCCCGAGATCCCTGTCGCCCCTGGAGTGGAACATTATGTCCTAGACACAAGCCTAGATGAGGTCTATTTTGCCCTACAGTGATCGAGAGCAACCTCCATCTCTCCCTCACATTGAATGGAAGATTGGGCTTCCCACGGTCAACACATGAGGAAGTCTGAATATCCCATCGTAATTCGAGAATTCAGCCTCAAGTCTTAAAAACCATGTGGTTCCCCCTACATCGCAATATGAGGCCCTTGCCAGCTAGAGTCTCAAGAGAAGTCCCACGTTCCATCTTAAAGTTCGAAATGCTACTTGGCACGCTTGATGCGACCCCAAAGTTCCCCAACATACCGGTCTCACTCCAGGGGAACACCGAAATTCCTGGCGTCTCCAGGGAAGTCCCATGTTCTGTCCTTAAGTGCGAAACGGTACTTGACACCCTTGATGCGACCGCAAAAGTTCCCGACACGCTGGGTTCCCTCGAGGGGAACACCAAGGGTCCCGGCACCACTTCATCTGAGCCCCTTCTCCCCTCCTGATCGCGACAGGAGAGTCAATTCCCCTGCTTTCTCTGGAAGGGGTTCCCGGCCTTCCTGGTGCACCTCAGGATGAGGCCGGTCTCAGGAGGAAATTCGAGACCAGCCATGTGTGAGGTGCCACGTGCCGAACGACACCGATTTTCCGGTCCGCTCTTGATAAGAACCTGATGCCCGGACACCTCTTCGAAGGCAACCCTGTGAGTGAAGGCACAACACGAAGGGGCACTGACAGCCCCGTGCATCATCCGGAAAAACCCGCAGGGTCTACCCACAGCTCGACAAGGGGCCTGAGACTCCCGGAACAACTCGAGAGGCAACCAGAATTCCATTCCTCAGACAAGACGAGGCATGACTCTCCTGTCCCAACACTGCAGGGACCGTGCAGTCGGAGTCAGAATTGGAGAGGAAGCCTGAGGTTCCTGCCTCCCCTCGAGATGAGGCCCTCTTCCATTGTGCCGAACCCAGCAGAGTCCCGAGAGGCCCTGCCAACTCCACAGCATTCCTCACCTCTCAGAGGCACCCTGGTAAGTTCCCTATAGTCCCCTGCAGAAGTCGAGGGAAACGAGGGTTTCCCGCCGCCACCCGAGAAAGACCTCGAGAGTCCTTCTTCAACGCGTCTTGAGGCCCTAGTCACTTCCCATGACTCGAGAGTGATGACCAGCTCCCCCTCGCCATGCGCATGGAGACATGAGTTCCCTGGCACCGCACGAGAGGCTCCCTGAGGTCCTCGTCGTGACTCGTGAGAAAACCCCCACGGGCGCCACAGCCTGAGGAAACCCATGAGATGCCCCCGTCATCGCGAGATGAGGGCCTTCTTTTCCTGCCTGACCTGGAGAGCAATCCCGAGTCCTCTCTCCAAACTGAAGAGGAGGCTAGACACCCTTGAGTCCACTCAGTGGGCTCCAAGAGATCCGTGTCGCGGCTTGAGAGGAAAGTGGAGTCCTCTGCTTCCCCTCGAGGTGAGGCCTGACTCTCCGGGGGAGTCTGGAATGGAAACCCGAAATCTCTGTCTTCCCTTCAGAGGAATATTAGGTCCTGGACACACGCCTCGATGAGGTCTCTTTGGCCCTGTAGTGACTCGAGCAGAACCCCCAGCTTTCCCTCGCAACTCCAGGGGAAGATTGGGCTTCCCAGGGCCAACCCAAGAGGAAGCCTGAAATCCCCGTCGTTTTCAAGAATCCAGACGCAACTCGAGAAAAAAGACGTGGTTCCAACGTCTTCACAGGATGAGGCCCTTGCCCGCTACAGCGTCTCCAGGGAAGTCCCATGTTCCGTCCTGAAGTGGGAAACGGTACTTGGCTCCCTTGATGCGACACCTAAAGTTCCCTGAAACGCCGGGTTCCCTCGAGTGGAACACCTAGAGTCCCGGCCCCACTTCATCTGAGCCCCATCTCCCCTCCTGATCGCGACAGGAGAGTCGATTCCCCTTCTTTGTGTGGAAGGTGTTCCTGGCCTTCCCGGCGCACCTCAGGATGATGCTGGTCTCACGAGGAAATTCGAGATGAGCCACGTGGGTGGTGCCACATGCCGAATGACTCCGATTTCCCGGTCCGCTCTTGAAATGAACCTGATGCTGGACACCTCTTTGAAGGCAACCCTGTGGGGGAAGGCACCAAATGAAGGGGCAATGACACCCCCGTGCATCTTCTGGAAACACCCGCAGGTTCCACACACAGCTCGACAAGGTGCGTGACCCACTGAACGACTCGAGAGGCAAGCAGAGTTCCATTACTCAGACAAGACGAGGCCTGACTCTCCTGTCCCAACCCTGCAGGGACCCTGCGGTCGGAGTCAGAAATGGAGAGGAAGCCTGAGGTTCCTGCCTCCAATCGAGATGAGGCCCTCTTTCATTTCGTCAAACCTAGTGGAGTCCCGAGAGGCCCCTCTAACTCCTCAGTATCCCTCACCTCTCAGAGGCACCTGGGAAGTTCCCTAAGGTCCCCGGTAGAGGTCGAGGGAAACGAGTGTTTCCCGCCCCAACCCAAGAAAGACCTCGAGAGTCCTTCTTAAATGCGTCTGGAGGCCCTAGTCCCTCTCATGACTCCAGAGCAATGACGCGATCTGCCTGGCCACACGCATGGAGGCCTGACTTCTCTGGCGCCGCACGAGAGGCTCCCTGAGCTCCCCATCATATCTCGTGAGAAACCCCACACTGGCGCCGCAGCTCGAGAAAACCCATGAGACGCTCCCGTCATCACGAGAGGAGGGCCATCTTTAACTGAATGGTATGCAGATCAAGCGTGAACCTTCTGTCCAAGCTACACAGGACGCTTGACTCCCTTTAGGCCACTCATTGGGCTCCAAGAGTTACACGTCGCGACTCGAGAGGATAGTGGAGTCCTTTGCTTCCACTCGAGACGAGGCGTGACCCACCGGGTGAGACTGGAATGCGACCCCGATATCCCTGTTGCCCCTGGAGAGGAACACTACGTCCTGGACCCAAGCCTAGATGAGGACTCTTTGCCCTGAAGTGACTCGAGAGCATCCCACAGCTCTCTCTGACAAGTTGAATGGAAGATTGGACTTCCTGGGCCAACACAAGAGGAAGCCTGAATTCCCCGTCGTAACTCGAGAATCCCGCCGCAACTCGAGAAAAACCACGTGTTTCCCTCGTCATTGCAATATGAGGCCCTTGCCCGCTAGAGCATCTCCAGAGAATTCCTACGTTCCGTCTTGAAGTGCGAAACTGTACTTGGCACCCTTGATGCGACCTCAAAAGTGCCGTGACATACCGGTCTCACTCGAGGGTACCACCGAGGTTCCCGGCACCACTTCATCTGAGCCCCTTCTCCCCTTCTGATCGCGACCGGTGTGTCAATTCCCCTGCTTTGTCTGCAAGGGTTCCCTACCTTCCCGGCGAACCTCAGGATGAGGCCGGTCTCCCGAGGAAATTCGAGACGTAGCCTCGTGGGTGGTACCACATGCTGAAAGACCCCAATTTTCTGGTACGCTCTTGAAAAGAACCCGATGCCTGGACACCTCTTTGAAGGCAACCCTGTGGATGAAGGCACAACACGAAGGGGCACTGATACCCCTGTGCATCGTCCGGAAAAACCCGCAGGTTCCACACACAGCTCAACAAGTGGCCTGTCACTCCGTGAACAACTCGAAAGGCAAGCGGAGATCCATTCCTCCACGGAAGACGAGGCGTGACTCTCTTGTCCGTACTCGGCAGGTACTCTGCGACCCGAGTCAGTAATGGAGAGGACCCCTGAGGTTCCTGCCTCCATTCGAGATGAGGCCCTCTTCGATTGCACCAAACCCAGTTGAGTAACGAAAGGCCCCTCCCAAATCCACAGTGTCCCTGACTTCTCAGAGGCACCCTGAGAAGTTGCCTGAGGTCACCGACACAAGTCGAGGGAACCCAGGGTTCCCTGCCGCAACCCGAGAAAGACCTTGAGAGTCCTTCTTCAATGCGTCTTGAGGCCCGATTCGCCTACTATGACTCGAGAGCAATCACGCACTCCCCTTCACCACACGCACGGAGACCTGACGTCCCTAGCACCACACGAGAGGCTCTCTGAGCTCCCCGTTGTACCTCGTGAGAAATCTGATACTGCGCCGCAGCTGGAGAAAACCCACGAGACGCCCCCGTCATCGCGAGATGAGGGCCTTTTTTCCTGCATGGCCAGGAAAACAATCCCGAGTCATCTCTCCAAACTCCATAGGAGGCTTCACTCCCTTTACGCCACGCAGTGGGCTCCAAGAGATACCCGTCGCGACTCGACAGGAGAGCGGAGTCCTTTTTTTCCCCTCAAGACGAGGCCTGACTCTCCGGGTGAGTCGAGAATGCAACCCTGAGATCCCTGTCGGCCCAGTAGTGGAACACTAGGTCCTGGACACAAGCGTAGATGAGGTCTATTTTGCCCTGCAGTGACTGGAGAGCAATCCCCAGTTCTAACTTGCAACTCGAATGGAATACTGGATTTTCCTGGCGCCACACAAGAGCCTCCCTGAAATCCCTGTGGTACTTCATGAGACACCCCACACTGGCGCCGCAGCTCGAGAAAACCCACGAGACGGCACCGTCATCTCGAGATGAGGGCCTTCTTTTCCTGCATGGCCTGGAGTCCAATCCCGAGTCCTCTCTCCAAACTCCACAGGAGGCTTGACTCCCTTTAGTACACACATTGGGCTCCAAGAGACACCCATCGTGACTCGAGACGGGAGCGGAATTCTTTGCTTACCCACGAGGTGAGAACTGACTCCCCGGATGAGTCTGGAATGCAAACCCGAGATCCCTGTCGCCCCTGGAGAGCAACATTAGATCCTGGACACAAGCCTAGATTAGGTCTCTTTTGCCCTGCAGTGACTCTAGCGCAATCCCCAGCTCCCCCTCGCAACGCGAATGGAAGATTGGATTTCAAGGCCAACAAGAGGAAGCCTAAATTCCCGGTCATAACTCGAGAATCCCGCCGCAACTCGAGCAAAACCACGTGGTTCTCCCGTCATCGCAAGATGAGGCCCTTGCCCGCTACAGCGTTTCAAAAGATGTCCCAGGTTCCGTCTTGAAATGCGAAACGGTACTTGGCACCCTTGATGCGACCCCAAAAGTCCCCCAACACGCCGGTCTCACTCAAGGGGAACACCGAGGTTCCCGGCACCACTTCATTTAAGCCCCTTCTCCCCTCCTGATCGTGACCGGTGGGTCGATTCCCCTGCTTTGTCTGCAAGGGGGCCCGACCTTCCCTGCACAACTCAGGATGAGGCCGGTCTCATGGGGAAATTCGATACGTAGCTTTGTGGGTGGTGCCACTTGCTGAAAGACTCCAATTTCCCGGTCCGCTCTTGATAAGAATCCGATGCTCGGACACCTCTTGGAAGGCAGCCTTGAGTATGAAGGTACAACACGAAGGGGCAGTAACACACCTGTGCATCATCCGGAAAAAAGGGCAGGTTACATACACAGCTCGACAAGTGGCCTGTCACCTCGAGAACAACTCGAGAGGCAAGAGGAGTCCCATCCTCCAGAAAAGACGAGGCCTGACTCTCCTGTACCAACATGCAGGGACCTTGCGATCTGAGTCAGAAATGGAGAGGAACACTGAGGTTCCTGCTTCAACTCGAGATGAGTCCCTCTTACATTCCACCAAATGCAGAGGAGTCTCGAGAGGCCCCTCCAAACTGCACAGTATCCCTGACTTCTCAGAGGCACTCTGAGACGCTCCCTGAGGTCGCAGGCACAAGTCAAGGGAACCCTGGGTTTTATGCAGTGACTCGAGAAAGACCTCGAGAGTCCTTCTTCAACCCGTCTTGAGGCCCGATTACCCTACCATGACTCGAGAGCAATGACGAACTCCCCCTAGCCATCTCATGGGGACCTGACTTCCCTGGCGCCACACGAGAGGCTCCCTGAGCTCCCTCTCGTACCTCGTCAGAAACCCGGCACTAGCGCGGCAGTCTAGAAAACCCACAAGAGGCCACCGTCATCACGAGATGAGGGCCTTCTTTTCCTGCATGGCCTGGAGAGGAATTCCGAGTCCTCTATCCAAACAGCACAGGAGGCTTGACTCCCTTTAGGGCACACAGTGGGCTCCAAGAGATACCCATCGCGACTCAAAAGGACAGCGGAGTTCTTTGCTTCCCCTCGAGACGAGGCCTGATTCCCCGGGTGAGTCTGGTATGCAAGCCCGAGATCCCTGTCGCCCCTAGGGATGAACATTAAGTCCTGGACACAAGGTTAGATGAGGTCTATTTTGCCCTGCAGTGACTCGAGGGCAATCCTCAGCTCTCCCTTGAAACTCGAATGGAAGATAGGACTTCCCTGGGCCAACACATGAGGAAGACTGTATTCCCCGTCGAAACTCGAGAATCCCGCCACAACTCGAGAAACGCTACGTGGTTCCCCCGTCATCGCAAGATGAGGCCCTTGCCCCCTACAGCGTCTCAAGAGAAGTCCCACGTTCCGTCTTGAAGTGCGAAACGGTATCGGCACCCTTGATGCAACCTCAAAAGTTCCTCGACACACCAGTCTGACTCGAGGAGAACACCGAGGTTCCCGGCACCACTATATCTGGGCCCCTTCTCCCCTCCTGATCGCGACAGGAGGGTCGATTCCCCTGTTTTGTCTTGAAGGGGTTCCCGCCTTTCCCGGTGCATCTCAGGATGAGGCCGGTCTCACGAGGATATTCGAGCCATAGCCTCGTGGATGGTGACACATGCCGAAAGACCCCGATTTCCCGGTTCGCTCTTGATAAGATCCCAATGCCCGGACACCTCTTTGAAGATAACCCTTTTGATGAAGGCACAACACGAAGGGGCACTGACACCCCCGGGTATCGTCCGGAGAAACCCGCAGGTACCACACACAGCTCGAGAAGTGACCTGTCACCCCGTGAACAACTGGAGAGGCAAGCAGAGTTCCATTCCTCCACACAAGACGAGGCCTGACTCTCCTGTTCGAACTCTGCAGCAAAACTGCAATCCAAGTCAGATCTGGCCCAGGGGAAGTCAGGAGAGGAAACATGAGTTTCCTGCCTCCACTCGAGATGAGGCCCTCTTCCATTGCACCGAACCCAGTGGAGTCCCGAGAGGCCCCTCCCAACTGCACAGTATCCCTGACTTCTCAGAGGCACCCTTAGACCTTCTTGAGATCACCGGCACAAGTCGAGGGAACCAAGGGTTTCCTGCCCCAACCCGTAAAAGACCTCGAGAGTCCTTCTTCAACGCGTCTTGAGGTGCGATTCCCCTACCATGACTCAAGAGCAATGACGCACTCCGCCTAGCCACGCGCATAGAAACCTGACTTCCCTGGCGCCACAGGAGAGGCTCCCTGAGCTCCCCATTATACCTCGTGAGCAACACCACACTGGAGCCGCAGCTCGAGAATACCCACGAGACGCCCCAGTCCTCACGAGATGAGGGCCTTCTTTTGCTGTATGGCCTGGAGAGCAATCCTGAGTCCTCTCTCCAAACTCCACAGGAGGCTTGACTCATTTTAGGCCACACAGTGAGCTCCAAGATATACCCGTCGCGACTTGACAGGAGAGCGGTGTCCTTGGCTTCCCCTCGAGATGAGGCCTGATTCCCCGGGTGAGTCGAGAATGCAATGCCGAGATCGCTGTCACCCCAGCAGAGGAACATTAGGTCCTGGACACAAGCTTAGATGAGGTCTATTTGGCCCTGCAGTGTCTCGAGAGCAATCCCCAGTTCTAACTCGCAATTCGAATGAAAACTGGACTTCCCTGGGCCAGTTGAACAGGAAGCCTGAATTCCCCGTCGTAACTCGAGAATCCCGCCGCAACTCAAGAAAAACCACGTGGTTCCCCCGTCATCGAAAGATGAGGCCCTTGCCCGCTACAGCGTCTCAAGAGAAGTCCCACGTTCCGTATTGAAGAGCGAAAAGTTACTTGGAACCCTTGATGCGACCCCAAAAGTTCCCCGACATACCAGTCTCACTTGAGGAGAACACCGAGGTTCCCGGCACCACTTCATCTGAGACTCTTCTCCCCTCTTGATCGCGACAGGAGGTTCGATTCCCCTGCTTTGTCTGGAAGGCGTTCCCGACCTTCCTGGCGCACATCAAGATGAGGCCAGTCTCACGAGGAAATTTGAGACATAGCCTCGTGGGTGGTGCGGCATGCCAAAAGACCCCAATTCCCTGGTCCGCTCTTGATAAGAACCCGATGGCAGAACCCAACTCGAAGGCAATCCTGTGGAACAAGGCACAACACGAAGGGGCAGTGACACCCCGGTGCATCGTCCAGAAAAACCCACAAGTTCCACATACAAATCGACAAGTGGCCTGTCACCCCATGAACAACGCGAGAGTCAAGCGGAGTTCCAGTCCTCCACACAAGACGAGGCCTGACTCTCCTGTCCCAACTCTCCAGGGACTCTGCGATCCGAGTCAGATCCGGCGCATTCGAAGCCAGGAGAGGAACCCTGAGGTTCCTGCCTCAACTTGTCATGAGGCCCTCTTCCATTGCACCAAACCCAGTGGAGTTCCGAGAGGCCCCTCCCAACTCCACAGTGACCCTGACTTCTCAGAGGCACGCAGAGAAGCTTCCTGAAGTCACTGGCACAAGTCGATGGAACCCAGGGTTTCCTGCTGCAACCCAGGAAAGACCTCGAGAGTCCTTCTTTAACACCTCTTCAGGCCCAATTCCCCTACCATGACTCGAGAACAATGACGGGCTCCCTCTCACCACGTGCATAGAGACCTGACTGCCCTGGCACCACGTGAGAGGCTCACTGAGCTCCCAGTCTTACTTCGTGAGAAACCCCACACTAGCGCCACAGCTCGAGAAAACCTACGAGACGCCCCAGTCACTGGGAGATGAGGGCCTTCATTTCATGCATTCCCTGGAGAGCAATCCCGTGTCCTCCCTCCAAACACCAAAGGAGGTTTGACTCCCTTTAAGCCACTCAGTGGGCTCCAAGACATACCCGTCCGACTCGAGAGGAGAGCAGAGTCCTTTGCTTCCCCTCGAGATGAGGGCTGACTCCAAGGTGAGTCTGGAATGCAACCCCGAGATTTCTGTCGAGCCTTGACATGAACATTAGGTCCTGCACACAAGCCTTGGTGGGGTCTCTTTTGCCTTCAGTGACTAGAGTGCACCTCCAGCTCTTCCTCGAATCTCGAATGGAAGATAAGACTTTTGTGGGCCAACACAAGAGGAAGCATGAATTCCCTGCGGTAACTCAAATATCCCACCGCAACTCGAGAAAAACCAAGTGGTTCCGCCGTCATTCCAAGATGAGGCCCATGCCCGCTGGAGCACCCCAAGAGAAGTCCAACGTTCCATTTTGAAGAGCGAAACGGTACTTGGAACGCTTTATGCGACCCCAAAAGTTACCCGACATACCTGTCTCACTTGAGGGAAACACCGAGGTTCCCAGCAGCACTTCATCTGAGCCACTTCTCCCCTCCTGATCGCCACAGGAGGGTCGATTCCTCTGCTTTGTCTGGAAGAGTTTCATGAACTTTGCAGCACATTTCAGGATGAGGCCGGTTTCATGAGGAAATTCGAGACAACCCACGTGGGTGCTGCCAAATGCTGAACGACCCCGATATCCCGGTCCGCTCTTCATAAGAACCCGATGCCCGGACACCTCTTCGAAGGCAACCCTTTGGATGAAGACACAAAACGAAGGGTCACTGACACCCCCGTGCATCGTCTGGAAAAACCTGCAGATTCCACACACAGTTTGACAAGGGGCCTGAAACCCCATGAACAACTCGAGAGGCAAGCAGAGTTCCATTCCTCAGAAAAGACGTAGCCTGTCTCTCCTGTCCCAACTCTGCAGGGACCCTGATGTCGGAGTCCGAAAAAGAGAGGAAGTCTGAGGTTCCTGTCTCCCCTCGAGATGAGCCCCTCTTCCATTGCAACAAACCCAGCGGAGTCCCGAGAGGCACCGCCAACTCCACAGTATCCCTCAACTCTCAGAGACACCCTGGGAAGTTCCCTAAGGTCCCCGGCAGAAGTCGAGGGAAACGACTTTTTCCCGCCACAACCCGAGAAAGACCTCAAGAGTCCCTCTTCAACGCGTCTTGAGGCCCTAGTCCCCTCCCATTACTCGAGAGCCACAACGCGCTCCTCCTCGCTACGCGCAGGGAGACCTGACTTCCCTGGCGCCGCACGAGAGGCTCCATGAGATCCTCGCCGTGCCTCGCGAGAAAACCCCCACGGGCGCCACAGCTTGAGGAAACCCCTGAGACGCCCCCGTCCTCGCGATGTGAAGGGACTTCTTTTCCTGCATGGCCTGGAGAACAATCCCGAGCCCTCTCTCCAAAATGAAGAGGAGGATTGACTCCACTGACGCCACTAGGGGGCTCCAAGATATCCGCGTCGCGACTCGGGAGGACAGCAGAGTCCTTTGCTTCCTCTCGAGACGAGGCCTGACACCCAGGGGGATCCTGGAATGCAACCCTGAGATCCCTGCCTTCCCTGGAGAGGAACATTAGGTCCTGGACACAAGCCTAGATGAGGTCTCTTTGGCCCTGCAGTGACTCGAGCGCAACCCCCAGCTTTCCCTCACCAATCGAATGGAAGACTGGGCTTCCCAGGGCCAACAGAGGAGGAAGCCTGTAATCCCCATCGTCACTCGAGAATCCAGCCGCAACTCGAGAAAAAACACGTGGTTCCAACGTCTTCGCAAGATGAGGCCCTTGCCCACTACAGCGTCTCAGGGGAAGTCCCATGTTCCGCCCTGAAGTGCGAAACAGTACCTGACACCCTTCGTGCGACCCCCAAAAGCTCCCCGACACGCCGGGTACCCTCGAGGGAACACCGAGAGTCCCGGCACAGCTTCATCTGAGCCCGTTCTCCCCTCCTGATCACGACAGGAGAGTCGATTCCCCTGCGTGGTCTGGAAGGGGTTCCCGGCCTGCACGGCGCCCCTCAGGATGAGGCCGGCCTCGCGAGGAAATTCGAGACAAGCCCCGTGGCTGGTGCCCCATGTTGAACGACCCTGATTTCCCGGTCCGCAGTTGAGGAGAACCCGATGCCCGGACACCTCTTCGAAGGCCACCCTGTGAGTGAAGGAACAACACGAAGGGGCACTGACACTCCCGTGCATCGTCCGGAAACACCCGCGGTTTCCACACACAGCTCCACGAGGGGACTGAGACTCCCTGAGCAACTCGAGAGGCAAGCGGAGTTCCCTTCCTCAGACAAGATGAGGCCTGACTCTCCTGCCCCAACGCTGCAGGGACACTGCTGTCGGAGTACGAAACGGAGAGGAAGCCTGCGGTCCTGTCTCCCCTCGAGATGAGGCCCTCTTCGATTGCGCCAAACCCAGAGGAGTCCCGTGATGGCCCACCAACTCCACAGCATCCCTCACCTCTAAGAGGAACCCTGGGAAGTTCTCTCAGGTCACCGGGAGAAGTCGAGAGAAACGAGGGTTTCCCGCTGCAAGCCGAGAAAGACCTCGAGAGACCTTGTTCTACATGCCTTGATGCCCTAGTCCCCTCCCAGGACTCGAGAACAATGACGCGCTCCCCCTCGCCACGCTCATGGTGACCTGACTTCCATGGCGCCGCACAAGAGGCTCCCTGAGAACCTCGTCGTGCCTCGGGAGAAAAGCCCCATGGACGCCGCAGCTCGAGGAAACCCCTAAGAAGCCCCCGTCCTCACGAGGTGAGGGCCTTCTTTTCCTGCCTTTCCTGGAGAGCATTCCCGATTCCTCTCTCCAAACTGAAGATTAGGCTTGACTCCCTTGAGGCCACTCAGAGGGCTCCAAGAGATCCGCGTCGTGGCTCAAGAGAAGAGCGGAGTCCTTTGCTTCCCCTCGAGGCGAGGCCTGACTCCACGGGGGACTCTGGAGTGCAACACTGGGATCCCTGTCTTCCCTTGAGAGTACTACTAGGTCCTGGACACACGCCTAGATGAGGTCTCTTGGGCCCTGCAGTGACTCGAGCGCAACACCCAGCTTTCCCTAGCAACTCGAATGGAAGATGGGGCTTCCCAGGGTCAACCCAAGAGGAAGCCTGAAATCCCCGTCGTAACTCGAGAATCCCGCGCAACTCGAGAAAAACCACGTGGTCCCAACGTCTTCGCAAGATGGGGCCCTTGCCCGCTACGGCGTCTCAAGGGAAGTCTCACGTTCCGTCCTGAGTTGTGAAACGGTACCTGACACCCTTCATGCGACCTCCAAAATTTCCCAGACATGCCGGGTTCCCTCGAGGGGAACACCGAGGGTCCTGGCACCCCTTCATCTGAGCCCCTTCTCCCCTCCTCATCACGACAGGAGAGTCGATTCCCCTGCATATTCTGGAAGGGGTTCCCGGCTTTCCCGGCACACCTCAGGATGAGGCCGGCCTCCCGAGGAAATTCGAGACGAGCCCCGTGGGTTGTGCCACATGTCGAACGACTCCGATTTCCCAGTCCGCTCTGGATAAGAACCCGATGCCCGGACACCTCTTCGAAGGCAACCCTGTGGGTGAAGTTACCATTCGAAGGGGCACTGACACCCCCGTGCGTCGTCCGGAAAAACCCGCGGTTTCCACACACAGCTTGACGAGGTGCGTGAGACACCCTGAGCAATTCGAGAGGCAAGCGGAGTTCCCTTCCTCAGACAAGACGAGGCCTGACTCTCCTGTCCCAACTCTGCAGGGACCCTGTGGTTGGAGTCCGAAAAGGAGAGGAAGCCTAAGTTTCCTGTCTCCCCTCGAGATGAGGCCCTCTTCCATTGCGCCAAGCCCAGCGGAGTCCCGAGAGGCCCCGCCAACTCCACAGCATCCCTCGCCTATCAGAGGCACCATGGGAAGTTCCCTCAGGTCCCCGGCAGAAGGCGAGGGAAACGAGGCTTTCCCGCCGCAACCACAGAAAGACCTCGAGTGTCCTTCTTCAACGCCTCTGGAGGCCCTAGTCCTCTCCCATGACTGGAGAACCATGACGCGCTCCCCCTCGCCACGTGCACAGAGACCTGACTTCCCTGGCACCGCACGAGAGGCTCCCTGAGATCCTCGTCTTGCCTCGTGAGAAAACCCCCACGGGCGCCGCAGCTCGAGGAAACCCCTGAGAAGCACCCATCCTCGCGAGGTGAGGGCCTTCTTTTCCTGCCTGACCCAGAGCACAATCCCGAGTCCTCTCTCCAAACTGAAGAGAAGGCCTGACTCCCTTGAGGCCACTCAGTGGGCTCCAAGAGATCTGCGTCGCCACTTGAGAGGAGAGCGGCATCCTTGGCTTGCCCTCGAGGCGAGGCCTGACTCCCCGGGGGAGTCTGGAACGCCACCCTGAGATCCCTGTCTTCCCTTGAGAGGAACGTTAAGTCCCGGACACAGGCCTAGATGAGGTCTCTTTGGCCCTGCAGTGACTCTAGTGCAACCCTCAGCTTTCCCTCGCAACTCGAATGGAAGATTAGGCTTCCCGGGGCCAACACAAGAGGAAGCCTGAAATCCACTTCGTAACTCTAGAATCCCGCCGCAACTCGAGAAAATCCACATGGTCCCAACGTCTTCGCAAGATGAGGCCCTTGCCCGCTACGGCGTCTCAAGGGAAGTCCCAGGTTCTGTCCTGAAGTGCGAAACGGTACCTGACTCCTTTCATGCAACCCCGAAAAGTCCCCCACACGCCGGTTTCCCTCGAGGGTAACACCGAGGGTTCCATCCCCACTTCATCTGAGCCCCTTCTCCCCTCCTGATGGCGACAGGAGAGTCGATCCCCCTGTATTGTCTGGAAGGGTCCCCGGCCTTCCCAGCACACCTAAGGATGAAGCCGGCCTCACTAGGAAATTTGAGACTAGCCCCGTGGGTGGTCCCTCATGCCGAAAGACCCCGATTTCCCTGTCCTCTCTTGAAAAGAACCCGAGGCCCGGACACCTCTTCGAAGGCAACCCAGTGGGTGAAGGCACAACACGAAGGGGCACTGTCACCGTCGTGCATTTCCGGAAACACCCGCAGGTTCCACACACAGCTCAACAAGGGGCCTGAGACCCCCTGAGCACCTCGAGAGGCAAGCGGAGTTCCCTTCCTCAGACAAGACGATTCCTGACTCTCCTGTCCCAACTCTGCAGGGACCCTGCGGTCGGAGTCTGAAACGGAAAGGAAGCCTGAGGTTCCTGCCTTCCCTGGAGATGAGGCCCTCTTCCATTGCGCCAAACCCAGCGGAGTCCTGAGAGGCCCCGCCAACTCCACAGCATCCCTCATCTGTCAGAAGCACACTGGGAAGTTCCCTAAGGTCACCGGTAAACTTTTATTGCACAAGGTCCCCATGAAAAGGCCCACGCAGCAGGACAGCCACAGATTCTGTCTGCCATTAAAGGGCAGTAAGGTGCCCTCCCCCCTTCTTTGCTGCCTCGGCGGCCACCAGGATGCAATTCGCGTACCCTTCCCTTTCCCATCCTAGCAGGTGCTCCAGGGCCCGCTGGCCTACAAAGTGCCAGAAGCAGGGCTGGGCCAGCCGGCCAGAATTCAGGGTTCTGTCCCTTGGACTTCCAGCGGACACTAGGCTGCTTGGCAAAACCGCGCAGACTCTGAGGTTTTTCAGCAGAGGGGTGGAGCGGTAAAGGCCTTGACCCCAAAGACGAGGCCTTTCTGCGACCGCCAGGTTGGGGAGCTCTGAGACTGTGCCAACACAGGGCGGAATACATGGTTCCCTGCTCCACGCAGTCCCCGTTCCCTTACCTGTGTTCCGCACCCCTCCGCTGTGGCCAATGGATGCCGATCCTTGGGGATCCAGGAGTTCACGAAATGGGCATTCCCAGCCGCAATGGCGACCCCCAACAGCACATCTGGAAAGCCCTCCCCCACACCCGCCAGGAGCCGACCCCCACTGCGAACGGAACCCCACCCCGCCCCGCACCGCCAGGTTTCGCCCCGGCCCTGCCGGGCTCCCGGTGGGTTCCCAGCAATATTGGCGACCCCCGGGAGCACAACAGGGACCGACCCCCCACCCACAGTGAGCGGAATCTCGACCTGTGCAGCCCAGGTTTACCCCACCCTGGCTGCGCTCCCGGCGCGTTTCCAGCTGCAGTGGCCATCTCCGAGAGCACAACTGGGAAGCCCTCCCCTACCCCCGCCAGGAGCCGACACCCGCCCTGCGCCGCCCGGGTTCGCCCCACCCCTGCCGCGCTCCAGGGGCGCTGCCCACCTTCACCAGTGGCTCTCGGTGAGCCCCGTCCCCACGCCCGGTTCCAGGAGAGGCTCTCGGACCTCGCTGCTGCCGCCAGGTCAAACATGAGGACAATACATACACCCCACAGAGACAATCCAAGCTGTCTATGATTTAGGGATAAAACGAGGACCACAGAAAGGCAAGATGACCTGACCTAGGAGGGCCATGATATTCTATAGAACCAGACAAAGTTGGTTACCAAGGAAACTTTTTTCCTTGGAACCCGGAAAGCTGGTTCTTTGCATATGCAATGACCAACAATTAGCTTGTTACCCAAGCCTGCCTTACTGCCACCCCCATCCCCCCACTCCCCAGAAGACTGGCTCAAAGAAATATTTTAAATCTCAGGCGGAAACCTGGAAGATGTCTTGTCTGTCTGTTTGGATTAAGGTATGTGTCAGTGTGAGCCCTGTGTTTTTTGATAATATTGCTCAAGTTCTGAGTTCTGATTTCAATGGTCTCAAGACAAGGCAGCCCTTCCAAATCAAACTGCTGGAAATACAAGAAAACATTGACCTAAATGAATGTCAGAGTCCCGTGAACTGGGAACTAGTCAATATTAAATATCTAGTATTTTTGGTTTTGCTCCTCCATTATAGACATGTCTAAGAGTCAACAACATTAAGCACAACATGTTCATAGTGCCTAGGTTTCTTTTGAGGTAAAAATTGCTCTATTGTTATATCTGTCACAAGCTTGTCAGCAAGAAACGACCTGGAAACGACAACAACAAAAGTAAAAAATGTAAATGTGATATGAGCTTTTAGACAAACTCTTTACAATAATTATACTCTAAAATATCTGCCTCTCATAGTCTTGATTGAAGGCAGAGGAGAAGGGGATGACAGAGGATAAGATGGTTGGATGGCATCACTGACTCGATGGACATGAGTTTGAGCAAGCCCCTGGAGCTGGTGACGGACACGGAAGCCTGGCGTCCTTCAGGCCACGGGGTCCCAAAGAGTCAGACACGACTGAGCAACTGAACTGAACTGAACTAACAAACGTTTCTCCAGGTGTTTTGGTTACCCGAGTTTCTATCCTTGTGACGACAGTGTATTGAATAGCTAGGTCATTTCCAAATAAATGAAAGTTCTGAAACATTCACGACTTGAAAGGACCTCCCTTTTACACAGAAACAAAAGAGATTTTTGACTCTCCATGAATAGTGTCTGGCACCATCCTGACATGTTAAATGTAAGAAAGCAATTGTTTTGTTTTGTTTTGTTCTGTTCTTGGGGGTGGGGGGAGGGGGGCGGGCTATAGCGAATGCCAATATAAAAGTCAGTTCTTGGTTGCTGAAGGGAAATGTATGACTTATTATTACAAGAAAGTATGTGGAATGCAATGGCACTTGAGGAAGGAAAACAAAGTAGTTCTGTCTTACAGGTGGCAGTTTCAGGATGGGAGAAGCAAAGGAATGGGTACAGAATGGGATAAGGAGGTTGTAGGGAAAGTGGACCCCCAGAAAAGAGTTCTGTGCCTAGCACAAGTTTTCTTGAGATGTCGAACTGCCTTTGCTAATGGAGTTTAAGTTTCTTTACCTCTTAAGTGATCTCTTCTAGGTTGACCTAGAACAGAAATCTTTTGTTAGCTTTGGCTAAGTGGAGAAGTAGTGTTTCACGGTGACATATGTGATCCTTCCTGACTGTTTGCAGCCCTTTTGATATCGATGCACTGCTTCTGCTGCTGCTGCCGCCGCTGCTGCTGCTAAGTCGTTTCAGTCGTGTCCGACTCTGTGCGACCCCATAGACGGCAGCCCACCAGGCCCCGCAGTCCCTGGGGTTCTCTAGGCAAGAACACTGGAGTGGGTTGCCATTTCCTCCTCCCATGCATGAAAGTGAAAAGTGAACGTGAAGTCGCTCAGTGGTGTCCGACTCTTAGCGACCCCATGGACTGCAGCCTACCAGGCTCCTCCATCCATGGGATTTTCCACGCAAGAGTACTGGAGTGGGGTGCCATTGCCTTCTCCCATATCTATGCACAAGCCTGCCTAAATCATTGACTTCTAGCTAGCTTTGGGATGCCAATGACCATCCACCCTTACCAGGCAACAGAGAAGAGAAAAACACTTACCACAGGAGGTCCTGGTAAGGAACGAGGAACTAACAAGCTCCCGCCAACCAGGATTCTGCAGAGGTCAACAAGAGGTCAGTAAGAGATGGAAGACTGCAGTCCAGAGGTCCTAGCAACTTCCATCTTGCAGCAGAGACCCAGCATAGTCAAAACGAATTCAATGTTGCAAAAAATAAGTAAACAAATAAAGGACAGAAGTTCTTTGAACACATGACTGAGATTAGGGGTGAGGCAGTACATGTACGGTGCCCGGAAAATCTTAAAGTATGAGAAAGGAAAGAAATTAAAGACAACTATCAAGCTGTCCAAACTGATAAAAACGAAAGATTACACAGTTTTTTCTGTATATATTAGCAGATAATAATCTGAAAAGGAATTTAAAAAAATTCCCTTTCAATAATGTCAACATGAATACAACACTTTGCCATGGATGTAACGAGGATGACAAGACTGGCACACTGGAACTTATACACCCTGGCTGAAAACTATCCTGAATACATGGACAGGTATTCCATAACAATGGAAAGACTTAAGATGGCAATACCATGGAATGCGTCTTCAATCTGAAATGAAGATTTGATATGATTTGATCGCTCAGAGCTTTTGTGTCATCAATTGTTATTAAAGTATAAATGAGATAGAGAAAACTGCTGACTTAGACTTGAGGCGGGGTGTACGCCCTGCTGGTCTCTAGCCAGATATTCTACAGGCACTAGCAGTCAGCTAAGGAAAGAAAGGCACTGTCTCAGGGAATGGCACCAGGCCCCTCCCCCACGACATGCCTTGAGGTCACATTGGCAGCAGGTGAGTCATCCTGGGCCAAAAACTGATTGACATGAATCTTGAAGAAAGGCAGTATTCCAGGCAAATATATCATTTCCTTAACATAGATTAGGAGAACAAGGTACGAGGAAAACATACTGTTTTGTTCAAGTCGCTTCTGAGCCTATTGGGGGAACCGACCTGAAGCCAGAGTCCAGCAGATATACATAGGATATTTACATCGCTTAAGACAAACATTTCCTCAGGAACAAATGCATTGCTTAGCTCAAGGTTTGTCTGCGAAATTCTTACACATCAGGAGATGGCTCCGAGCTGGGTTTCTACACACAAGAACATGAATGCAAAGGACAAGCCTGCACAGCCCATCTGCCGCCCTCCCGCACATCCAGCAGCATTTCCAAGTGACCTCCTAAGGCCTTCCCCAAAATACAGGGGCACCTCTGGGTTTCCTGTTTCCCTCACTTCGAACACTTTTCTTAAAAAAAAAAAAAAAAATCCTGCACACTTCTTGATAGAATGCCACAGTGGAAGGAAAACAGGCCTTCAATACTTAAACCTCCCTGTGCCAAACACTTGGGGCTTGGTTTTGTTTTGTTTTGTTTTTTAATTACACCACCACATAATTTAAACTTTTTACAATTTCTAATTATTCAGTACCAAAACACCAAACTTTTATTGCACAAGGTCCCCATGAAAAGGCCCACGCATCAGGACAGCCACAGATTCTGCCATGAAAGGGCAGGAAGGTGCCCTCCCCCCTTCTTTGCTGCCTGGGCGGCCACCAGGGTTTGAAATCCATGCACCCTACTAAGTTTCTAGGGTGCAATCCGTGGACCCTTCCCTTTCCCATCCCAGCAGGTGCTCAAGGGCCCGCTGGCTTACAAAGTGCCAGAAGCAGGGCTGGGCCAGCCGGCCAGAGTTCAGTGTTCTGTCCCTTGGACTTCCAGGGGACACTAGGCTGCTTGGGAAAACCGTGCAGACTGAGATTTTTCAGCAAAGGGGTGGAGCGGTAAAGGCCTTGACACCAAGGGCGAGGCCTTTCTGCGACCGCCAGGTTGGGGAGCTCCGAGAATGTGCCAACAGAGGGCGGAATACTTGGTTCCCTGCTCCAAGCAGTCCCAGTTCCCTGACCTGTGGCCCGCAGCCCTCCGCTGCACCCACTAGATGTGGATCCTTGGGGACACAGGAGCGTAGGAAATGGGCGTTCCTAGCCGCAGTGGCGACCCCCGAGAGCACAACTGGGACCGAACCCCCACCCACAGCCATCTAAATCTCGACCCGCGCAGCCCAGGTTTACCCCGCCCCGGGTGCGCTCCCGGCGCGTTTCCAGCCGCAGTGGCCACCACCGAGAGCACAACTGGGAAGCCCTCCCCCACCCCCGCCAGGAGCCTAACCCCGCCCCGCGCCACCCGGGTTCACCCCGCCCCTGCCGCACTCCCAGCGCGTTTCCAGCTGCAGTGGGGACCCCCGAGAGCACAACTGTTACCGCCCCCCACCCCCTCCCGAACAGAACCCCGACCCGCGCCGCCCGGGATCGCCCCGCCCCTGGCGCGCTCCCGGCGCGTTGCCCACTTCCACCAGGGGCTCCTGGTGAGCCCCGTCCCCACGCCCGGTTCCAGGAGAGGATCTCGGACCTCGCTACTGCCGCCAGGTCAAACAAGAGGACAATACATCCACCCCACAGAGACAATCCAAGCTGTCTATGATTTACGGATAAAATGAGGACTACAGAAAGGAAAGATGTCCTGACCTAGGAGGGCCATGAGAGTCTATAGATCCAAACAAAATTGGGTACCAAGGAAACTTTTTTCCTTGGAACCCGGAAAGCTGGTTCTTTGCATATGCAATGACCAACAATTAGCTTGTTACCCAAGCCTGCCTCGCTGCCACCCCCACTCCCCCCCCCCACTCCCCAGGAAAACGGCTCAAAGAAATATTTTAAATCTCAGGCGGAAAACTGGAAGATGTCTTGTCTGTCTGTCTGGATTAAGGTATGTGTCAGTGTGAGCCTTGTGTTTTTTGATAATATTGCTCAAGTTCTGAGTTCTGATTTCAATGGTCTCAAGACAAGGCAGCCCTTCCAAATCAAACTGCTGGAAATACAAGAAAACATTGACCTAAATGAATGTCAGAGTCCCGTGAACTGGGAACTAGTCAATATTAAATATCTAGTATTTTTGGTTTTGCTCCTCCACTATAGACATGTCTAAGAGTCAACAACATTAAGCACAACATGTTCATAGTGCCTAGGTTTCTTTTGAGGTAAAAATTGCTCTGTTATTATATGTGTCACAAGCTTGTCAGCAAGAAAGTACCTGGAAACAGCAACAACCAATGTAAAATATGTAAATGTGATATGAGCTTTTAGATAAACTCTTAACAATAATTATACTCTAAAATATCTGCCTCTCATAGTCGTGATTGAAGGCAGAGGAGAAGGGGATGACAGAGGATAAGATGGTTGGATGGCATCACTGACTCGATGGACATGAGTTTGAGCAAGCCCCTGGAGTTGGTGATGGACACGGAAGCCTGGCGTCCTGCAGGCCACGGGGTCCCAAAGAGTCAGACTCGACTGAGCAACTGAACTGAACTGAACTTACAATCGTTCCTCCAGGTGTTTTGGTTACCTGAGTTTCTATCCTGGTGCTAAACTAAGTGACGACAGTGTATTGAATAGCTAGGTCACTTCCAAATAAATGAAACTTCTTAAACATTCACGACTTGAAAGGACCTCCCTTTTACACAGAAACAAAAGAGATTTTTGACTCTGCATGAATAGTGACTGGCACCATCCGAACATATTAAATGTAAGAAAGCAATTTTTTTGTTTTGTTTTGTTTTGTTCTGTTCTTGCAGGAAGCGGGGTGGGCGCTATTATCACTGATAGGTATGCTCACCAATCTATCAAATGCCAATATAAGAGTGAGTTCTTGGTTGCTGAAGGGAAATGTATGACTTGTTATTACAAGAATGTATGGAATGCAATCACACTTTAAGAAGGAAAACGAAGTAGTTCTGTCTTAGCGGTGGCATTTTCAGGACGGGAGAAGCAAAGGAATGGGTACAGAATGGGATAAGGAGGTTTTAGGGAAAGTAGGCCCCCAGAAAAGAGTTTTGTGCCTAGCACAAGTTTTCTTGAGATGTTGAACTGCCTTTGCTAATGGAGTTTAAGTTTCTTTACCTCTTAAGTGATCTCTTCTAGGTTGACCTAGAACAGAAATCTTTTGTTAGCTTTGGCTAAGAGGAGAAGTATTGTTTCACGGTGACATATGTGATCCTACCTGACTGTTCTCATCCCCTTTGATATCTATGCACTGCTGCTGCTGCTGCTGCAGCTGCTAAGTGGTTCAGTTGAGGCCGACCCTGTGCCACGCCATAGATGGCAGCCCACCAGGCCCCGCAGTCCCTGGGGTTCTCTAGGCAAGAACACTGGAGTGGGTTGCCATTTCCTCCTCCTATGCATGAAAGTGAAAAGTGAAAATGAAGTCGCTCAGTGGTGTCCGACTCTTAGCCACCCCATGGACTGCAGCCTACCAGGCTCCTCCGTCCTTGGGATTTTCCAGGAGTGGGGTGCCATTGCCTTCTCCCATATCTATGCACAAGCCTGCCTAAATAATTGACTTCTAGCCAACTTTGGGATGCCCATGACCACCCACCCTTACCAGGCAACAGAGAAGAGAAAAACACTTACCACAGGAGGTTCTGATAAGGAACAAGGAACTAACAAGCTCCCACCTACCAGGATTCTGCAGAGGTCAACAAGAGGTCAGCAAGAGATGAGAGACTGCAGTCCAGAGGTCCTAGCTACTTCCATTTAGCAACAAACACCCAGCATAGTCAAAACGATTTCAATGTTAAAGAATAAATAAATAAATAAATAAAAGGACAGAAGTTCTTTGAACACATGTCTGAATTTAGGGGTGAGGCATTACATATGTGTCCCAGGATAATCTTAAAGTGTCAGAAAGTAAAGAAATTAAAGACAACTATCAAGCTGTCCAAACTGATAAAAATGAATGATTACACAGTTTTATCTGTATACATTAGCAGATAATAATCTGAAAAGGAATTTTAAAAAATTCCCTTTCAATAATGTCAACATGAATACAACACTTTGCCATGGATGTATCGAGGATGACAAGACTGGCACACTGGAAATTATACACCCTGGCTGAAAACTATCCTGAATACATGGACAGATATTCCATAACGATGGAAAGACTTAAGATGGCAATACCATGGAATGCATCTTCAATCTGAAATGAAGATTTGATATGATTTGATCGCTCAGAGCTTTTGTGTCATCAAGTGTTATTAAAGTATTAAAGAGATAGAGAAAGCTGCTGACTTAGACTTGAGGCGGGGTGGGGGGGGTAGTAAGAGTACCCCCTGCTGGTCTTTAGCCAGATATTCTACAGGCACTAGCAGTCAGCTAAGGAAAGAAAGGAACTGTTTCAGGGAATGGCACCAGGCCCTTCCCCCACGACATGCATTGAGATAATATTGGCAGCAGGTGAGTCATCCCAGGCCAAAACTTGATTGACATGAATCTTGAAGAAAGGCAGTATTGCAGGCAAATATATCATTTCCTTAACATAGATAAGGAGAACAAGCTAGGAGGAAAACATGCTGTTTTGTTCAAATCGCTTCTGAGCCTTTTGGGGGAACCGACCTGAAGCCAGAGTCTAGCGGAAATACATAGGATATTTACATCGCTTAAGACAAACATTTTCTTAGGAAAAAATGCATTGCTTACTCAAGGTTTGTCTGCGAAATTCTTACACATCAGGAGATGGCTCCGAGCTGGGTTTCCACACACAGGAACATCCATGCAAAGGACAAGCCTGCACAGCCCATCTGCCGCCCTCCCGCACATCCAGCAGCATTTCCAAGTGACCTCCTAAGGCCTTCCCCAAAATACAGGGGCACCTCTGGGTTTCCTGTTTCCCTCACTTCGAACACTTTTCTTAAAAAAAAAAAAATCCTGCACACTTCTTGATAGAATGCCACAGTGCAAGGAATACAGTCCTTCAATATTTAAACCTCCATTTGCAAAACACTTGGAGCTTGGTTTTGTTTTGTTTTGTTTGTTAATTACATCACCACATAATTTAAAGCTTTTACACGTTCTAATTATTCAGTTCCAAAACACCAAACTTTTATTGCACGGGGTCCTCATGAAAAGGCCCACGCAGCTGGACAACCACAGATTCTGCCATGAAAAGGCAGCAAGGTGCCCTCCCCCCTTCTTTGCTGCCTGGGCGGCCACCAGGGTTTGAAATCCATGCACCCTACTAAGTTTCTAGGGTGCAATCCGTGGACCCTTCCCTTTCCCATCCCAGCAGGTGCTCAAGGGCCCGCTGGCTTACAAAGTGCCAGAAGCAGGGCTGGGCCAGCCGGCCAGAGTTCAGTGTTCTGTCCCTTGGACTTCCAGTGGACACTAGGCTGCTTGGAAGAACCGCGCAGACTCGGAGATTTTTCAGCAAAGGGGTGGAGCGGTAAAGGCCTTGACCCCAAAGGCAAGGCCTTTCTGCGACCGCCAGGTTGGGGAGCTCCGAGAATGTGCCAACAGACGGCGGAATACTTGGTTCCCTGCTCCACGCAGTCCCAGTTCCCTTACCTGTGGTCCACAGCCCTCCACTGCACCCATGGGATGGCGATCCTTGGGGACCCAGGAGCGGACGAAATGGGCGTTCCCAGCCGCAGTTGCAACCCCCGAGAGCGCAACTGGGAACCCCTCCCCATCCCCCCCATGAGCCGACCCCCGCCCCGCGCCCCCAGGGTTAGCCCCGCCCCTGCCGCGCTCCCGGCGCGTTCCCAGCCGCAGTGGCGACCCCCGGGAGCACAACTGGGACCGACCCCCACCCAAAGCCATCGGAATCTCGACCCGCGCAGCCCGGGTTTACCCAGTCCCGGGTGCACTTCCGGCGTGTTTTCAGCCTCAGTGTCCACCTCCGAGAGCACAACTGGGAAGCCCGCCCCCACCCCCGCCAGAAGCCGACCCCCGCCCCACGCCGCCCGCGTTCGCCCCGCCCCTGCACGGTCCAGGTACCTTCCCAGCTTCTAGCGTTCACGCCCGGGTAGGAGCAGGATGTAGGAGTATGGGAGATGTGTCTGGAGCCTGACAGCCTCAGCTCCGCTCTGGCCTGCCCTTTGGACCTAGGAGCCAGGCCAACTTGCAGAGGGCTTAGGGCCCCATTGTATGCAAACTACCAAGGCCTACCGCAAGGAGAGCTCTGTCCGAGGGAAGGGAAGCGCCCCAGGCTGCATTCCCAAGCTGTTGTTTAGCCGCCCAGACTCAGCGCTGCACAGGGGTAATCAGGCTCTCTGTGCCCGCAGCTTCACACACAGGTGTGTCTCCGTAGGAATCAAGAAAGATCCTGACAGAGTGAGGTTCATTAGAGCTATACTAAAGAGCAAAGGCTTGTCCATGTGGTATTGCCTTCCCCTGTGCCTTTGGGTCTCCAGGCTCGGCCCCAGCTCCGTGGAAACAACCCCTGAGAAAATATCTTCAAGATCCACTTTTCCCAGTGTCTGGGAACCGGGGTTCGTAGGAGGAGAGAAAAGCACGCCTCCATAGGGAACGAAAAGGCAGCCCACCTGCTTGTGTTTTGAAGCCTCTATTTGGAAGGAATGGGTTAGCTTCTCCTAAAGGAGACCTCCAGATCTGCTCAGAAGTCGGTAATTCCAGAGGCAGGGTACTGGTTCCTGACTGCCCTTTGCTAGCCTTGCAAAGATATTCCTAGATTCTAGAGTTATTTTCCATGAAGGAGCAGGCTTCGGGAATGTGTCAGACGGGACTGGCTCCTTATTGACCTCAGCTCAGCTATTGCCTTTCCATTCAAACTAGGACAAGGCCCTACTTTATGAAGGGTAAGGGTCTTCTTCTTTGCAAACTGCCAAGGGCTACAGCAATGAGACCTCTGTCAAGGTGTGGGAAGCCTAAGAGGATGGATTCTCAAGCAGGTGCTTTGCCACAAAGCATCAGCACCCCACGGAGAGAATCAAGCTCCCTGTGCACGAATGTTGGGAGTGTAGCTTCACACACAGAGTTGTCTCTATAGGAGCCAAGAATGTTCCTGAGAGATTAGGTTCACTAAACCTCTCCTACAGAGCATAGACCTGTCCATGTGGTTTTGCCTTCCCCTGTGAGTTGGGTCCTCGAGGTCTGCCACACCTCCGGGGAAACTGTCCCTGAGAAAAGATCTCCAGGAACCGCTTCGCCGAGGCTGGGAAATGCTGTTCACATCAAGTAAGGCAAGCGAATCTCCTGCAGAGTAAAAGAGGCCTTACAATCCCTGGAGGAGCAGGCTGCCAGAATGTGTGAAACCTGACTGTTGCCTTACTGGCCTCAGCTCCACCATTGCCTGTTCATCCGAGCTAGCACCCAGGCCTACTTGGAAAAGCGTTTGGGTGCAGATTTCTACAAAGTGCCAAGGGCTACAGCAGTGAGAATTCTCTCAGTGGTAAGGGAGAGCATTTTATGGATTCTCAAGCAGTTTTCTGAATGACAGCGTCAAAATGAACAGAGAGAATCAGGCTCTCTCTGCCCCTATGTTAGGTACGCAGCTTCACACACAGAGGTGTCTCTGTAGGAGCCAAGAATGCTCCTGAGAGATGAGGTTCACTAGAGGTCTGCTACAGAGCATAGACCTGTCCATGTGGTCTTGCCTTCCCCTGTGCCTTTGGGCCCCGGGCTCGGCCCCAGCTCCGTGGAAACAACCCCTGAGAAAATATCTTCAAGATACGCTTTTCCCAGAGGCTGGGAACTGGGGTTCATAGGAGGAGAGAAAAGCAAGCCTCCTTCGGGCACGAAAGGCAGCCAACCTGCCTGTGTTTTGAAGCCTCTATTTGGAAGGAATGGGTTAGCTTCTCCTAAAGGAGACCTCCAGATCTGCTCAGAAGTCAGTAATTCCAGAGGCAGGGTGCTGGTTCCTGACTGCCCTTTGCCAGCCTTGCAAAGACATTCCAACATTCTAGAGTTATATTCCATGAAGGAGCAGGCTTCGGGAATGTGTCAGAGGGGACTGGCTCCTTATTGGCCTCAGCTCAGCTATTGCCTTTCCATTCAAACTAGGACAAGGGCCTACTTTATGAAGGGTAAGGGTCTTCTTCTTTGAAACTGCCAAGGGCTACAGCAATGAGACCTCTGTCAAAGCGAGGGAAGCCTAAGAGGATGGATTCTCAAGCAGGTGCTTTACTACAAAGCATCAGCACCCCACGGAGAGAACCAAGATCCCTGTTCCCCAATGTTGGGAGTGTAGCTTCACACACGGAGTTGTCTCTATAGGAGCCAAGAATGTTCCTGAGATATTAGGTTCACTAAACCTCTCCTACAGAGCATAGACCTGTCCATGTGGTTTTTCCTTCCCCTGTGAGTTGGGTCCCTGAGGTCCGCCACACCTCCGGGGAAACTGTCCCTGAGAAAAGATCTCCAGGAACCGCTTCGCTGAGGCTGGGAAACGCTGTTCACAGGAAGTAAGGCAAGCGAATCTCCTGCAGAGAAAAAGAGGCCTTACTGTCCCTGGAGGAGCAGGCTGCCAGAGTGTGTGAAACCTGACTGTTGCCTTACTGGCCTCAGTTCCACCATTGCCTGTTCCTCCGAACTAGGACCCAGGCCTATTTGGAGAAGCGTTTGGGTGCGGATTTCTACAAAGTGCCAAGGGCTACAACAGTGAGAATTCTCTCAGCGGTAAGGGAGAGCATTTTATGGATTCTCAAGCTGTTTTCTGAACGACAGGGTCAAAATGAACTGAGAGAATCAGGCTCTCTGTGCCCCTATGTTAGGTACGCAGCTTCACACACAGAAAAGTCTCTATAGGAGCCAAGAATGTTCCTGAGAGATGAGGTTCACTAGAAGTCTGCTACAGAGCATAGACCTGTCCATATGGTTTTGCCTTGCCCTGTGTGTTGGGTCCCCGAGGTCCGCCCCAGCTCAGGGGAAGGAGCCCATGAGAAAAGATCTCCAGGGACCGCTATTCCCCCAGGCTGGCAAACGCAGTTCACAGGAGGTAACACAAGCGAGCCTCCTGCAAGGCACAACAGGCCTTAGTCTCCCTGGACGATCAGGCTGCCAGAGTGTGTGAGACCTGACTGGTGCCTAACTGACCTCAGCTCCGCCATTGCGTGTTTCTCCGAACTAGGACCCAGGCCTACTAGGAGAAGGGTTTGGGTATGGATTTCTAAATACTGCCAAGGGGTATATCAATGAGAACTGTGTCACGGGTAAGGAAGAGCATTGTATGGATTTTCAAGCTGTTGTTTGAACGACAGCTTCAAAGCTGCACAGAGAGAATCAGACTCTGTGTCTCCATGTTCGGTACACAGCTTCACAGACAGGGGTGTCTCCATAGGAAACAAGAACGTTCCTGACAGAGTGAAGTTCACTAGAGCTCTCCTAGAGAGCAAAGACTTGTCCATGTGGTTTTTCTTCCCCTGTGCGTTTGGGGCTCCAGGCTCGGCCCCAGCTCCGTGGAAACAACCCCTGAGAAAAGATCTTCAAGATCCGCTTTTCCCAGAGGCTGGGATGTGGGGTTCATAGGAGGCGGGAAAAGCAGGCCTCCTTCAGAGAGCAAGAGGCAGCCAAGCGGCCTGCGTTTGGAAGCCTCTATTTGGAAGAATGGGTTAGCTTCCCCTAAGGGAGACCTCCAGATCTCTTCAGAAGTCGGTAATTCCAGAGGCAGGGTGCAGGCTCCTGACTGCCCTTTGCCAGCCTTGCAGAGACATTCCTAGATTCCAGCGTTATTTTCCATGAAGGAGCAGGCTTCGGGAATATGTCAGACTTGGCTGGCGCCTTATTGGCCTCAGCTCAGCTCTTGCCTTTCCTTTCAAACTAGGACAAGGGCCCACTTTATGAAAGGTAAGGGTCCTCTTCTTTCCAAACTGCCAAGGGCTACAGCAATGAGACCTCTGTCAAGGCGAGGGAAGCGTAAGCTGATGGATTCTCAAGCAGGTGCTTTGCCACAAAGCATCAGCACCCCACGGAAAGAATCTGGCTCCCTTTGCCCCTACGTTGTGTGTGTAGCTACACGCACAGAGGTGTCTCGATAGGAGCCAAGAATGTTCCTGAGAGAGGAGGTTCACTGTTGGGGGCCAGAGTGAGGCACTCCGCCCATGGCAAAGGTCATGAGGAAGGAGGCTCGACATACGCAAAGGCGGGATCGAGCCTCAGGAGTCCCCCTGGAAATCCTCGAGCATCTACCCCCATAACCAGAGCCTGCCTACCTTACTACTTTGTGCTCTCACCTACACCTCTGACTTTACGGGGGGCTGTCCCCCACCACCTCTTTCGGAGAAGGAGTTAACCTAGAGCTCCAGTTGATAAAAACCCCTGGGTGTGACAAGAGTGTTTTAACCTACAAACTCCTCTGAAGGTTCTCTAGCCTGCCTGACAGGCTTGTCCGGCCACATGTGATTGCTCACAGCCTCCCAACCATGAGAGGCACGAGATGCTTTAAACCTTCTAAAAACAGGTTCCTTAGAAAAGTTAGAAAATTATTAGTATAAGTATAATGGGCTGATTAGAAATCATATTGGTGAAGGGTTTTTCATTTGTTGAGCTGATGTTTACTGCTAAGTCTCCACATCCCCTGCCCTTATACACATTAATGAATATATAGAAGAAATAAGTATTAACCTTTGATATAAATCACGTTAGACCTTAGGCTAAGTAAATTCTTTCCTTAACTAAAACCCACTACACCCTCACCCTATAGGAATGTAACTTTATTTGGGTGGCGTCTGTTTTAAGAATAATCACCCCTGGAGAAATAAGTGTCCTGGTTGACTGACCACTTTCACAAGGAGAGGGTCGTAAATTGTCAGCAGGCCCCCCGGCCAGAAGATGATGTAACACCCCTAAGACCTCTGTATACTTTTGTATGAAGCACCTGACTTTGATAAAAGTCAGGACTGCTGACCCCACGTGACTTTTGCATAACATCTCAGTGTATAAAAGTAGACCATGGAAAATAAAGAATTGGGATCAGTTTCTCGAAATACTGGTCTCCCCATGTCTCTCTCTCTCTCTCACTCTGGTTGAGTCTCCATCTGGAGCGTGGAACCCACCAAGCTTACTAATTTTGCCTGGGCTTCTAAGATCCGACCGGGGAGGCCTCAGTGTCTCCTCTCCTTCGGGAGAACGGAAGGACGCCTGCGGCCTATGTAAGTGGTGCAAGCTTCTTGTCTTGAAGTTTTATTGGTCCCCCGCGTAAACCAAGCTACTCAGCCTCTTTTCTCCACTGAATTTTCCTACTGAGCTATCCTCATTTTATTACTCTTTATATCCTTAATTAACGTTTAATTAAGCAGTTGTTCCCTGACCCTCGCCTACGCCGTCTCTGCTTCGAATACCCTGGATCAGCTGGGGCTGGACCCTGGCAGTTCACTAGAGATCTCCTACAGAGCATAGACCTGTCCATTTGGTTTTGCCTTCCCCTGTGAGTTGGGTCCCCGAGGTCCGCCCCAACTCCGGGGAAACAGCCCCTGAGAAAAGATCTCCAGGAACTGCTTTCCGCCCAGGCTGGGAAACGCTGTTCACAGGAAGTAAGGCAAGCGAGCCTCCTGAAGGGAAATAGAGGCCTTACTGTCCCTGGAGGAGCAGGCTGCCAGAGTGTGTGACACCTGACTGGTGCCTTACTGGCCTCAGCTCCGCTATTGCATGTTCATCTGAACTTGAACCCAGGCCTACTTGGAGAAGTGTTTGTGTGCCGATTTCCAGAAACTGCGAAGGGCTACAGCAATGATAACTCTCTCAGTGGTAAGGGAGAGCATTGTGTGGATTCTCAATTTGTTGTTTGAACGACAGCGTCAAAGCTGCACAGAGAGAATCAGGTCTCTGTGTCTCTATGTTGGCAATGCAGCTTCCCACACAGAGATGTCCCCGTTGGAGCCAAGAACATTCCCCATAGACTGAGGTTCACTAGAGCACTCCTAGAGAGCAAAGACTTATCCATGCGGTTTTCCCTTCCCCTGTGCGTGTGGGTCTCTGGGACCAGCCCCTGCTCCTTGGAAACAGCCTCTGAGAAAAGATCTCCAAGAACCTCTTATCACCCAGGCTGGGAAGTGGAGTTCACAGGAGGTGGGATAAGCAAGCTTCCTTCGGCAAGAAGAGACAGCCAACCGGCCTGTGTTTGGAAGCCTATATTTGCAAGGAATGGGTTAGTTTCTCCTGACCGAGACCGCCAGATGTGCTGAGAAGATAGAAATTCCAGAGGCAGGGTCGAGGTTCCTGACTGCGCTTTGCCAGCCTTGCAAAGACATTCCCAGATTCTAACGTTATTTTCCATGAAGGAGCAGGCATCGGGAATATGTCAGACTTGACTGGCGCCTTACTGGCCTCAGCTCAGCTACTGCCTTTCCATTCAAACAAGGACAAGGGCCTACTTGGTGAAGGGTAAGGGTCTGCTTCTTTCCAAACTGCCAAGGACTACAGCAATGAGACCTCTGTCAAGGTGAGGGAGGCCTATGCGGATGGATTCTTAGCAGGTGCTTTGCCACAAAGCATCAGCACCCACGGAGAGAATCAGACTCCCTTTGCCACTATGTTGGGTGTGTAGCTTCATGCACAGAGGTGTCTCTGTAGAAGCCAAGAATGTTCCTGAGAGATGAGGTTCACTAGAGCTCTCCTACAGAGCATAGACCTGTCCATGTGGTTTTGTCTTCCCCTGTGATTTGGGCCCCTGAGGTCCGACCCAGCTCCAGGGAAACAGCCCCTGAGAAAAAATCTCCAGGAACAGCTTTGCGCCCAGGCTGGGAAATGCAGTTCACAGGAGGCAAGGCAAGCGAGCCTCCTACAGGGAAAAAGAGGCCTTACTGCTCCTGGACGATCAGGCTGCAAGAGTGTGTGAGACCTCACTTGTGCCTTACTGGCCTCAGCTCCGCCGTTGCCTGTTATTCCGAGCTAGGACCCAGGCCTACTTGGAGAAGGGTTAGGGTGCGGATTTCTACAAACTGTCAAGGACGACAGCAATGAGAATTCTCTTAGCAGTAAGGGAGAGCATTGTATGGATTCTCAAGCTGTTGTTTGAATGACAGCTTCAAAGCTACACAGAGAGAATCAGGCTCTCTGTTCCCCTATTTTGGCTGTGCAGCTTCACACACAGAATTTGACTCTGTTGGAGCCAGAAATATTCCTGAAAGACTTAGGCTCACCAAAGCTGTCCTCCAGAGCAAAGACATTGGATGTGGTTTTGCCTTCCCTTGTCAGTATGGGTCCCCTAGCTTGGCCCCAGCTCCGGGGATACAGCCTCTGAAAAAAATCTTCCAAGAAGCGATTTTCCTCCAGGCTCTTAAGCGGAATTCGCAGTTTGCAAGTTAAGGAAGCCTGCTTCGTGGAAGAGCAAGCAGCCAACTGGCCCTGTGTTAGGAAGCCTGTATTTGAAAGGAATGGGTTAGCTTCTACAGCGGGAGAACCTCAGATCTGCTCAGGGGACTGAAATACTAGAGTCAGGGTCGAGGTTCTCCCTTGTCCTTTGCGCACCTTGCAAAGACATTCCTAGCTTCTAGCGTTAGTGTCCCTGTAGTAGCAGGCTGCAGGAGCGTGTGATAAATGACTGCCGCGTTCCTGTCCTCAGCTCCGCTATTGACTTTCTATTCGAACTAGAACCCAGGCCTACTTTGAGAGGGGTTAGGGTCCAGTGTTTCCAAACTGCCAAGGGCTACGGCAATGCGAGCTCTGTCAGAGGTAAGAAAAGAGCAATTGGTTGGATTCTTCAGCTGCTGCGTGGCTGCACAGCTTCCGCGCCACATGGAGAGCATGAGGTTCCTTGTGGCCCTATTTTGGGTATGCAGCAACATGCACACAGAATGTCTGTGTTCACTTATGTACAGGCTTATGAACGCTAGAGCTCTCCTACAGAGCAAAGACCACTCAGTGGGCTCCAAGAGATACCTGTCGCGACTCGAGAAGAGAGTGGAGTCCTTTGCTTCCCCTCGAGATGAGGCCTGACTCCCCGGGTGGGTATGGAATGCAACCCCAAATCCCTGTCGCCTATGGAGTGGAACATTAAGTCCTGGATACAAGCCTAGATGAGGTCTAGTTTGCCCTTCAGTGAATGGAGCCCAATCCACAGCTCTCCCTGGCAACTCGAATGGAAGATTAGACTTCCTGGGCCAACACAAGAGGAAGCCTGAATTCCCCGTCGTAACTCGAGAATCCCACCGCAACTCGAGAAAAACCACGTGCTTCCCTCGTCATCGCAAGATGAGGCCCTTTGTCCGCTACAGCATCTCAAGAGAAGTCCCACGTTCCATCCTGAAGTGCGAAACGGTACTTGGCACCCTTGATGCGACCCCAAAAGTTCCGCGACATACCAGACTCACTCAAGGGGAACACCGAGGTTCCCGGCACCACTTCATCTGAGCCCCTTCTCCTCTCCTGATTGCGACAGGAGGGTCGACTCCCCTTCTCTGACTGCAAGGTGTTCCCGACCTTCCGGGAGCACCTCAGGATGAGGCCGGTCTCATGAGGAAGTTCGAGACGTAGCCTCGTGGGTGGTGCCACATGTCGAAAGACCCCAATTTCACGGTCCACTCTTGAAAAGAACCCGATGCCAGCACACCTCTTTGAAGGAAAACCTGTGGATGAAGGCACAACACGAAGGGGCACTGACACCCGCGTGCATCGTCCAGAAAAACCCGCAGGTCCCACAGACATTTCGACAAGTGGCCTGTCACCCTGTAAACAACTCGAAAGGCAAACGAAGGTCCATTCCTCAACAGAAGACTAGATGTGACTCTCTTGTCCTTATTCTGCAGGGACCATGGGATCCGAGTCAGAAACGGAGAGGAAGCCTGAGGTTCCTGCGTCCACTCGAGATGAAGCCCTCTTCCATTGCACCACAACCAGTGGAGTCCCGAGAGGCCCCTACCAATTCCACAGTATCCCTGAGTTCTCAGAGGCACAAAAAGAAGCTCCCTGAGGTCACAGGCACAAGTCGAGGGACCCCTGGGTTTTCTGCCGTGACTCGAGAAAGACCTCGAGAGTGCTTCAAAATGTGTTGAGTCGCGATTCCCCTACCATGACTCGAGAACCATGACACAATCCCCCTCGCCACGCGCATGGAGACCTGACTAACCTGGCACTGCACGAGAGGCTCAATGAGTTCCTCATCGTACCTCGTGAGGAAACCCACACTGACGCGGCAGCTCGAGGAAACACATGAGACACCCCGGTCATCGCGAGATGAGGGCTTTATTTTCCTGCATGGCCTGGAGACCAATCACGAGTCCTCTCTCCAAACTGAAGAGGAGGCTGGACTCCCTTGAAGCCGCTCAGGGGGCTCCAAGAGATCCGCGTCGCGACTCGAGAGGAGAGCGGAGTCCTTGGCTTCCCCTCGAGACGAGGCCTGACTCCCCGGGGGAGCCTGGAATGCAACCCCTAGATCCACGCCTTCCCTGGAGAGGAATATTAGGTCCCGGAAACACGCCTAGGTGAGGTCTCTTGGCCCCTGCAATGACTCGAGCGCAACCCCCAGCTTTCCCTCGCAACTCGAGGGGAAGATTGGGCTTCCCAGGGCCAACCCAAGGGGAAGGCTGAGATCCCCGTCGTAACTCGAGAATGCCGCCGCAACTCGAGAAAAACCACGTGGTTCCCACCTCTTGGCAAGATGAGGCCCTTGCCCGGGACGGCGTCTCAAGGGAAGTCCCCTGTTCCGCCCTGAAGGGTGAAACGGTCCTTGACAGCCTACCTGCGACACCCAAAGTTCCTCGACACGCCGTGTTCCCTCGAGGGGAACACCGAGTGTCCCGGCACTGCTTCATCTGAGACCCTTCTCCCCTCCGGAACGCGACAGGAGAGTCGATTCCCCTGCGTGGTCTGGAAGGGGTTCCTGGCCTTCCCCGCACACCTCAGGATGAGGCCGGTCTCACGAGGAAATTCGAGACCAGCCACGTGGGTGATGACACATGCCGAACGCCCCCGATTCCCCGGTCCACTCTTGAGAAGGACCCGAGGCCCAGACCCCTCTTCGAAGGCAACCCTGTGGGTGAAGGCACAACACGAAGGGGCACTGCCACCCCCGGGCATCGTCCGCAAAGACCCGCGGGTTCCACACACAGCTCGACGAGGGGCCTGAGACACCCTGAGCAACTGGAGAGGCCAGCGGGGTTCCCTTCCTCAGACAAGACGAGGCCTGACTCTTGTGTCCCAACTATGCAGGGACGCTGCGGTCGGAGTCCGAAACGGAGAGGAAGCCTGAGGTTCCTGCCTCCCTTCGAGGTGAGGCCCTCTTCCGTTGCTCCAAACCCAGCGGAGTCCCGAGGGGCCCTGCCACCTCCACAGGATCCCTCGCCTCTCAGAGGCACCCTGGAAAGTTCCCTAAGGTCCCCGGCAGAAGGCGAGGGAAACGAGGGTTTCCCTCCACCACCCGAGAAAGACCTCGAGAGTCCTTCTTCAATGCGTCTCGAGGCCCTAGTCCCCTCCCGTGTCTGGAGAGCCATGACGCGCTCCCCCTCGCCACGCACATGGAGACCTGACTTCCCTGGCGCTCACGAGAGGCTCCCTGAGATCCTCGTCGTGCCTCGGGAGAAAACCCCCACGGGCGCCGCAGCTCGAGGAAACCCCTGAGACTCCCCTGTCCTCGTGAGCTGAGGGCCTTCTTTTCCTGCTGGCCTGGAGAGCAATGCCGGGTCCTCTCTCCAAACGGAAGAGAAGGCTGGACTCCCTTGAGGCCGCTCAGGGGGCTCCAAGAGACCCGCGTCGCGACTCGAGAGGAGAGCGGAGTCCTTGCTTCCCCTTGAGACGAGGCCTGACTCCCCGGGGGAGCCTGGAATGCAACCCCGAGATACCTGCCTTCCCTGGAGAGGAAAATTAGGTCCCGGACACACGCTTAGGTGAGGTCTCTTCGGCCCTGCAGTGACTCGAGCGCAATCCCCAGCTTTCCCTCGCCACCCGAGGGGAAGATGGGGCTTCCCAGGGCCAACCCAAGGGGAAGGCTGAGATCCCCATCGTAACTCGAGAATGCCGCCGCAACTCGAGAAAAACCATGTGGTTCCCACCTCTTGGCAAGATGAGGCCCTTGCCCGCGACAGCGTCTCAAGGGAAGTCCCCTGTTCCGCCCTGAAGGGCGAGACGGTCCCTGACAGCCTTCGTGCGACCCCCAGAAGTCCCCCGACACGCCGGGGTCCCCCGAGGGGAACACCGAGGGTCCCGGCACCGCTTCCTCTGAGCCCCTTCTCCCCTCCTGATCGCGACAGGAGAGGCAATTCCCCTGCGTGGTCTGGAAGGGGTTCCCGGCCTTCCCGGCGCACCTCAGGATGAGGCCGGTCTCACGAGGAAATTCGAGACGAGCCACGTGGGTGGGGCCACATGCCGAACGCCCCCGATTCCCCGGTCCGCTCTTGAGAAGGACCCGAGGCCCGGACCCCTCTTCGAAGGCAACCCTGTGTGTGAAGGCACAACACGAAGGGGCACTGCCACCCCCGTGCATCGTCCGCAAAGACCCGCGGGTTCCACACACAGCTCGACGAGGGGCCTGAGACCCCCTGAGCAACTCGAGAGGCCAGCGGGGTTCCCTTCCTCAGACAAGACGAGGCCTGACTCTCCCGTCCCAACTCTGCAGGGACCCTGCGGTCAGAGTCCGAAACGGAGAGGAAACCTGAGGTTCCTGCCTCCCCTCGAGGTGAGGCCCTCTTCCGTTGCGCCAGACCCAGCGGAGTCCCGAGGGGCCCCGCCACCTCCACAGGATCCCTCGCCTCTCAGAGGCACCCTGGGAAGTTCCCTAAGGTCCCCGGCAGAAGGCGAGGGAAACGAGGGTTTCCCGCCGCCCCCCGAGAAAGACCTCGAGAGTCCTTCTTCAACGCGTCTCGAGGCCCTAGTCCCCTCCCGTGACTCGAGAGCAATGACGCGCTCCCCCTCGGCACGCGCATGGAGACCTGACTTACCTGGCGCCGCACGAGAGGCTCCCTGAGATCCTCGTCGTGCCTCGGGAGAAAACCCCGACGGGCGCCGCAGCTCAAGGAAACCCCTGAGAGGCCCCCGTCCTCACAAGCTGAGGGCCTTCTTTTCCTGCATGGCCTGGAGAGCAATCCCGGGTCCTCTCTCCAAACGGAAGAGGAGGCTGGACTCCTTTGAGGCCACTCAGGGTGCTCCAAGAGACCAGAGTCACGACTCGAGAGGAGAGCGGAGTCCTTGGCTTCCCCTCGAGACGAGGCCTGACTCCCCGTGGGAGCCTGGAATGCAACCCCGAGATCCCTGCCTTCCCTGGAGAGGAAAATTAGGTCCCGGACACACGCTTAGGTGAGGTCTTTTCGGCCCTGCAGTGACTCGAGCGCAACCCCCAGCTTTCCCTCGCAACCCGAGGGGAAGATTGGGCTTCCCAGGGCCAACCCAAGGGGAAGGCTGAGATCCCCGTCGTAACTCGAGAATCCTGCCGCAACTCGAGAAAAACCAAGTGGTTCCCACCTCTTGGCAAGATGAGGCCCTTGCCCGCGACGGCGTCTCAAGGGAAGTCCCCTGTACCACCCTGAAGGGCGAAACGGTCACTGCCAGCCTTCCTGCGAAACACAAAAGTCCCCCGACACGCCGGGTTCCCCCGAGGGGAACACCGAGGGTCCCGGCACCGCTTCCTCTGAGCCCCTTCTCCCCTCCTGATCGCGACAGGAGAGGCGATTCCCCTGCGTGGTCTGGATGGGGTTCCCGGCCTTCCCGGCGCACCTCAGGATGAGGCCGGTCTCACGAGGAAATTCGAGACGAGCCACGTGGGTGGGGCCACATGCCGAACGCCCCCGATTCCCCGGTCCGCCCTTGAGAAGGACCCGAGGCCCGGACCCCTCTTCGAAGGCAACCCTATGGGTGAAGGCACAACACGAAGGGTCACTGCCATCCCCGTGCATCGTCCGCAAAGACCCGCGGGTTCCACACACAGCTCGACGAGGGGCCTGAGACCCCCTGAGCAACTCGAGAGGCCAGCGGGGTTCCCTTCCTCAGACAAGACGAGGCCTGACTCTCCCGTCCCAACTCTGCAGGGACTCTGCGGTCGGAGTCCGAAACGGAGAGGAAGCCTGGGTTTCCTTCCTCCCCTCGAGGTGAGGCCCTCTTCCGTTGTGCCAGACCCAGCGGAGTCCCGAGGGGCCCCGCCAACTCCACAGGATTCCTCGCCTCTCACAGGCATCCTGGGAAGTTCCCTAAGGTACCCAGCAGAAGGCGAGGGAAACGAGGGTTTCCTGCCGCCCCCCGAGAAAGACCTCGAGAGTCCTTCTTCAACGCGTCTCGAGGCCCTAGTCCCCTCCCATGACTCGAGAACCAGGACGCGCTCCCCCTCGCCACGCGCATGGAGACCTGACTTCCCTGGCGCCTCACGAGAGGCTCCCTGAGATCCTCGTCGTGCCTCGGGAGAAAACCCCCACGGGCGCCGCAGCTCGAGGAAACCCCTGAGACGCCCCTGTCCTCGCGAGCTGAGGGCCTTCTTTTCCTGCGTGGCCTGGAGAGCAATCCCGGGTCCTCTCTCCATATGGAAGAGGAGGCTGGACTCCCTTGAGGCCGCTCAGGGGGCTCCAAGAGACCCGCGTCGCGACTCGAGAGGAGAGCGGAGTCCTTGGCTTCCCCTCGAGACGAGGCCTGACTCCCCGGGGGAGCCTGGAATGCAACCCCGAGATCCCTGCCTTCCCTGGAGAGGAATATTAGGTCCCGGACACACGCCTAGGTGAGGTCTCTTCGGCCCTGAAGTGACTCGAGCGCAACCCCCAGCTTTCCCTCGCAACCCGAGGGGAAGATGGGGCTTCCTAGGGCCAACCCAAGAGGAAGCCTGAGATCCCCGTCGTAACTCGAGAATCCCGCCGCAACTCTAGGAAAACCACGTGGTTCCAACGTCTTTGCAAGATGAGCCTCTTGCCCGCTATGGCGTCTCAAGGGATGTCCCAGTTTCCGTCCTGAAGTGCGAAACAGTACCTGACACCTTTCATGCGACCCCCAGAAGTTCCCCGACATACCGGGTTCCCTCGAGGGAAACACTGATGGTCCCGACACCACTTCATCTGAGCCCCTTCTCCCCTCCTGATGGCGACAGGAGTGTCGATTCCCCTGCGTGGTCTGGAAGGGGTTCCCGGCCTTCCCGGCGCATCTCAGTATGAGGCCGTCCGCACGAGGAAATTCGAGATGAGCCACGGGGGTGGTGCCACATGCCTATCGACCTCGATTTCCCGGTCCACTCTTGAGAAGAACCCGTTGCACGGACACCTCTTCGAAGGCAACCCTGTGGGTGAAGGCACAACACGAAGGGGCACTGACACTCCCGTGCATCGTCCAGAAACACCCGTGGGTTCCACACACAGCTCGAAGAGGGGCCTGAGACCCCCTGAGCAACTCGAGAGGCAAGCGGAGTTCCCTTCCTCAGACAAGACGGGGCCTAACTCTCCGCTCCCAACTCTGCAGGGACCCTGAGGTCGGAGGGTCGGAGTCAGAAACAGAGAGGAAGCCTGAGGTTCCTGCCTCCCCTCGAGATGAGGCCCTCTTCCATTGCGCCAACCACAGCGGAGTCCCGAGAGGCCCCGCTAACTCCACAGCATCCCTCACCTCTCAGGGGCACCCTGGGAAGTTCCCTCAGGTCCCCTGCAGAAGTCGAGGGAAATGAGGGTTTCCTGCCACCACTCGAGAAAGACCTCGATAGTCCTTCTTCCAAGTGTCTTGAGGCCCTTGTCCCCTCTCTGGACTAGAGAGCAATGATGCGCTCCCCCTCGCCTCGCGCATGCAGACCTGGCTTCCCTGGCGCCGCACGAGAGGCTCCCTGAGGTCCTCGTCGTGCCTCGGGAGAAAACCCCCACGGGCGCCGCAGCTCGAGGAAACCCCTGAGACGCCCCCGTCCTCGCGAGCTGAGGGACTTCTTTTCCTGCCTGGCCTGGAGAGCAATCCCGAGTCCTCTCTCCAAACTGAAGAGTAGGATGGATTCCCTTGAGGCGACTCAGTGGGCTCCAAGAGATCTGCGTCGCGGCTCGAGAGGAGAGCGCAGTCCTTTGCTTCCCCTCGAGGCGAGGCCTGACTCCCACGGGGAGTCTGGAGTGCAATCCCGAGATCCTTGTCTTCCCTTGAGAGGACAATTAGGTCCTGGACACACGCCTAGATGAGGTCTCTTTGGCCTTGCAGTGATTTGAGCACAACATCCAGCTTTCCCTCGCAACTCGAAGGGAAGTTTGGGCTTCCCAGGGCTAACACAAGGGGAAGCCTGAAATCCACGTCGTAACTCGAGAATCCCGCCGCAACTCGAAAAAAACCACGTGGTTGCATCGTCTTCGCAGCATGAGGCCCTTCCCCGCCACAGCGTCTCAAAAGAAGTCCCAGGTTACTACTGAAGTGCAAAATGGTACTTGGCACCCATGATGGCACCCCCAAAGTTCCCCAACATACAGGCCTCACTCGAGGGTAACACCCATGTTCCCCGCACCACATCATTTGAGCCCCTTCTCCCCTCCTGATTGCAACAGGAGTGTCTTTTCTCCTGCTTTGTGTGGAAGGGGTTACCGATCTTCCCAGCGCACATCAGGATGAGGCCTGTCTCACGAGGAAATTGGAGATGTAGCCTCGTGGGTGGTGCCACATGCGGAAAGACCCCATTTCCCGGTCAGCTATTAAGAACCCGATGCCCGTACACGTCTTGGAATGCATCCCGTAGGATGAAGGCACAACAAGGAGGGACCCTGAACACCCGTGCATCTTTTGGAAAATTCTGCAGGTTCCACATACAGCTCGACAAGTGACCTGTTACCTCGTGAACAACTCGAGAGGCAAGCTAAGTTTCATTTCTCCACAGAATACGAGGCCTGACTCTCCTGTCCCAACTCTGCAGGAATCCTGAGATCGGAGTCTGAAATGGAGAGGAACCCTGAGGTTCCTTCCTCAACACGAGATGAGGCCCTCTTGTATTATACCACACCCAGTGGAGTCCCGAGAGGCCCCTCCCAACTCCACAGTATCAGTGTCTTCTCAGAGGCACCCTGAGCAACTCCCTGAGGTCACCGGCACAAGTCGAGGGAACACAGGGTATCCTGCCGCAACCCGAGAAAGACCTCAAGAGTCCGTCTTCAACGCGTCTTGAGGACGGATTCCCCTACCATGACTCGAGAGCAATGACACGCTCCCCCTCGCCATGCGCATGGACACCTGACTTCCCTGGCGCCACATGAGAGGCTCCCTGAGCTCCCCGTCATACCTCGTGAGAAACCCCACACTGGCGCCGCAGCTCGGGAAAACCCACCGTCATCGCGAGATTGGGGACTTCTTTTCCTGCCTGACCTGGAGAGCAATCCCTGGTCTTTTCTCCAAACTTCACAGGAGGCTTTACTCCCTTTAGGCCACTCAATGGGCTCCAAGAGATACCTGTCGCGACTTGAGAGGAGAGCAGAGTACTTTGTTTCCCCTCGAGACGAGGCCTTACCTCGGGTGAGTCTGGAATGCAACCCCGAGATCCCTGTTGCCCCTGGAGAGGAACATTATGTCCTGGACAAAAGCCTAGATGAGGTCTATTTTGCCCTACAGTGACTCGAGAGCAACACCCATCTCTCCCTCGCAATTCGAATGGAAGATTGGTCTTCATTGGGCCAACACAAGAGGAAGTCTGAATTTCCCGTTGTAACTCGAGAATCCCACCGCAACTCTTAAAAACTACGTGGTTCCCCATTCATCGCAATATGAGGCCTTTGCCCGCTACAGAGTCTCAAGAGAAGTCCCATGTTTCGTCATAAAGTTCGAAATGCTACTTGGCACCCTTGATGCGACCCCAAAAGTTCCCCAATATACCGGTCTCACTCCAAGGGAACACCGAAGTTCCTGGCACCACTTCATTTGAGCCCCTTCTCCGCTCCTGATCACGGCAGGAAGGTCGATCCCCCTGCTTTGTCTAGAAGGCGTTCCCGACCTTCATGGCGCACCTCAGGATGAGGCCAGTCTCACGAAGAAATTCGAGACGTAGCCTCATGTTGGTGCCACGTGCCAAAAGACCCCGATTTCTCGGTCTTGCTCTTGATAAGAACCCGATGCCCGGACACCTCTTCTAAGGCAACCCTGTGGATGAAGGCACTACACGAGGGGGCACTGGCAACCCTGTTCATCGTCCGGAAAACCCTGCAGGATCCACATACAGCTCCACAACTGGCCTGTCACCCCTTAAACAATGAGAGAGGAAAGCGGAGTTCCCTTCCTCAGACAAGACGAGGCCTGAGTATCCAATCCCAACTCTGCAGGCACGCTTCGATCTGAGTCAGAAATGGAGAGGAAACCTGAGGTTCCTGCCTCAACCCGAGATGAGGCCCTCTTCCATTAAAACAAACCCAGTGGAGTCCCGAGAGGCCCCTCCCATCTCCACAGTATCCCTGACTTCTCCTAGGCATTCTGAGAAGCTCCTTGAGGCCATCGGCAAAAGTCGAGGGAAATAAGGGTTTCCTGCCACAACCGAAGAAAGACCTCGAGAGTCCTTCTTCAATGTGTCTTGAGGTCAGATTCCGCTACCATAGCTCGAGAGCAATAATGCGCTCCCCCTCGCCACGCACATGGAGACCTGACTTCCCTGGCGCCACACGAGAGGCTCCCTGAGCTCCCCGTCGTACCACGTGTGAAACCCCACACTGGTGCCACAGCTCGAGAAAACCCACAAGATCCCTCCGCCATCGCGAGATGAGGGCCATCTTTTCCTGCATGGCCTGGAGAGCAGTCCCAAGTCCTCTCTCCAAACTTCACAGGAGGCTTGACTCCCTTTAGGCCACAAAGTGGGCTCCAAGAGGTGCCCGTCGCGACTCGAAAGGAGAGCGGAGTCCTTTGCTTCCCTTCAACATGAGGCCTGACTCCCTGGGTGAGTCTGGAATGCAAACCTGAGATCCCTGTGGCCCTTGGAGAGGAACATTAGGTCCTGGACACAAGCCTAGATGAGGTCTCCTTTGCCCTGCAGTGACTCGAGCGCAACCCCCAGCTCTCCCTCGCAACTCAAATGGATGATTGGACTTCCCTGGCCCAACACAAGAGGAAGCCTGAAATCCCCATCGTAACTCGAGAATCCCGCCGCAACTCGAGAAAAACCACGTGGCTCCCCCGTCATCGCAAGATGAGGCCCTTGGCCGCTACAGCGTATCAAGGGAAGTCCCACGTTCCATCCTGAAGTACAAAACGGTACTTGGCACCCTTGATGCGACCCCCAAAGTTCCCTGACATACCGGTCTCACTCGAGGGAAACACCAAAGTTCACGGCACCACTTCCTGTGAGCCCCTTCACCCCTCCTGATCGCGACAGAAGGGTCGATTCCCATGTTTTGTCTGCAAGGGGTTCCCGACGTTCCCTGCGAACCTCCGGATGAGGCCGGTCTCATGAGGAAATTCGCAAAGTAGCCTCATGGTTGGTGCCAAATGCTGAAAGATCCCGAATTCCCGGTCCACTCTAGATAAGAACCTGACGCCCGGACATCTCTTCGAAGGCAACCCTGTGGATGAAGGCACAACACGAAGGGACACTGACATCCCCATGAATCGTCTGGAAAAACCCGCAGATTCCACTCACAGCTCCAAATGTGGACTGTCACCTCGTGAACAACTCGAGAGGCAAGTGAAGTTGCATTCCTTCACACAAGACGAGGCCTTACTCTCCTGTCCCAACTCTTCAGGGACCCTGCAATTGGAGTCAGAAATGGAGAGGAACCCTGAGGTTCCTGCCTCAACTAGAGAAGAGGCCCTCTTCCATTGAACCAAACTCAGTGGTGTCCCGAGAGGCCCCTCCCAACACCACAGTATCCCTGAATTCTCAGAGGCTCCCTGAGAAGCTACCTGAGGTCACTGGCACAAGTCGAGGGAACCCAGAGTTTCCTGAAGTAACCCGAGAAAGACTTGGAGAGTCCTTTTTCAACGTCTCTTGATGCCCGATTCCCCTACCATGACTCCAGAGCAAGGACGCGCTCCCCTCGCCACAAGCAGGAAAACTGACTTCCCTAGTACCACACAAGAGGCTCCCTGAGTACCCCATCGTACCTCGTGAGAAAACCCACACTGGCGCCGCAGTTCGAGAAAAACCACAAGATGCCCCCGTCAAGGAGAGATGGGGGCCTTCTTTTCCTGCCTGACCTGGAGAGCAATTCCTGGTCCTCTCTCCAAACTTCACAGGAGTATTGACTCCCTTTAGGCCACTCAGTTGGGTCCAAGAAATACCCAGTGTGACTCGAGAGGAGAGCGGAGTCCTTTGCTTCCCTGGAGACGAGGCCTGACTCCCCGGGTGAGTTTGGAATGCAACCCCGAGATCCCTGTCGCCCCTGGAGTGGAACATTATGTCCTAGACACAAGCCTAGATGAGGTCTATTTTGCCCTACAGTGACTCGAGAGCAACCTCCATCTCTCCCTCACAATTTGAATGGAAGATTGGTCTTCCCACGGTCAACACAAGAGGAAGTCTAAATTTCCCATCGTAATTCGAGAATTCAGCCTCAAGTCTTAAAAACCATGTGGTTCCCCCTTCATCGCAATATGAGGCCCTTGCCAGCTAGAGTCTCAAGAGAAGTCCCACGTTCCATCTTAAAGTTCGAAATGCTACTTGGCACCCTTGATGCGACCCCAAAGTTCCCCAACATACCGGTCTCACTCCAGGGGAACACCGAAGTTCCCGGTGTCTCCAGGGAAGTCCCATGTTCCGCCCTGAAGGGCGACACGGTACTTGACACCCTTGATGCGACCGCAAAAGTTCCCCGACACGCTGGGTTCCCTCGAGGGGAACACCGAGGGTCCCGGCACCACTTCATCTGAACCCCTTCTCCCTTCATGATCGCGACAGGAGAGTCGATTCCCCTGCGTGGTCTGGAAGGGGTTCCCGGCCTTCCTGGCGCACCTCAGGATGAGGCCGGTCTCAGGAGGAAATTCGAGACTAGCCACGTGTGAGGTGCCACGTGCCGAACGACCCTGATTTTCCAGTCCGCTCTTGATAAGAACCCGATGCCCGGACACCTCTTCGAAGGCAACCCTGTGGGTGAAGGCACAACACGAAGGGGCACTGACACCCCCGTGCATCATCGGGAAAAACCCGCAGGGTCTACACACAGCTTGACAAGGGGCATGAAACTCCCGGAACAACTCGAGAGGCAACCAGAATTCCATTCCTCAGACAAGACGAGGCATGACTCTCCTGTCCCAACACTGCAGGGACTGTGCAGTCGGAGTCTGAAACCGAGAGGAAGCCTGAGGTTCCTGCCTCCCCTCGAGATGAGGCCCTCTTCCATTGCGCCGAACCCAGCAGAGTCCCGAGAGGCCCTGCCAATTACACAGCATCCCTCACCTCTCAGAGGCACCATGGAAAGTTCCCTAAGGTCCCCTGCAGAAGTCGAGGGAAACGAGGGTTTCCCGCCGCAACCCGAGAAAGACCTCGAGAGTCCTTCTTCAACGGCTCTTGAGGACCTAGCCGCTTCCCATGACTCGAGAGTGATGACCAGCTCCCCCTCGCCATGCGCATGGAGACCTGACTTCCCTGGCGCCGCACGAGAGGCTCCCTGAGGTCCTCGTCGTGCCTCGTGAGAAAACCCCCATGGGCGCAGGAGCCTGAGGAAACCCATGAGACGCCCCCGTCATCGCGAGATGAGGGCCTTCTTTTCCTGCCTGGCCTGGAGAGCAATCCCGAGTCCTCTCTCCAAACTGAAGAGGAGGCTCGACACCCTTGAGTCCACTCAGTGGGCTCCAAGAGATCCGTGTCGCGACTTGAGAGAAAAGCGGAGTCCTTTGCTTCCCCTCCAGGCCAGTCCTGACTCCCCGGGGGAGTCTGGAATGGAAACCCGGGATCCCTGTCTTCCCTTGAGAGGAATATTAGGTCCTGGACACACGCCTCGATGAGGTCTCTTTGGCCCTGTAGTGACTCGAGCAGAACCCCCAGCTTTCCATCGCAACTCGAATTGAAGATTGGGCTTCCCAGGGCCAACCCAAGAGAGACCTGAAATTCCTGTCATTTTCGAGAATCCCGATGCAACTCAAGAAAAACGACGTGGTTCCAACGTCTTCACAGGATAAGGCCCTTGCCCGCTACAGCGTCTCCAGGGAAGTCCCATGTTCCATCCTGAAGTGGGAAACGGTACTTGGCTCCCTTGATGCGACCCCTAAAGTTCCCTGAAACGCCGGGTTCCCTCGAGTGGAAGACCGAGGGTCCCGGCACCACTTCATCTGAGCCCCATCTCCCCTCCTGATCACGACAGGAGAATCGATTCCCCTACTTTGTGTGGAAGGGGTTCCCGGCCTTCCTGGCGCACCTCAGGATGAGGCCGGTCTCACGAGGAAATTCGAGACGAGCCACGTGGGTGGGGCCACATGCCGAACGCCCCCGATTCCCCGGTCCGCTCTTGAGAAGGACCTGAGGCCCGGACCCCTATTTGAAGGCAACCCTGTGGGTGAAGGCACAACACGAAGGGGCACTGCCACCCCCGTGCATCGTCCGCAAAGACCCGTGGGTTCCACACACAGCTCGACGAGGGGCCTGAGACCCCCTGAGCAACTCGAGAGGCCAGCGGGGTTCCCTTCCTCAGACAAGATGAGGCCTGTCTCTCCTGTCCCAACTCTGCAGGGACCCTGCGGTCGGAGTCCGAAACGGAGAGGAAGCCTGAGGTTCCTGCCTCCCCTCGAGGTGAGGCCCTCTTCCGTTGCGCCAGACCCAGCGGAGTCCCGAGGGGCCCCGCCACCTCCACAGGATCCCTCGCCTCTCAGAGGCACCCTGGGAAGTTCCCTAAGGTCCCCGGCAGAAGGCGAGGGACACGAGGGTTTCGCGCCGCCCCCTGAGAAAGACCTCGAGAGTCCTTCTTCAACGCGTCTCGAGGCCCTAGTCCCCTCCCGTGACTCGAGAGCCAGGACGCGCTCCCCCTCGCCACGCGCATGGAGACCTGACTTCCCTGGCGCCGCACGAGAGGCTCCCTGAGATCCTCGTCGTGCCTCGGGAGAAAACCCCCACGGGCGCCGCAGCTCGAGGAAACCCCTGAGACGCCCCCGTCCTCGCGAGCTGAGGGCCTTCTTTTCCTGCATGGCCTGGAGAGCAATCCCGGGTCCTCTCTCCAAACGGAAGAGGAGGCTGGACTCCCTTGAGGCCGCTCAGGGGGCTCCAAGAGACCCGTGTCGCGACTCGAGAGGAGAGCGGAGTCCTTGGCTTCCCCTCGAGACGAGGCCTGACTCCCCGGGGGAGCCTGGAATGCAACCCCGAGATCCCTGCCTTCCCTGAAGAGGAATATTAGGTCCCGGACACACGCCTAGGTGAGGTCTCTTCGGCCCTGCAGTGACTCGAGCGCAACCCCCAGCTTTCCCTCGCAACCCGAGAGGAAGATTGGGCATCCCAGGGTCAACCCAAGGGGAAGGCTGAGATCCCTGCCGCAACTCTAGAAAAACCACGTGGTTCCCACCTCTTGGCAAGATGAGGCCCTTGCCCGCGACGGCGTCTCAAGGGAAGTCCCCTGTTCCGCCCTGAAGGGCGAAACGGTCCCTGACAGCCTTCCTGCAATCCCCAAAAGTACCCCGACACGCCGGGGTCCCCCGAGGGGAACACCTAGGGTCCCGGCACCGCTTCCTCTGAGCCCCTTCTCCCCTCCTGATCGCGACAGGAGAGGCGATTCCCCTGCGTGGTCTGGAAGGGGTTCCCGGCCTTCCCGGCGCACCTCAGGATGAGGCCGGTCTCACGAGGAAATTCGAGACGAGCCACGTGGGTGGGGCCACAGGCCGAACGCCCCCGATTCCCCGGTCCGCTCTTGAGAAGGACCCGAGGCCCGGACCCCTCTTCGAAGGCAACCCTGTGGGTGAAGGCACAACACGAAGGGGCACTGCCACCCCCGTGCATCGTCCGCAAAGACCCGCGGGTTCCACACACAGCTCGACGAGGGGCCTGAGACCCCCTGAGCAACTCGAGAGGCCAGCGGGGTTCCCTTCCTCAGACAAGACGAGGCCTGACTCTCCTGTCCCAACTCTGCAGGGACCCTGCGGTCGGAGTCTGAAGCGGAGAGGAAGCCTGAGGTTCCTGCCGCCCCTCGAGGTGAGGCCCTCTTCCGTTGCGCCAGACCCAGCGGAGTCCCGAGGGGCCCCGCCACCTCCACAGGATACCTCGCCTCTCAGAGGCACCCTGGGAAGTTCCCTAAGGTCCCCGGCAGAAGGCGAGGGAAACGAGGGTTTCCCGCCGCCCCCGGAGAAAGACCTCGAGTGCTGAGAGCCGGCATATTGCATATTGAGTGAGGATCTTGAATAGCTCAACTGGAATTCTATCACTGCCGGGAGCCAGCGTGAGGCACTCCGCCCATGACAAAGGTCATGAGGAAGGAGGCTCGGCATACGCAAAGGCGGGATCGAGCCTCAGGAGTCCCCCTGGAGATTCTCGAGCATCTACCCCCAAAACCAGAGTCTGCCTACTTTCTGCTTTGTGCTTTCCCCTACCCCTCTTACTTTATGGGGGGCTGTCCCCCACTACCTCTCTCTGAAAAGAGGGTTAGCTTACAGCTCCAGTTAATAATTCCTGGATGTGACAGTGTTTCAACCTACAAACTCCTTTGGAAATCCTCTAGCCTGCCTGAATGGGTTTTTCCGGCCACATGTGATTGTTCAGAGCCTGCCAACTGTGAGAGGCAGGAGATGTTCTAAACTGCCTAAACACAGATTCCTTTGAGTAGTTAAAAGATTGATTAGAAAATGTATTGGTGAAGGGTTTTTCACTTGTTGGGCCAATGTTTGCTGCTAAGTCTCCATACTCCTTACCTACTGTGTCTTTGGCAGTGTATTGATTGATATAATGGGTGTATAGAAATGTAAAATGCAGCTTTGTCCAATGCTTTTTGGAAGGCTGGTGCCTGACTGGAATAATCACCTTTAGAGAAAAATAAGTTTCTTAAAATGTTAACAGGCCTCCGGGCCAGAAGATGATGTCAATCACCTGAACTTTTGCATATGATAAGTTTGAAAGCCTGGCTTAGATTAGAACCAGGAACTGCTGTCCTTACATGACTCCACCCCTTCCCCCATTATCCTCTATGCATACCTTAAGGTATAAAAACTACTTTGGAAAATAAAGTGCGGGCCTTGTTCACTGAAACTTGGTCTCCCCATGTCACTATCTCTCCCAAATTCCAGCTGAGCGTCCATCTGGAGCGCCGATGTCCTCTGCGACCATTTATTTGCCTGGGCTTCTAAGACCCACTCGAGAAGGTGTCTAAGGTGGGGCACCTTCCGCTATTCGAGAGGGCGCCTGCGGCCTCCGTGGTCAGAGCTAACCTGGTGTCACGGGTTATATTGATTTTCCGCGTAAACCAAGCCACTCAGCTTCTTTTCTCCACTGAATTTCCCTACTGAGCTATCCTTATATCAGCCGCATTTCTCCACTGAATTTCCTCACTGAGTTATCCTTATTCTATTACTCTTTGTATCCTTAATTAAAGTGTAATTAAGCAGTTATTCCCTGACCCTCGCCTAGCCGTCTCTCCTTCGAATACCCTGGATAAGCCGGGGCTGGTCCCCGGAACTCGAGAGTCCTTCTTCAACGCGTCTCGAGGCCCTACTCCCCTCCCGTGACTCGAGAGCCAGGACGCGATCCCCCTCGCCACGCGCATGGAGACCTGACTTCCCTGGCGCCGCACGAGAGGCTCCCTGAGATCCTCGTCGTGCCTCGGGAGAAAACCCCCACGGGCTCCGCAGCTCGAGGAAACCCCTGAGACGCCCCCGTCCTCGCGAGCTGAGGGCCTTCTTTTCCTGCATGGCCTGGAGAGCAATCCCGGGTCCTCTCTCCAAACGGAAGAGGAAGCTGGACTCCCTTGAGGCCGCTCAGGGGGCTCCAAGAGACCCGTGTCGCGACTCGAGAGGAGAGCGGAGTCCTTGGCTTGCCCTCGAGACGAGGCCTGACTCCCCGGGGGAGCCTGGAATGCAACCCCGAGATCCCTGCCTTCCCTGGAGAGGAATATTAGGTCCCGGACACACGCCTAGGTGAGGTCTCTTCGGCCCTGCAGTGACTCGAGCGCAACCCCCAGCTTTCCCTCGCAACCCGAGAGGAAGATTGGGCATCCCAGGGTCAACCCAAGGGGAAGGCTGAGATCCCCGCCGCAACTCTAGAAAAACCACGTGGTTCCCACCTCTTGGCAAGATGAGGCCCTTGCCCGCGACGGCGTCTCAAGGGAAGTCCCCTGTTCCGCCCTGAAGGGCGAAACGGTCCCTGACAGCCTTCCTGCGACCACCAAAAGTCCCCCGACACGCCGGGGTCCCCCGAGGGGAACACCGAGGGTCCCGGCACCGCTTCCTCTGAGCCCCTTCTCCCCTCCTGATCGCGACAGGAGAGGCGATTCCCCTGCGTGGTCTGGAAGGGGTTCCCGGCCTTCCCGGCGCACCTCAGGATGAGGCCGGTCTCACGAGGAAATTCGAGACGAGCCACGTGAGTGGGGCCACATGCCAAACGCCCCCGATTCCCCGGTCCGCTCTTGAGAAGGACCCGAAGCCCGGACCTCTCTTCGAAGGCAACCCTGTGGGTGAAGGCACAACACGAAGGGGCACTGCCACCCCCGTGCATCGTCCGCAAAGACCCGCGGGTTCCACACACAGCTCGACGAGGGGCCTGAGACCCCCTGAGCAACTCGAGAGGCCAGCGGGGTTCCCTTCCTCAGACAAGACGAGGCCTGACTCTCCTGTCCCAACTCTGCAGGGACCCTGCGGTCGGAGTCCGAAACGGAGAGGAAGCCTGAGGTTCCTGCCGCCCCTCGAGGTGAGGCCGTCTTTCGTTGCGCCAGATCCAGCGGAGTCCCGAGGGGCCCCGCCACCTCCACAGGATCGCTCGCCTCTCAGAGGCACCCTGGGAAGTTCCCAAAGGTACCCGGCAGAAGGCGAGGGAAACGAGGGTTTCCCTCCACCACCCGAGAAAGACCTCGAGAGTCCTTCTTCAACGCGTCTCGAGGCCCTAGTCCCCTCCCGTGTCTCGAGAGCCATGACGCGCTCCCCCTCGCCACGCACATGGAGACCTGACTTCCCTGGCGCTCACGAGAGGCTCCCTGAGATCCTCCACGTGCCTCGGGAGAAAACCCCCACGGGCGCCGCAGCTCGAGGAAACCCCTGAGACGCCCCCGTCCTCGCGAGCTGAGGGCCTTCTTTTCCTGCTGGCCTGGAGAGCAATGCCGGGTCCTCTCTCCAAACGGAAGTGAAGGCTGGACTCCCTTGAGGCCGCTCAGGGGGCTCCAAGAGACCCGCGTCGCGACTCGAGAGGAGAGCGGAGTCCTTGCTTCCCCTTGAGACGAGGCCTGACTCCCCTGGGGAGCCTGGAATGCAACCCTGAGATCCCTGCCTTCCCTGGAGAGGAATATTAGGTCCCGGACACACGCCTAGGTGAGGTCTCTTCGGCCCTGCAGTGACTCGAGCGCAATCCCCAGCTTTCCCTCGCCACCCGAGGGGAAGATGGGGCTTCCCAGGGCCAACCCAAGGGGAAGGCTGAGATCCCCGCCGCAACTCGAGAAAAACCACGTGGTTCCCACCTCTTGGCAAGATGAGGCCCTTGCCCGCGACGGCGTCTCAAGGGAAGTCCCCTGTTCCGCCCTGAAGGGCGAAACGGTCCCTGACAGCCTTCGTGCGACCCCCAGAAGTCCCCCGGCACGCCGGGGTCCCCCGAGGGGAACACCGAGGGTCCCGGCACCGCTTCCTCTGAGCCCCTTCTGCCCTCCTGATCGCGACAGGAGAGGCGATTCCCCTGCGTGGTCTGGAAGGGGTTCCCGGCCTTCCCGGCGCACCTCAGGATGAGGCCGGTCTCACGAGGAAATTCGAGACGAGCCACGTGGGTGTGGCCACATGCCGAACGCCCCCGATTCCCCGGTCCGCTCTTGAGAAGGACCCGAGGCCCGGACCCCTCTTCGAAGGCAACCCTGTGGGTGAAGGCACAACACGAAGGGGCACTGCCACCCCCGTGCATCGTCCGCAAAGACCCGCGGGTTCCACACACAGCTCGACGAGGGACCTGAGACCCCCTGAGCAACTCGAGAGGCCAGCGGGGTTCCCTTCCTCAGACAAGACGAGGCCTGACTCTCCCGTCCCAACTCTGCAGGGACCCTGCGGTCAGAGTCCGAAACGGAGAGGAAACCTGAGGTTCCTGCCTCCCCTCGAGGTGAGGCCCTCTTCCGTTGCGCCAGACCCAGAGGAGTCCCGAGGGGCCCCGCCACCTCCACAGGATCCCTCGCCTCTCAGAGGCACCCTGGGAAGTTCCCTAAGGTCCCCGGCAGAAGGCGAGGGAAACGAGGGTTTCCCGCCGCCCCCCGACAAAGACCTCGAGAGTCCTTCTTCAACGCATCTCGAGGCCCTAGTCCCCTCCCGTGACTCGAGAGCAATGACGCGCTCCCCCTCGGCACGCGCATGGAGACCTGACTTCCCTGGCGCCGCACGAGAGGCTCCCTGAGATCCTCGTCGTGCCTCGGGAGAAAACCCCCACGGGCGCCGCAGCTCAAGGAAACCCCTGAGATGCCCCCGTCCTCGTAAGCTGAGGGCCTTCTTTTCCTGCATGGCCTGGAGAGCAATCCCGGGTCCTCTCTCCAAACGGAAGAGGAGGCTGGACTTCTTTGAGGCCGCTCAGGTTGCTCCAAGAGACCAGAGTCACGACTCGAGAGGAGAGCGGAGTCCTTGGCTTCCCCTCGAGACGAGGCCTGACTCCCCATGGGAGCCTGGAATGCAACCCCGAGATCCCTGCCTTCCCTGGAGAGGAAAATTAGGTCCCGGACACACGCTTAGGTGAGGTCTCTTCGGCCCTGCAGTGACTCGAGCGCAACCCCCAGCTTTCCCTCGCCACCCTAGGGGAAGATTGGGCTTCCCAGGGCCAACCCAAGGGGAAGGCTGAGATCCCCGTCGTAACTCGAGAATCCCGCCGCAACTCGAGAAAAACAACGTGGTTCCCACCTCTTGGCAAGATGAGGCCCTTGCCCGCGACGGCGTCTCAAGGGAAGTCCCCTGTACCGCCCTGAAGGGCGAAACGGTCACTGACAGCCTTCCTGCGAAACACAAAAGTCCCCCGACACGCCGGGTTCCCCCGAGGGGAACACCGAGGGTCCCGGCACCGCTTCCTCTGAGCCCCTTCTCCCCTCCTGATCGCGACAGGAGAGGCGATTCCCCTGCGTGGTCTGGATGGGGTTCCCGGCCTTCCCGGCGCACCTCAGGATGAGGCCGGTCTCACGAGGAAATTCGAGACGAGCCACGTGGGTGGGGCCACATGCCGAACGCCCCCGATTCCCCGGTCCGCCCTTGAGAAGGACCCGAGGCCCGGACCCCTCTTCGAAGGCAACCCTGTGGGTGAAGGCACAGCACGAAGGGGCACTGCCATCCCCGTGCATCGTCCGCAAAGACTCGCGGGTTCCACACACAGCTCGACGAGGGGCCTGAGACCCCCTGAGCAACTCGAGAGGCCAGCGGGGTTCCCTTCCTCAGACAAGACGAGGCCTGACTCTCCCGTCCCAACTCTGCAGGGACTCTGCGGTCGGAGTCCGAAACGGAGAGGAAGCCTGGGCTTCCTTCCTCCCCTCGAGTTGAGGCCCTCTTCCGTTGCGCCAGACCCAGCGGAGTCCCGAGGGGCCCCGCCAACTCCACAGGATTCCTCGCCTCTCAGAGGCACCCTGGGAAGTTCCCTAAGGTCCTCGGCAGAAGGCGAGGGAAACGAGGGTTTCCTGCCGCCCCCCGAGAAAGAGCTCGAGAGTCCTTCTTCAACGCGTCTCGAGGCCCTAGTCCCCTCCCATGACTCGAGAGCCAGGACGCGCTCCCCCTCGCCACGCGCATGGAGACCTGACTTCCCTGGCGCCTCACGAGAGGCTCCCTGAGATCCTCGTCGTGCCTCGGGAGAAAACCCCCACGGGCGCCGCAGCTCGAGGAAACCCCTGAGACGCCCCTGTCCTCGCGAGCTGAGGGCTTTCTTTTCCTGCATGGCCTGGAGAGCAATCCCGGGTCCTCTCTCCATACGGAAGAGGAGGCTGGACTCCCTTGAGGCCGCTCAGGGGGCTCCAAGAGACCCGCGTCGCGACTCGAGAGGAGAGCGGACTCCTTGGCTTCCCCTCGAGACGAGGCCTGACTCCCCGGGGGAGCCTGGAATGCAACCCCGAGATCCCTGCCTTCCCTGGAGAGGAATATTAGGTCCCGGACACACGCCTAGGTGAGGTCTCTTCGGCCCTGCAGTGACTCGAGCGCAACCCCCAGCTTTCCCTCGCAACCCGAGGGGAAGATTGGGCTTCCTAGGGCCAACCCAAGAGGAAGCCTGAGATCCCCGTCGTAACTCGAGAATCCCGCCGCAACTCTAGAAAAACCACGTGGTTCCAACGTCTTTGCAAGATGAGCCTCTTGCCCGCTATGGCGTCTCAAGGGAAGTCCCAGTTTCCGTCCTGAAGTGCGAAACAGTACCTGACACCTTTCATGCGACCCCCAGAAGTTCCCCGACATACCGAGTTCCCTCGAGGGAAACACTGAGGGTCCCGACACCACTTCATCTGAGCCCCTTCTCCCCTCCTGATGGCGACAGGAGTGTCGATTCCCCTGCGTGGTCTGGAAGGGGTTCCCGGCCTTCCCGGCGCATCTCAGGATGAGGCCGTCCGCACGAGGAAATTCGAGATGAGCCACAGGGGTGGTGCCACATGCCTATCGACCTCGATTTCCCGGTCCACTCTTGAGAAGAACCCGTTGCACGGACACCTCTTCGAAGGCAACCCTGTGGGTGAAGGCACAACACGAAGGGGCACTGACACTCCCGTGCACCGTCCAGAAACACCCGTGGGTTCCACACACAGCTCGAATAGGGGCTGAGACCCCCTGAGCAACTCGAGAGGCAAGCGGAGTTCCCTTCCTCAGACAAGACGGGGCCTAACTCTCCGCTCCCAACTCTGCAGGGACCCTGAGGTCGGAGGGTCGGAGTCAGAAACAGAGAGGAAGCCTGAGGTTCCTGCCTCCCCTCGAGATGAGGCCCTCTTCCATTGCGCCAACCACAGCGGAGTCCCGAGAGGCCCCGCTAACTCCACAGCATCCCTCACCTCTCAGGGGCACCCTGGGAAGTTCCCTCAGGTCCCCTGCAGAAGTCGAGGGAAATGAGGGTTTCCTGCCACCACTCGAGAAAGACCTCGATAGTCCTTCTTCCAAGTGTCTTGAGGCCCTTGTCCCCTCTCTGGACTAGAGAGCAATGATGCGCTCCCCCTCGCCTCGCGCATGCAGACCTGGCTTCCCTGGCGCCGCACGAGAGGCTCCCTGAGGTCCTCGTCGTGCCTCGGGAGAAAACCCCCACGGGCGCCGCAGCTCGAGGAAACCCCTGAGACGCCCCCGTCCTCGCGAGCTGAGGGACTTCTTTTCCTGCCTGGCCTGGAGAGCAATCCCGAGTCCTCTCTCCAAACTGAAGAGTAGGATGGATTCCCTTGAGGCGACTCAGTGGGCTCCAAGAGATCTGCGTCGCGGCTCGAGAGGAGAGCGCAGTCCTTTGCTTCCCCTCGAGGCGAGGCCTGACTCCCACGGGGAGTCTGGAGTGCAATCCCGAGATCCTTGTCTTCCCTTGAGAGGACTATTAGGTCCTGGACACACGCCTAGATGAGGTGTCTTTGGCCTTGCAGTGATTTGAGCACAACATCCAGCTTTCCCTCGCAACTCGAAGGGAAGTTTGGGCTTCCCAGGGCTAACACAAGGGGAAGCCTGAAATCCACGTCGTAACTCGAGAATCCCACCGCAACTCGAAAAAAACCACGTGGTTGCATCGTCTTCGCAGCATGAGGCCCTTGCCCGCCACAGCGTCTCAAAAGAAGTCCCAGGTTACTACTGAAGTGCAAAATGGTACTTGGCACCCATGATGGCACCCCCAAAGTTCCCCAACATACAGGCCTCACTCGAGGGTAACACCCATGTTCCCCGCACCACATCATTTGAGCCCCTTCTCCCCTCCTGATTGCAACAGGAGTGTCTTTTCTCCTGCTTTGTGTGGAAGGGGTTACCGATCTTCCCAGCGCACATCAGGATGAGGCCTGTCTCACGAGGAAATTGGAGATGTAGCCTCGTGGGTGGTGCCACATGCGGAAAGACCCCATTTCCCGGTCAGCTATTAAGAACCCGATGCCCGTACACGTCTTGGAATGCATCCCGTAGGATGAAGGCACAACAAGGAGGGACCCTGAACACCCGTGCATCTTTTGGAAAATTCTGAAGGTTCCACATACAGCTCGACAAGTGACCTGTTACCTCGTGAACAACTCGAGAGGCAAGCTAAGTTTCATTTCTCCACAGAATACGAGGCCTGACTCTCCTGTCCCAACTCTGCAGGAATCCTGAGATCGGAGTCTGAAATGGAGAGGAACCCTGAGGTTCCTTCCTCAACACGAGATGAGGCCCTCTTGTATTATACCACACCCAGTGGAGTCCCGAGAGGCCCCTCCCAACTCCACAGTATCAGTGTCTTCTCAGAGGCACCCTGAGCAACTCCCTGAGGTCACCGGCACAAGTCGAGGGAACACAGGGTATCCTGCCGCAACCCGAGAAAGACCTCAAGAGTCCGTCTTCAACGCGTCTTGAGGACGGATTCCCCTACCATGACTCGAGAGCAATGACACGCTCCCCCTCGCCATGCGCATGGACACCTGACTTCCCTGGCGCCACATGAGAGGCTCCCTGAGCTCCCCGTCATACCTCGTGAGAAACCCCACACTGGCGCCGCAGCTCGGGAAAACCCACCGTCATCGCGAGATTGGGGACTTCTTTTCCTGCCTGACCTGGAGAGCAATCCCTGGTCTTTTCTCCAAACTTCACAGGAGGCTTTACTCCCTTTAGGCCACTCAATGGGCTCCAAGAGATACCTGTCGCGACTTGAGAGGAGAGCAGAGTACTTTGTTTCCCCTCGAGACGAGGCCTTACCTCGGGTGAGTCTGGAATGCAACCCCGAGATCCCTGTTGCCCCTGGAGAGGAACATTATGTCCTGGACAAAAGCCTAGATGAGGTCTATTTTGCCCTACAGTGACTCGAGAGCAACACCCATCTCTCCCTCGCAATTCGAATGGAAGATTGGTCTTCATTGGGCCAACACAAGAGGAAGTCTGAATTTCCCGTTGTAACTCGAGAATCCCACCGCAACTCTTAAAAACTACGTGGTTCCCCATTCATCGCAATATGAGGCCTTTGCCCGCTACAGAGTCTCAAGAGAAGTCCCATGTTTCGTCATAAAGTTCGAAATGCTACTTGGCACCCTTGATGCGACCCCAAAAGTTCCCCAATATACCGGTCTCACTCCAAGGGAACACCGAAGTTCCTGGCACCACTTCATTTGAGCCCCTTCTCCGCTCCTGATCACGGCAGGAAGGTCGATCCCCCTGCTTTGTCTAGAAGGCGTTCCCGACCTTCATGGCGCACCTCAGGATGAGGCCAGTCTCACGAAGAAATTCGAGACGTAGCCTCATGTTGGTGCCACGTGCCAAAAGACCCCGATTTCTCGGTCTTGCTCTTGATAAGAACCCGATGCCCGGACACCTCTTCTAAGGCAACCCTGTGGATGAAGGCACTACACGAGGGGGCACTGGCAACCCTGTTCATCGTCCGGAAAACCCCGCAGGATCCACATACAGCTCCACAACTGGCCTGTCACCCCTTAAACAATGAGAGAGGAAAGCGGAGTTCCCTTCCTCAGACAAGACGAGGCCTGAGTATCCAATCCCAACTCTGCAGGCACGCTTCGATCTGAGTCAGAAATGGAGAGGAAACCTGAGGTTCCTGCCTCAACCCGAGATGAGGCCCTCTTCCATTAAAACAAACCCAGTGGAGTCCCGAGAGGCCCCTCCCATCTCCACAGTATCCCTGACTTCTCCTAGGCATTCTGAGAAGCTCCTTGAGGCCATCGGCAAAAGTCGAGGGAAATAAGGGTTTCCTGCCACAACCGAAGAAAGACCTCGAGAGTCCTTCTTCAATGTGTCTTGAGGTCAGATTCCGCTACCATAGCTCGAGAGCAATAATGCGCTCCCCCTCGCCACGCACATGGAGACCTGACTTCCCTGGCGCCACACGAGAGGCTCCCTGAGCTCCCCGTCGTACCACGTGTGAAACCCCACACTGGTGCCACAGCTCGAGAAAACCCACAAGATCCCTCCGCCATCGCGAGATGAGGGCCATCTTTTCCTGCATGGCCTGGAGAGCAGTCCCAAGTCCTCTCTCCAAACTTCACAGGAGGCTTGACTCCCTTTAGGCCACAAAGTGGGCTCCAAGAGGTGCCCGTCGCGACTCGAAAGGAGAGCGGAGTCCTTTGCTTCCCTTCAACATGAGGCCTGACTCCCTGGGTGAGTCTGGAATGCAAACCTGAGATCCCTGTGGCCCTTGGAGAGGAACATTAGGTCCTGGACACAAGCCTAGATGAGGTCTCCTTTGCCCTGCAGTGACTCGAGCGCAACCCCCAGCTCTCCCTCGCAACTCAAATGGATGATTGGACTTCCCTGGCCCAACACAAGAGGAAGCCTGAAATCCCCATCGTAACTCGAGAATCCCGCCGCAACTCGAGAAAAACCACGTGGCTCCCCCGTCATCGCAAGATGAGGCCCTTGGCCGCTACAGCGTATCAAGGGAAGTCCCACGTTCCATCCTGAAGTACAAAACGGTACTTGGCACCCTTGATGCGACCCCCAAAGTTCCCTGACATACCGGTCTCACTCGAGGGAAACACCAAAGTTCACGGCACCACTTCCTGTGAGCCCCTTCACCCCTCCTGATCGCGACAGAAGGGTCGATTCCCATGTTTTGTCTGCAAGGGGTTCCCGACGTTCCCTGCGAACCTCCGGATGAGGCCGGTCTCATGAGGAAATTCGCAAAGTAGCCTCATGGTTGGTGCCAAATGCTGAAAGATCCCGAATTCCCGGTCCACTCTAGATAAGAACCTGACGCCCGGACATCTCTTCGAAGGCAACCCTGTGGATGAAGGCACAACACGAAGGGACACTGACATCCCCATGAATCGTCTGGAAAAACCCGCAGATTCCACTCACAGCTCCAAATGTGGACTGTCACCTCGTGAACAACTCGAGAGGCAAGTGAAGTTGCATTCCTTCACACAAGACGAGGCCTTACTCTCCTGTCCCAACTCTTCAGGGACCCTGCAATTGGAGTCAGAAATGGAGAGGAACCCTGAGGTTCCTGCCTCAACTAGAGAAGAGGCCCTCTTCCATTGAACCAAACTCAGTGGTGTCCCGAGAGGCCCCTCCCAACACCACAGTATCCCTGAATTCTCAGAGGCTCCCTGAGAAGCTACCTGAGGTCACTGGCACAAGTCGAGGGAACCCAGAGTTTCCTGAAGTAACCCGAGAAAGACTTGGAGAGTCCTTTTTCAACGTCTCTTGATGCCCGATTCCCCTACCATGACTCCAGAGCAAGGACGCGCTCCCCTCGCCACAAGCAGGAAAAATGACTTCCCTAGTACCACACAAGAGGCTCCCTGAGTACCCCATCGTACCTCGTGAGAAAACCCACACTGGCGCCGCAGTTCGAGAAAAACCACAAGATGCCCCCGTCAAGGAGAGATGGGGGCCTTCTTTTCCTGCCTGACCTGGAGAGCAATTCCTGGTCCTCTCTCCAAACTTCACAGGAGTATTGACTCCCTTTAGGCCACTCAGTTGGGTCCAAGAAATACCCAGTGCGACTCGAGAGGAGAGCGGAGTCCTTTGCTTCCCTGGAGACGAGGCCTGACTCCCCGGGTGAGTTTGGAATGCAACCCCGAGATCCCTGTCGCCCCTGGAGTGGAACATTATGTCCTAGACACAAGCCTAGATGAGGTCTATTTTGCCCTACAGTGACTCGAGAGCAACCTCCATCTCTCCCTCACAATTTGAATGGAAGATTGGTCTTCCCACGGTCAACACAAGAGGAAGTCTAAATTTCCCATCGTAATTCGAGAATTCAGCCTCAAGTCTTAAAAACCATGTGGTTCCCCCTTCATCGCAATATGAGGCCCTTGCCAGCTAGAGTCTCAAGAGAAGTCCCACGTTCCATCTTAAAGTTCGAAATGCTACTTGGCACCCTTGATGCGACCCCAAAGTTCCCCAACATACCGGTCTCACTCCAGGGGAACACCGAAGTTCCCGGTGTCTCCAGGGAAGTCCCATGTTCCGCCCTGAAGGGCGACACGGTACTTGACACCCTTGATGCGACCGCAAAAGTTCCCCGACACGCTGGGTTCCCTCGAGGGGAACACCGAGGGTCCCGGCACCACTTCATCTGAACCCCTTCTCCCTTCATGATCGCGACAGGAGAGTCGATTCCCCTGCGTGGTCTGGAAGGGGTTCCCGGCCTTCCTGGCGCACCTCAGGATGAGGCCGGTCTCAGGAGGAAATTCGAGACTAGCCACGTGTGAGGTGCCACGTGCCGAACGACCCTGATTTTCCAGTCCGCTCTTGATAAGAACCCGATGCCCGGACACCTCTTCGAAGGCAACCCTGTGGGTGAAGGCACAACACGAAGGGGCACTGCCACCCCCGTGCATCGTCCGCAAAGACCCGCGGGTTCCACACACAGCTCGACGAGGGGCCTGAGACCCCCTGAGCAACTCGAGAGGCCAGCGGGGTTCCCTTCCTCAGACAAGATGAGGCCTGTCTCTCCTGTCCCAACTCTGCAGGGACCCTGCGGTCGGAGTCCGAAACGGAGAGGAAGCCTGAGGTTCCTGCCTCCCCTCGAGGTGAGGCCCTCTTCCGTTGCGCCAGACCCAGCGGAGTCCCGAGGGGCCCCGCCACCTCCACAGGATCCCTCGCCTCTCAGAGGCACCCTGGGAAGTTCCCTAAGGTCCCCGGCAGAAGGCGAGGGACACGAGGGTTTCGCGCCGCCCCCCGAGAAAGACCTCGAGAGTCCTTCTTCAACGCGTCTCGAGGCCCTAGTCCCCTCCCGTGACTCGAGAGCCAGGACGCGCTCCCCCTCGCCACGCGCATGGAGACCTGACTTCCCTGGCGCCGCACGAGAGGCTCCCTGAGATCCTCGTCGTGCCTCGGGAGAAAACCCCCACGGGCGCCGCAGCTCGAGGAAACCCCTGAGACGCCCCCGTCCTCGCGAGCTGAGGGCCTTCTTTTCCTGCATGGCCTGGAGAGCAATCCCGGGTCCTCTCTCCAAACGGAAGAGGAGGCTGGACTCCCTTGAGGCCGCTCAGGGGGCTCCAAGAGACCCGTGTCGCGACTCGAGAGGAGAGCGGAGTCCTTGGCTTCCCCTCGAGACGAGGCCTGACTCCCCGGGGGAGCCTGGAATGCAACCCCGAGATCCCTGCCTTCCCTGAAGAGGAATATTAGGTCCCGGACACACGCCTAGGTGAGGTCTCTTCGGCCCTGCAGTGACTCGAGCGCAACCCCCAGCTTTCCCTCGCAACCCGAGAGGAAGATTGGGCATCCCAGGGTCAACCCAAGGGGAAGGCTGAGATCCCTGCCGCAACTCTAGAAAAACCACGTGGTTCCCACCTCTTGGCAAGATGAGGCCCTTGCCCGCGACGGCGTCTCAAGGGAAGTCCCCTGTTCCGCCCTGAAGGGCGAAACGGTCCCTGACAGCCTTCCTGCAATCCCCAAAAGTACCCCGACACGCCGGGGTCCCCCGAGGGGAACACCGAGGGTCCCGGCACCGCTTCCTCTGAGCCCCTTCTCCCCTCCTGATCGCGACAGGAGAGGCGATTCCCCTGCGTGGTCTGGAAGGGGTTCCCGGCCTTCCCGGCGCACCTCAGGATGAGGCCGGTCTCACGAGGAAATTCGAGACGAGCCACGTGGGTGGGGCCACAGGCCGAACGCCCCCGATTCCCCGGTCCGCTCTTGAGAAGGACCCGAGGCCCGGACCCCTCTTCGAAGGCAACCCTGTGGGTGAAGGCACAACACGAAGGGGCACTGCCACCCCCGTGCATCGTCCGCAAAGACCCGCGGGTTCCACACACAGCTCGACGAGGGGCCTGAGATCCCCTGAGCAACTCGAGAGGCCAGCGGGGTTCCCTTCCTCAGACAAGACGAGGCCTGACTCTCCTGTCCCAACTCTGCAGGGACCCTGTGGTCGGAGTCTGAAGCGGAGAGGAAGCCTGAGGTTCCTGCCGCCCCTCGAGGTGAGGCCCTCTTCCGTTGCGCCAGACCCAGCGGAGTCCCGAGGGGCCCCGCCACCTCCACAGGATACCTCGCCTCTCAGAGGCACCCTGGGAAGTTCCCTAAGGTCCCCGGCAGAAGGCGAGGGAAACGAGGGTTTCCCGCCGCCCCTGGAGAAAGACCTCGAGTGCTGAGAGCCGGCATATTGCATATTGAGTGAGGATCTTGAATAGCTCAACTGGAATTCTATCACTGCCGGGAGCCAGCGTGAGGCACTCCGCCCATGACAAAGGTCATGAGGAAGGAGGCTCGGCATACGCAAAGGCGGGATCGAGCCTCAGGAGTCCCCCTGGAGATTCTCGAGCATCTACCCCCAAAACCAGAGTCTGCCTACTTTCTGCTTTGTGCTTTCCCCTACCCCTCTTACTTTATGGGGGGCTGTCCCCCACTACCTCTCTCTGAAAAGAGGGTTAGCTTACAGCTCCAGTTAATAATTCCTGGATGTGACAGTGTTTCAACCTACAAACTCCTTTGGAAATCCTCTAGCCTGCCTGAATGGGTTTTTCCGGCCACATGTGATTGTTCAGAGCCTGCCAACTGTGAGAGGCAGGAGATGTTCTAAACTGCCTAAACACAGATTCCTTTGAGTAGTTAAAAGATTGATTAGAAAATGTATTGGTGAAGGGTTTTTCACTTGTTGGGCCAATGTTTGCTGCTAAGTCTCCATACTCCTTACCTACTGTGTCTTTGGCAGTGTATTGATTGATATAATGGGTGTATAGAAATGTAAAATGCAGCTTTGTCCAATGCTTTTTGGAAGGCTGGTGCCTGACTTTGGAATAATCACCTTTAGAGAAAAATAAGTTTCTTAAAATGTTAACAGGCCTCCGGGCCAGAAGATGATGTCAATCACCTGAACTTTTGCATATGATAAGTTTGAAAGCCTGACTTAGATTAGAACCAGGAACTGCTGTCCTTACATGACTCCACCCCTTCCCCCATTATCCTCTATGCATACCTTAAGGTATAAAAACTACTTTGGAAAATAAAGTGCGGGCCTTGTTCACTGAAACTTGGTCTCCCCATGTCACTATCTCTCCCAAATTCCAGCTGAGCGTCCATCTGGAGCGCCGATGTCCTCTGCGACCATTTATTTGCCTGGGCTTCTAAGACCCACTCGAGAAGGTGTCTAAGGTGGGGCACCTTCCGCTATTCGAGAGGGCGCCTGCGGCCTCCGTGGTCAGAGCTAACCTGGTGTCACGGGTTATATTGATTTTCCGCGTAAACCAAGCCACTCAGCTTCTTTTCTCCACTGAATTTCCCTACTGAGCTATCCTTCTATCAGCCGCTTTTCTCCACTGAATTTCCTCACTGAGTTATCCTTATTCTATTACTCTTTGTATCCTTAATTAAAGTGTAATTAAGCAGTTATTCCCTGACCCTCGCCTAGCCGTCTCTCCTTCGAATACCCTGGATAAGCCGGGGCTGGTCCCCGGAACTCGAGAGTCCTTCTTCAACGCGTCTCGAGGCCCTACTCCCCTCCCGTGACTCGAGAGCCAGGACGCGCTCCCCCTCGCCACGCGCATGGAGACCTGACTTCCCTGGCGCCGCACGAGAGGCTCCCTGAGATCCTCGTCGTGCCTCGGGAGAAAACCCCCACGGGCGCCGCAGCTCGAGGAAACCCCTGAGACACCCCCGTCCTCGCGAGCTGAGGGCCTTCTTTTCCTGCATGGCCTGGAGAGCAATCCCGGGTCCTCTCTCCAAACGGAAGAGGAGGCTGGACTCCCTTGAGGCCGCTCAGGGGGCTCCAAGAGACCCGCGTCGCGACTCGAGAGGAGAGCGGAGTCCTTGGCTTCCCCTCGAGACGAGGCCTGACTCCCCGGGGGAGCCTGGAATGCAACCCAGAGATCCCTGCCTTCCCTGCAGAGGAATATTAGGTCCCGGACACACGCCTAGGTGAGGTCTCTTTGGCCCTGCAGTGACTCGAGCGCAACCCCCAGCTTTCCCTCGCAACCCGAGGGGAAGATTGGGCTTCCCAGGGCCAACCCAAGGGGAAGGCTGAGATCCCCGTCGTAACTCGAGAATGCCGCCGCAACTCGAGAAAAACCACGTGGTTCCCACCTCTTGTCAAGATGAGGCCCTTGCCCGCGACGGCGTCTCAAGGGAAGTCCCCTGTTCCGCCCTGAAGGGCGAAACGGTCCCTGACAGCCTTCCTGCGACCCCCAAAAGTCCCCCGACACGCCGGGTTCCCCCGAGGGGAACACCGAGGGTCCCGGCACCGCTTCCTCTGAGCCCCTTCTGCCCTCCTGATCGCGACAGGAGAGGCGATTCCCCTGCGTGGTCTGGAAGGGGTTCCCGGCCTTCCCGGCGCACCTCAGGATTAGGCCGGTCTCACGAGGAAATTCGAGACGAGCCACGTGGGTGGGGCCACATGCCGAACGCCCCCGATTCCCCGGTCCGCTCTTGAGAAGGACCCGAGGCCCGGAACCCTCTTCGAAGGCAACCCTGTGGGTGAAGGCACAACACGAAGGGGCACTGCCACCCCCGTGCATCGTCCGCAAAGACCCGCGGGTTCCACACACAGCTCGACGAGGGGCCTGAGACCCCCTGAGCAACTCGAGAGGCCAGCGGGGTTCCCTTCCTCAGACAAGACGAGGCCTGACTCTCCTGTCCCAACTATGCAGGGACCCTGCGGTCGGAGTCCGAAACGGAGAGGAAGCCTGAGGTTCCTGCCTCCCCTCGAGGTGAGGCCCTCTTCCGTTGCCCCAGACCCAGCGGAGTCCCAAGGGGCCCCGCCACCGCCACAGGATCCCTCGCCTCTCAGAGGCACCCTGGGAAGTTCCCTAAGGTCCCCGGCAGAAGGCGAGGGAAACGAGGGTTTCGCGCTGCCCCCCGAGAAAGACCTCGAGAGTCCTTCTTCAACGCGTCTCGAGGCCCTAGTCCCCTCCCGTGACTCGAGAGCCAGGACGCGCTCCCCCTCGCCACGCGCATGGAGACCTGACTTCCCTGGCGCCGCACGAGAGGCTCCCTGAGATCCTCGTCGTGCCTCGGGAGAAAACCCCCACGGGCGCCGCAGCTCGAGGAAACCCCTGAGACGCCCCCGTCCTCGCGAGCTGAGGGCCTTCTTTTCCTGCATGGCCTGGAGAGCAATCCCGGGTCCTCTCTCCAAACGGAAGAGGAGGCTGGACTCCCTTGAGGCCGCTCAGGGGGCTCCAAGAGACCCGTGTCGCGACTCGAGAGGAGAGCGGAGTCCTTGGCTTCCCCTCGAGACGAGGCCTGACTCCCCGGGGGAGCCTGGAATGCAACCCCGAGATCCCTGCCTTCCCTGAAGAGGAATATTAGGTCCCGGACACACGCCTAGGTGAGGTCTCTTCGGCCCTGCAGTGACTCGAGCGCAACCCCCAGCTTTCCCTCGCAACCCGAGAGGAAGATTGGGCATCCCAGGGTCAACCCAAGGGGAAGGCTGAGATCCCTGCCGCAACTCTAGAAAAACCACGTGGTTCCCACCTCTTGGCAAGATGAGGCCCTTGCCCGCGACGGCGTCTCAAGGGAAGTCCCCTGTTCCGCTCTGAAGGGCGAAACGGTCCCTGACAGCCTTCCTGCAATCCCCAAAAGTACCCCGACACGCCGGGGTCCCCCGAGGGGAACACCGAGGGTCCCGGCACCGCTTCCTCTGAGCCCCTTCTCCCCTCCTGATCGCGACAGGAGAGGCGATTCCCCTGCGTGGTCTGGAAGGGGTTCCCGGCCTTCCCGGCGCACCTCAGGATGAGGCCGGTCTCACGAGGAAATTCGAGACGAGCCACGTGGGTGGGGCCACAGGCCGAACGCCCCCGATTCCCCGGTCCGCTCTTGAGAAGGACCCGAGGCCCGGACCCCTCTTCGAAGGCAACCCTGTGGGTGAAGGCACAACACGAAGGGGCACTGCCACCCCCGTGCATCGTCCGCAAAGACCCGCGGGTTCCACACACAGCTCGACGAGGGGCCTGAGATCCCCTGAGCAACTCGAGAGGCCAGCGGGGTTCCCTTCCTCAGACAAGACGAGGCCTGACTCTCCTGTCCCAACTCTGCAGGGACCCTGCGGTCGGAGTCTGAAGCGGAGAGGAAGCCTGAGGTTCCTGCCGCCCCTCGAGGTGAGGCCCTCTTCCGTTGCGCCAGACCCAGCGGAGTCCCGAGGGGCCCCGCCACCTCCACAGGATACCTCGCCTCTCAGAGGCACCCTGGGAAGTTCCCTAAGGTCCCCGGCAGAAGGCGAGGGAAACGAGGGTTTCCCGCCGCCCCTGGAGAAAGACCTCGAGTGCTGAGAGCCGGCATATTGCATATTGAGTGAGGATCTTGAATAGCTCAACTGGAATTCTATCACTGCCGGGAGCCAGCGTGAGGCACTCCGCCCATGACAAAGGTCATGAGGAAGGAGGCTCGGCATACGCAAAGGCGGGATCGAGCCTCAGGAGTCCCCCTGGAGATTCTCGAGCATCTACCCCCAAAACCAGAGTCTGCCTACTTTCTGCTTTGTGCTTTCCCCTACCCCTCTTACTTTATGGGGGGCTGTCCCCCACTACCTCTCTCTGAAAAGAGGGTTAGCTTACAGCTCCAGTTAATAATTCCTGGATGTGACAGTGTTTCAACCTACAAACTCCTTTGGAAATCCTCTAGCCTGCCTGAATGGGTTTTTCCGGCCACATGTGATTGTTCAGAGCCTGCCAACTGTGAGAGGCAGGAGATGTTCTAAACTGCCTAAACACAGATTCCTTTGAGTAGTTAAAAGATTGATTAGAAAATGTATTGGTGAAGGGTTTTTCACTTGTTGGGCCAATGTTTGCTGCTAAGTCTCCATACTCCTTACCTACTGTGTCTTTGGCAGTGTATTGATTGATATAATGGGTGTATAGAAATGTAAAATGCAGCTTTGTCCAATGCTTTTTGGAAGGCTGGTGCCTGACTTTGGAATAATCACCTTTAGAGAAAAATAAGTTTCTTAAAATGTTAACAGGCCTCCGGGCCAGAAGATGATGTCAATCACCTGAACTTTTGCATATGATAAGTTTGAAAGCCTGGCTTAGATTAGAACCAGGAACTGCTGTCCTTACATGACTCCACCCCTTCCCCCATTATCCTCTATGCATACCTTAAGGTATAAAAACTACTTTGGAAAATAAAGTGCGGGCCTTGTTCACTGAAACTTGGTCTCCCCATGTCACTATCTCTCCCAAATTCCAGCTGAGCGTCCATCTGGAGCGCCGATGTCCTCTGCGACCATTTATTTGCCTGGGCTTCTAAGACCCACTCGAGAAGGTGTCTAAGGTGGGGCACCTTCCGCTATTCGAGAGGGCGCCTGCGGCCTCCGTGGTCAGAGCTAACCTGGTGTCACGGGTTATATTGATTTTCCGCGTAAACCAAGCCACTCAGCTTCTTTTCTCCACTGAATTTCCCTACTGAGCTATCCTTCTATCAGCCGCTTTTCTCCACTGAATTTCCTCACTGAGTTATCCTTATTCTATTACTCTTTGTATCCTTAATTAAAGTGTAATTAAGCAGTTATTCCCTGACCCTCGCCTAGCCGTCTCTCCTTCGAATACCCTGGATAAGCCGGGGCTGGTCCCCGGAACTCGAGAGTCCTTCTTCAACGCGTCTCGAGGCCCTACTCCCCTCCCGTGACTCGAGAGCCAGGACGCGCTCCCCCTCGCCACGCGCATGGAGACCTGACTTCCCTGGCGCCGCACGAGAGGCTCCCTGAGATCCTCGTCGTGCCTCGGGAGAAAACCCCCACGGGCGCCGCAGCTCGAGGAAACCCCTGAGACACCCCCGTCCTCGCGAGCTGAGGGCCTTCTTTTCCTGCATGGCCTGGAGAGCAATCCCGGGTCCTCTCTCCAAACGGAAGAGGAGGCTGGACTCCCTTGAGGCCGCTCAGGGGGCTCCAAGAGACCCGCGTCGCGACTCGAGAGGAGAGCGGAGTCCTTGGCTTCCCCTCGAGACGAGGCCTGACTCCCCGGGGGAGCCTGGAATGCAACCCAGAGATCCCTGCCTTCCCTGCAGAGGAATATTAGGTCCCGGACACACGCCTAGGTGAGGTCTCTTTGGCCCTGCAGTGACTCGAGCGCAACCCCCAGCTTTCCCTCGCAACCCGAGGGGAAGATTGGGCTTCCCAGGGCCAACCCAAGGGGAAGGCTGAGATCCCCGTCGTAACTCGAGAATGCCGCCGCAACTCGAGAAAAACCACGTGGTTCCCACCTCTTGTCAAGATGAGGCCCTTGCCCGCGACGGCGTCTCAAGGGAAGTCCCCTGTTCCGCCCTGAAGGGCGAAACGGTCCCTGACAGCCTTCCTGCGACCCCCAAAAGTCCCCCGACACGCCGGGTTCCCCCGAGGGGAACACCGAGGGTCCCGGCACCGCTTCCTCTGAGCCCCTTCTGCCCTCCTGATCGCGACAGGAGAGGCGATTCCCCTGCGTGGTCTGGAAGGGGTTCCCGGCCTTCCCGGCGCACCTCAGGATTAGGCCGGTCTCACGAGGAAATTCGAGACGAGCCACGTGGGTGGGGCCACATGCCGAACGCCCCCGATTCCCCGGTCCGCTCTTGAGAAGGACCCGAGGCCCGGAACCCTCTTCGAAGGCAACCCTGTGGGTGAAGGCACAACACGAAGGGGCACTGCCACCCCCGTGCATCGTCCGCAAAGACCCGCGGGTTCCACACACAGCTCGACGAGGGGCCTGAGACCCCCTGAGCAACTCGAGAGGCCAGCGGGGTTCCCTTCCTCAGACAAGACGAGGCCTGACTCTCCTGTCCCAACTATGCAGGGACCCTGCGGTCGGAGTCCGAAACGGAGAGGAAGCCTGAGGTTCCTGCCTCCCCTCGAGGTGAGGCCCTCTTCCGTTGCCCCAGACCCAGCGGAGTCCCAAGGGGCCCCGCCACCGCCACAGGATCCCTCGCCTCTCAGAGGCACCCTGGGAAGTTCCCTAAGGTCCCCGGCAGAAGGCGAGGGAAACGAGGGTTTCCCGCCGCCCCCCGACAAAGACCTCGAGAGTCCTTCTTCAACGCGTGTCGAGGCCCTAGTCCCCTCCCGTGACTCGAGAGCCAGGATGCGCTCCCCCTCGCCACGCGCATGGAGACCTGACTTCCCTGGCACCGCACGAGAGGCTCCCTGAGATCCTCATCGTGCCTCAGGAGAAAACCCCCACGGGCGCCGCAGATCGAGGAAACCCCTGAGACGCCACCGTCCTCGCGAGCTGAGAGCCTTCTTTTCCTGCATGGCCTGGAGAGCAATCCCGGGTCCTCTCTCCAAACGGAAGAGGAGGCTGGACTCCCTTGAGGCCGCTCAGGGGGCTCCAAGAGACCCGCGTCGCGACTCGAGAGGAGAGCGGAGTCCTTGGCTTCCCCTCGAGACGAGGCCTGACTCCCCGGGGGAGCCTGGAATGCAACCCCGAGATCCCTGCCTTCCCTGGAGAGGAATATTAGGTCCCGGACACACGACTAGGTGAGGTCTCTTCGGCCCTGCAGTGACTCGAGCGCAACCCCCAGCTTTCCCTCGCAACCCGAGGGGAAGATTGGGCTTCCCAGGGCCAACCCAAGGGGAAGGCTGAGATCCCCGTCGTAACTCGAGAATGCCGCCGCAACTCGAGAAAAACCACGTGGTTCCCACCTCTTGGCAAGATGAGGCCCTTGTCCGCGACGGCGTCTCAAGGGAAGTCCCGTGTTCTGCCCTGAAGGGCGAAACGGTCCCTGACAGCCTTCGTGCGACCCCCAAAGGTCCCCCGACACGCCGGGGTCCCTCGAGGGGAACACCGAGGGTCCCGGCACCGCTTCCTCTGAGCCCCTTCTGCCCTCCTGATCGCGACAGGAGAGGCGATTCCCCTGCGTGGTCTGGAAGGGGTTCCCGGCCTTCCCGGCGCACCTCAGCATGAGGCCGGTCTCACGAGGAAATTCGAGACGAGCCACGTGGGTGGGGCCACATGCCGAACGCCCCCGATTTCCCGGTCCGCCCTTGAGAAGGACCCGAGGCCCGGACCCCTCTTCGAAGGCAACCCTGTGGGTGAAGGCACAACACGAAGGGGCACTGCCACCCCCGTGCATCGTCCGCAAAGTCCCGCGGGTTCCACACACAGCTCGACGAGGGACCCCCTGAGCAACTCGAGAGGCCAGCGGGGTTCCCTTCCTCAGACAAGACGAGGCCTGACTCTCCTGTCTCAACTATGCAGGGACCCTGGGGTCGGAGTCCGAAAATGAGAGGAAGCCTGAGGTTCCTGCTTCCCCTCGAGGTGAGGCCCTCTTCCGTTGCGCCAGACCCAGCGGAGTCCCGAGGGGCCCCGCCACCTCCACAGGATCCCTCGCCTCTCAGAGGCACCCTGGCAAGTTCCCTAAGGTCCCTGGAGGAAGGTGAGGGAAACGAGGGTTTCCCGCCACCCCCCGAGAAAGACCTCGAGAGTCTTTCTTCAACGCGTGTCGAGGCCCTAGTCCCCTCCCGTGACTCGAGAGCCAGGACGCGCTCCCCCTCGCCACGCGCATGGAGACCTGACTTCCCTGGCGCCGCACGAGAGGCTCCCTGAGATCCTCGTCGTGCCTCGGGAGAAAACCCCCACGGGCGCCGCAGCTCGAGGAAACCCCGGAGACGCCCCCGTCCTCGCGTGCTGAGGGCCTTCTTTTCCTGCATGGCCTGGAGAGCAATCCCGGGTCCTCTCTCCAAACGGAAGAGGAGGCTGGACTCCATTGAGGCCGCTCAGGGGGCTCCAAGAGACCCGCGTCGCGACTCGAGAGCAGAGCGCAGTCCTTGGCTTCCCCTCGAGACGAGGCCTGACTCCCCAGGGGAGCCTGGAATGCAACCCCGAGATCCCTGCCTTCCCTGGAGAGGAATATTAGGTCCCGGACACACGCCTAGGTGAGGTCTCTTCGGCCCTGCAGTGACTCGAGCGCAACCCCCAGCTTTCCCTCGCCACCCGAGGGGAAGATTGGGCTTCCCAGGGCCAACCCAAGGGGAAGGCTGAGATCCCCGTCGTAACTCGAGAATCCCGCCGCAACTCGAGAAAAACCACGTGGTTCCCACCTCTTGGCAAGATGAGGCCCTTGCCCGCGACGGCGTCTCAAAGGAAGTCCCCTGTTCCGCCCTGAATGGCGAAACGGTCCCTGACAGCCTTCCTGCGACCCCCAAAAGTCCCCTTACACGCCGGGGTCCCCCGAGGGGAACACCGAGGGTCCCGGCACCGCTTCCTCTGAGCCCCTTCTGCCCTCCTGATCGCGACAGGAGAGGCGATTCCCCTGCGTGGTCTGGAAGGGGTTCCCGGCCTTCCCGGCGCACCTCAGCATGAGGCCGGTCTCACAAGGAAATTCGAGACGAGCCACGTGGGTGGGGCCACATGAAGAACGCCCCCGATTCCCCGGTACGCTCTTGAGAAGGACCCGAGGCCCGGACCCCTGTTCGAAGGCAACCCTGTGGGTGAAGGCACAACACGAAGGGGCACTGCCACCCCCGTGCATCGTCCGCAAAGACCCGCAGGTTCCACACACAGCTCGACAAGGGGCCTGAGACCCACTGAACGACTCGAGAGGCAAGCAGAGTTCCATTACTCAGACAAGACGAGGCCTGACTCTCCTGTCCCAACCCTGCAGGGACCCTGCGGTCGGAGTCAGAAATGGAGAGGAAGCCTGAGGTTCCTGCCTCCATTCGAGATGAGGCCCTCTTCGATTGCACCAAACCCAGTTGAGTAACGAAAGGCCCCTCCCAAATCCACAGTGTCCCTGACTTCTCAGAGGCACCCTGAGAAGTTGCCTGAGGTCACCGACACAAGTCGAGGGAACCCAGGGTTCCCTGCCGCAACCCGAGAAAGAACTCGAGAGTCCTTCTTCAATGCGTCTTGAGGCCAGATTCGCCTACTATGACTCGAGAGCAATCACGCACTCCCCTTCACCACACGCACGGAGACCTGACGTCCCTAGCACCACACGAGAGGCTCTCTGAGCTCCCCGTCATACCTCGTGAGAAATCTGATACTGGCGCCACAGCTGGAGAAAACCCACGAGACGCCCCCGTCATCGCGAGATGAGGGCCTTTTTTTCTGCATGGCCAGGAAAACAATCCCGAGTCATCTCTCCAAACTCCATAGGAGGCTTCACTACCTTTTCGCCACGCAGTGGGCTCCAAGAGATACCCGTCGCGACTCGACAGGAGAGCGGAGTCCTTTTCTTCCCCTCAAGACGAGGCCTGACTCTCCGGGTGAGTCGAGAATGCAACCCTGAGGTCCCTGTCGGCCCAGTAGTGGAACACTAGGTCCTGGACACAAGCGTAGATGAGGTCTATTTTGCCCTGCAGTGACTGGAGAGCAATCCCCAGTTCTAACTTGCAACTCGAATGGAATACTGGATTTTCCTGACGCCACACAAGAGGCTCCCTGAAATCCCTGTGGTACTTCATGAGACACCCCACACTGGCGCTGCAGCTCGAGAAAACCCACGAGACGCCACCGTCATCTCGAGATGAGGGCCTTCTTTTCCTGCATGGCCTGGAGTCCAATCCCGAGTCCTCTCTCCAAACTCCACAGGAGGCTTGACTCCCTTTAGTACACACATTGGGCTCCAAGAGATACCCATCGCGACTCGAGACGAGAGCGGAATTCTTTGCTTACCCTCGAGGTGAGAACTGACTCCCTGGATGAGTCTGGAATGCAAACCCGAGATCGCTGTCGCCCCTGGAGAGCAACGTTAGATCCTGGACACAAGCCTAGATTAGGTCTCTTTTGCCCTGCAGTGACTCTAGCGCAATCCCCAGCTCCCCCTCGCAACGCGAATGGAAGATTGGATTTCAAGGCCAACAAGAGGAAGCCTAAATTCCCGGTCATAACTCGAGAATCCCGCCGCAACTCGAGCAAAACCACGTGGTTCTCCCGTCATCGCAAGATGAGGCCCTTGCCCGCTACAGCGTTTCAAAAGATGTCCCAGGTTCCGTCTTGAAATGCGAAACGGTACTTGGCACCCTTGATGCGACCCCAAAAGTCCCCCAACACGCCGGTCTCACTCAAGGGGAACACCGAGGTTCCCGGCACTTCATTTAAGCCCCTTCTCCCCTCCTGATCGTGACCGGTGGGTCGATTCCCCTGCTTTGTCTGCAAGGGGGCCCGACCTTCCCTGCACAACTCAGGATGAGGCCGGTCTCATGGGGAAATTCTATACGTAGCTTTGTGGGTGGTGCCACTTGCTGAAAGACTCCAATTTCCCGGTCCGCTCTTGATAAGAATCCGATGCTCGGACACCTCTTGGAAGGCAGCCTTGAGTATGAAGGTACAACACGAAGGGGCACTAACACACCTGTGCATCATCCGGAAAAACGGGCAGGTTACACACACAGCTCGACAAGTGGCCTGTCACCTCGAGAAGAACTCGAGAGGCAAGAGGAGTCCCATCCTCCAGACAAGACGAGGCCTGACTCTCCTGTCCCAACTCTGCAGGGACCCTGTGGTTGGAGTCCGAAAAGGAGAGGAAGCCTAAGTTTCCTGTCTCCCCTCGAGACGAGGCCCTCTTCCATTGCGCCAAGCCCAGCGGAGTCCCGAGAGGCCCCGCCAACTCCACAGCATCCCTCACCTATCAGAGGCACCATGGGAAGTTCCCTCAGGTCCCCAGCAGAAGTCGAGGGAAACGAGACTTTTTCGCCGCAACCCCAGAAAGACCTCGAGTGTCCTTCTTCAACGCATCTGGAGGCCCTAGTCCTCTCCCATGACTGGAGAGCCATGACGCGCTCCCCCTCACCACGCACACAGAGACCTGACTTCCCTGGCACCGCACGAGAGGCTCCCTGAGATCCTCGTCTTGCCTCGTGAGAAAACCCCCACGGGCGCCGCAGCTCGAGGAAACCCCTGAGAAGCACCCATCCTCGCGAGGTGAGGGCCTTCTTTTCCTGCCTGACCCAGAGCACAATCCCGAGTCCTCTCTCCAAACTGAAGAGAAGGCCTGACTCCCTTGAGGCCACTCAGTGGGCTCCAAGAGATCTGCGTCGCCACTTGAGAGGAGAGCGGCATCCTTGGCTTGCCCTCGAGGCGAGGCCTGACTCCCCGGGGGAGTCTGGAACGCCACCCTGAGATCCCTGTCTTCCCTTGAGAGGAACGTTAAGTCCCGGACACAGGCCTAGATGAGGTCTCTTTGGCCCTTCAGTGACTCGAGTGCAACCCTCAGCTTTCCCTCGCAACTCGAATGGAAGATTAGGCTTCCCGGGGCCAACACAAGAGGAAGCCTGAAATCCCCGTCGTAACTCTAGAATCCCGCCGCAACTCGAGAAAATCCACATGGTCCCAACGTCTTCGCAAGATGAGGCCCTTGCCCGCTACGGCGTCTCAAGGGAAGTCCCAGGTTCTGTCCTGAAGTGCGAAACGGTACCTGACTCCTTTCATGCAACCCCGAAAAGTCCCCCACACGCCGGTTTCCCTCGAGGGTAACACCGAGGGTTCCGTCCCCACTTCATCTGAGCCCCTTCTCCCCTCCTGATGGCGACAGGAGAGTCGATCCCCCTGCGTTGTCTGGAAGGCTCCCCGGCCTTCCCAGCACAACTCAGGATGAAGCCGGCCTCACTAGGAAATTTGAGACTAGCCCCGTGGGTGGTCCCACATGCCGAAAGACCCCGATTTCCCTGTCCGCTCTTGAAAAGAACCCGAGGCCCGGACACCTCTTCAAAGGCAACCCAGTGGGTGAAGGCACAACACGAAGGGGCACTGTCACCGTCGTGCATTTCCAGAAACACCCGCAGGTTCCACACACAGCTCAACAAGGGGCCTGAGACCCCCTGAGCACCTCGAGAGGCAAGCGGAGTTCCCTTCCTCAGACAAGACGATTCCTGACTCTCCTGTCCCAATTCTGCAGGGACCCTGCGGTCGGAGTCCGAAACGGAGAGGAAGCCTGAGGTTCCTACCTTCCCTGGAGATGAGGCCCTCTTCCATTGCGCCAAACCCAGCGGAGTCCTGAGAGGCCCCGCCAACTCCACAGCATCCCTCATCTGTCAGAAGCACACTGGGAAGTTCCCTAAGGTCACCGGTAAACTTTTATTGCACAAGGTCCCCATGAAAAGGCCAACGCAGCAGGACAGCCACAGATTCTGTCTGCCATTAAAGGGCAGTAAGGTGCCCTCCCCCCTTCTTTGCTGCCTTGGCGGCCACCAGGGTGCAATTCGCGTACCCTTCCCTTTCCCATCCTAGCAGGTGCTCCAGGGCCCGCTGGCCTACAAAGTGCCAGAAGCAGGGCTGGGCCAGCCGGCCAGAATTCAGGGTTCTGTCCCTTGGACTTCCAGCGGACACTAGGCTGCTTGGGAAAACCGCGCAGACTCTGAGGTTTTTCAGCAGAGGGGTGGAGCGGTAAAGGCCTTGACCCCAAAGACGAGGCCTTTCTGCGACCGCCAGGTTGGGGAGCTCTGAGACTGTGCCAACACAGGGCGGAATACATGGTTCCCTGCTCCACGCAGTCCCCGTTCCCTTACCTGTGTTCCGCACCCCTCCGCTGGGGCCAATGGATGCCGATCCTTGGGGATCCAGGAGTTCACGAAATGGGCATTCCCAGCCGCAATGGCGACCCCCAACAGCACATCTGGAAAGCCCTCCCCCACCCCCGCCAGGAGCCGACCCCCACTGCGAACGGAACCCCACCCCGCCCCACGCCGCCAGGTTTTGCCCCGGCCCTGCCGGGCTCCCGGCGGGTTCCCAGCCATATTGGCGACCCCCGGGAGCACAACAGGGACCGGCCCCCCACCCACAGCGAGCGGAATCTCGACCTGTGCATCCCAGGTTTACCCCACCCTGGCTGCGCTCCCAGCGCGTTTCCAGCTGCAGTGGCCATCTCCGAGAGCACAACTGGGAAGCCCTCCCCTATCCCCGCCAGGAGCCGACACACGCCCTGCGCCGCCCGGGTTCGCTCCGCCCCTGCCGCGCTCCAGGGGCGCTGCCCACCTTCACCAGTGGCTCTCGCTGAGCCCCGTCCCCACGCCCGGTTCCAGGAGAGGCTCTCGGACTTAGCTGCTGCCACCAGCTCAAACATGAGGACAATACATACACCCCACAGAGACAATCCAAGCTGTCTATGATTTAGGGATAAAACGAGGACTACAGAAAGGCAAGATGACCTGACCTAGGAGGGCCATGATATTCTATAGAACCAGACAAAGTTGGTTACCAAGGAAACTTTTTTCCTTGGAACCCGGAAAGCTGGTTCTTTGCATATGCAATGGCCAACAATTAGCTTGTTACCCAAGCCTGCCTTACTGCCACCCCCACCACCCCACTCCCCAGAAGACTGGCTCAAAGAAATATTTTAAATCTCAGGCGGAAACCTGGAAGATGTCTTGTCTGTCTGTTTGGATTAAGGTATGTGTCAGTGTGAGCCCTGTGTTTTTTGATAATATTGCTCAAGTTCTGTGTTCTGATTTCAATGGTCTCAAGACAAGGCAGCCCTTCCAAATCAAACTGCTGGAAATACAAGAAAACATTGACCTAAATGAATGTCAGAGTCCCGTGAACTGGGAACTAGTCAATATTAAATATCTAGTATTTTTGGTTTTGCTCCTCCATTATAGACATGTCTAAGAGTCAACAACATTAAGCACAACATGTTCATAGTGCCTAGGTTTCTTTTGAGGTAAAAATTGCTCTATTGTTATATCTGTCACAAGCTTGTCAGCAAGAAACGACCTGGAAACGACAACAACAAAAGTAAAAAATGTAAATATGATATGAGCTTTTAGACAAACTCTTTACAATAATTATACTCTAAAATATCTGCCTCTCATAGTCTTGATTGAAGGCAGAGGAGAAGGGGATGACAGAGGATAAGATGGTTGGATGGCATCACTGACTCGATGGACATGAGTTTGAGCAAGCCCCTGGAGCTGGTGACGGACACGGAAGCCTGGAGTCCTTCAGGCCACGGGGTCCCAAAGAGTCCGACACGACTGAGAAACTGAACTGAACTGAACTAACAAACGTTTCTCCAGGTGTTTTGGTTACCCGCGTTTCTATCCTTGTGACGACAGTGTATTGAATAGCTAGGTCATTTCCAAATAAATGAAAGTTCTGAAACATTCACGACTTGAAAGGACCTCCCTTTTACACAGAAACAAAAGAGATTTTTGACTCTCCATGAATAGTGTCTGGCACCATCCTGACATGTTAAATGTAAGAAAGCAATTGTTTTGTTTTGTTCTGTTCTGTTCTTGGGGGTGGGGGGAGGGGGGCAGGATATAGCGAATGCCAATTTAAAAGTCAGTTCTTGGTTGCTGAAGGGAAATGTATGACTTGTTATTACAAGAAAGTATGTGGAATGCAATGGCACTTGAGGAAGGAAAACAAAGTAGTTCTGTCTTACAGGTGGCAGTTTCAGGATGGGAGAAGCAAAGGAATGGGTACAGAATGGGATAAGGAGGTTGTAGGGAAAGTGGACCCCCAGAAAAGAGTTCTGTGCCTAGAACAAGTTTTCTTGAGATGTCGAACTGCCTTTTCTAATGGAGTTTAAGTTTCTTTACCTCTTAAGTGATCTCTTCTAGGTTGACCTAGAACAGAAATCTTTGGTTAGCTTTGGCTAAGTGGAGAAGTAGTGTTTCACGGTGACATATGTGATCCTTCCTGACTGTTTGCAGCCCTTTTGATATCGATGCACTGCTTCTGCTGCTGCTGCCGCCGCTGCTGCTGCTAAGTCGTTTCAGTCGTGTCCGACTCTGTGCGACCCCATAGACGGCAGCCCACCAGGCCCCGCAGTCCCTGGGGTTCTCTAGGCAAGAACACTGGAGTGGGTTGCCATTTCCTCCTCCCATGCATGAAAGTGAAAAGTGAACGTGAAGTCGCTCAGTGGTGTCCGACTCTTAGCGACCCCATGGACTGCAGCCTACCAGGCTCCTCCATCCATGGGATTTTCCACGCAAGAGTACTGGAGTGGGGTGCCATTGCCTTCTCCCATATCTATGCACAAGCCTGCCTAAATCATTGACTTCTAGCTAGCTTTGGGATGCCAATGACCATCCACCCTTACAAGGCAACAGAGAAGAGAAAAACACTTACCACAGGAGGTCCTGGTAAGGAACGAGGAACTAACAAGCTCCCGCCAACCAGGATTCTGCAGAGGTCAACAAGAGGTCAGTAAGAGATGGAAGACTGCAGTCCAGAGGTCCTAGCAACTTCCATCTTGCAGCAGAGACCCAGCATAGTCAAAACGAATTCAATGTTGCAAAAAATAAGTAAACAAATAAAGGACAGAAGTTCTTTGAACACATGACTGAGATTAGGGGTGAGGCAGTACATGTACGGTGCCCGGAAAATCTTAAAGTATGAGAAAGGAAAGAAATTAAAGACAACTATCAAGCTGTCCAACCTGATAAAAACGAAAGATTACACAGTTTTTTCTGTATATATTACCAGATAATAATCTGAAAAGGAATTAAAAAAAATTCCCTTTCAATAATGTCAACATGAATACAACACTTTGCCATGGATGTAACGAGGATAACAAGACTGGCACACTGGAACTTATACACCCTGGCTGAAAACTATCCTGAATACATGGACAGGTATTCCATAACAATGGAAAGACTTAAGATGGCAATACCATGGAATACATCTTCAATCTGAAATGAAGATTTGATATGATTTGATCGCTCAGAGCTTTTGTGTCATCAATTGTTATTAAAGTATAAATGAGATAGAGAAAGCTGCTGACTTAGACTTGAGGCGGGGTGTGCGCCCTGCTGGTCTCTAGCCAGATATTCTACAGGCACTAGCAGTCAGCTAAGGAAAGAAAGGCACTGTCTCAGGGAATGGCACCAGGCCCCTCCCCCACGACATGCCTTGAGGTCACATTGGCAGCAGGTGAGTCATCCTGGGCCAAAAACTGATTGACATGAATCTTGAAGAAAGGCAGTATTCCAGGCAAATATATCATTTCCTTAACATAGATTAGGAGAACAAGGTACGAGGAAAACATACTGTTTTGTTCAAGTCGCTTCTGAGCCTATTGGGGGAACCGACCTGAAGCCAGAGTCCAGCAGATATACATAGGATATTTACATCGCTTAAGACAAACATTTCCTCAGGAACAAATGCATTGCTTAGCTCAAGGTTTGTCTGCGAAATTCTTACACATCAGGAGATGGCTCCGAGCTGGGTTTCTACGCACAAGAACATGAATGCAAAGGACAAGCCTGCACAGCCCATCTGCCCCCCTCCCCCACAGCCAGCAGCATTTCCAAGTGACCTCCTAAGGCCTTCCCCAAAATACAGGGGCACCTCTGGGTTTCCTGTTTCCCTCACTTCGAACACTTTTCTTAAAAAAAAAAAAATCCTGCACACTTCTTGATAGAATGCCACAGTGCAAGGAAAACAGGCCTTCAATACTTAAACCTCCCTGTGCCAAACACTTGGGGCTTGGTTTTGTTTTGTTTTGTTTTTTAATTACACCACCACATAATTTAAATTTTTTACAATTTCTAATTATTCAGTACCAAAACACCAAACTTTTATTGCACAAGGTCCCCATGAAAAGGCCCACGCATCAGGACAGCCACAGATTCTGCCATGAAAGGGCAGCAAGGTGCCCTCCCCCTTCTTTGCTGCCTGGGCGGCCACCAGGGTTTGAAATCCATGCACCCTACTAAGTTTCTAGGGTGCAATCCGTGGACCCTTCCCTTTCCCATCCCAGCAGGTGCTCAAGGGCCCGCTGGCTTACAAAGTGCCAGAAGCAGGGCTGGGCCAGCCGGCCAGAGTTCAGTGTTCTGTCCCTTGGACTTCCAGGGGACACTAAGCTGCTTGGGAAAACCGTGCAGACTGAGATTTTTCAGCAAAGGGGTGGAGCGGTAAAGGCCTTGACACCAAGGGCGAGGCCTTTCTGCAACCGCCAGGTTGGGGAGCTCCGAGAATGTGCCAACAGAGGGTGGAATACTTGGTTCCCTGTTCCAAGCAGTCCCAGTTCCCTGACCTGTGGCCCGCAGCCCTCCGCTGCACCCACTAGATGTGGATCCTTGGGGACACAGGAGCGTAGGAAATGGGCGTTCCTAGCCGCAGTGGCGACCCCCGAGAGCACAACTGAGACCGAACCCCCACCCACAGCCATCTAAATCTCGACCCGCGCAGCCCAGGTTTACCCCGCGCCGGGTGCGCTCCCAGCGCGTTTCCAGCCTCAGTGGCCACCACCGAGAGCACAACTGGGAAGCCCTCCCCCACCCCCGCCAGGAGCCGAACCCCGCCCCGCGCCACCCGGGTTCACCCCGCCCCTGCCGCACTCCCAGCGCGTTTCCAGCTGCAGTGGGGACCCCCGAGAGCACAACTGTTACCGCCCCCCACCCCCTCCCGACCAGAACCCCGACCCGCGCCGCCCGGGATCGCCCCGCCCCTGGCGCGCTCCCGGGGAGTTGCCCACTTCCACCAGGGGCTCCTGGTGAGCCCCGTCCCCACGCCCGGTTGCAGCAGAGGCTCTCGGACCTCGCTACTGCCGCCAGGTCAAACACGAGGACAATACATCCACCCCACAGAGACAATCCAAGCTGTCTATGATTTAGGGATAAAACGAGGACTACAGAAAGGAAAGATGTCCTGACCTAGGAGGGCCATGAGAGTCTATAGATCCAAACAAAATTGGGTACCAAGGAAACTTTTTTCCTTGGAACCCGGAAAGCTGGTTCTTTGCATATGCAATGACCAACAATTAGCTTGTTACCCAAGCCTGCCTCGCTGCCACCCCCACCCCCCCCCACTTCCCAGGAAAACGGCTCAAAGAAATATTTTAAATCTCAGGCGGAAAACTGGAAGATGTCTTGTCTGTCTGTCTGGATTAAGGTATATGTCAGTGTGAGCCCTGTGTTTTTTGATAATATTGCTCAAGTTCTGAGTTCTGATTTCAATGGTCTCAAGACAAGGCAGCCCTTCCAAATCAAACTGCTGGAAATACAAGAAAACATTGACCTAAATGAATGTCAGAGTCCCGTGAACTGGGAACTAGTCAATATTAAATATCTAGTATTTTTGGTTTTGCTCCTCCACTATAGACATGTCTAAGAGTCAACAACATTAAGCACAACATGTTCATAGTGCCTAGGTTTCTTTTGAGGTAAAAATTGCTCTATTGTTATATGTGTCACAAGCTTGTCAGCAAGAAAGTACCTGGAAACAGCAACAACCAATGTAAAAAATGTAAATGTGATATGAGCTTTTAGATAAACTCTTAACAATAATTATACTCTAAAATATCTGCCTCTCATAGTCTTGATTGAAGGCAGAGGAGAAGGGGATGACAGAGGATAAGATGGTTGGATGGCATCACTGACTCGATGGACATGAGTTTGAGCAAGCCCCTGGAGTTGGTGATGGACACGGAAGCCTGGCGTCCTGCAGGCCACGGGGTCCCAAAGAGTCAGACTCGACTGAGCAACTGAACTGAACTGAACTTACAATCGTTCCTCCAGGTGTTTTGGTTACCTGAGTTTCTATCCTGGTGCTAAACTAAGTGACGACAGTGTATTGAATAGCTAGGTCACTTCCAAATAAATGAAACTTCTTAAACATTCACGACTTGAAAGGACCTCCCTTTTACACAGAAACAAAAGAGATTTTTGACTCTGCATGAATAGTGACTGGCACCATCCGAACATATTAAATGTAAGAAAGCAATTTTTTTGTTTTGTTTTGTTTTGTTCTGTTCTTGCAGGAAGTGGGGTGGGCGCTATTATCACTGATAGGTATGCTCACCAATCTATCAAATGCCAATATAAGAGTCAGTTCTTGGTTGCTGAAGGGAAATGTATGACTTGTTATTACAAGAATGTATGGAATGCAATCACACTTTAAGAAGGAAAACGAAGTAGTTCTGTCTTACAGGTGGCATTTTCAGGACGGGAGAAGCAAAGGAATGGGTACAGAATGGGATAAGGAGGTTGTAGGGAAAGTAGGCCCCCAGAAAAGAGTTTTGTGCCTAGCACAAGTTTTCTTGAGATGTTGAACTGCCTTTGCTAATGGAGTTTAAGTTTCTTTACCTCTTAAGTGATCTCTTCTAGGTTGACCTAGAACAGAAATCTTTTGTTAGCTTTGGCTAAGAGGAGAAGTATTGTTTCACGGTGACATATGTGATCCTACCTGACTGTTCTCATCCCCTTTTATATCTATGCACTGCTGCTGCTGCTGCTGCAGCTGCTAAGTGGTTCAGTTGAGGCCGACCCTGTGCCACGCCACAGATGGCAGCCCACCAGGCCCCGCAGTCCCTGGGGTTCTCTAGGCAAGAACACTGGAGTGGGTTGCCATTTCCTCCTCCTATGCATGAAAGTGAAAAGTGAAAATGAAGTCGCTCAGTGGTGTCCGACTCTTAGCCACCCCATGGACTGCAGCCTACCAGGCTCCTCCGTCCTTGGGATTTTCCAGGAGTGGGGTGCCATTGCCTTCTCCCATATCTATGCACAAGCCTGCCTAAATAATTGACTTCTAGCCAACTTTGGGATGCCCATGACCATCCACCCTTACCAGGCAACAGAGAAGAGAAAAACACTTACCACAGGAGGTTCTGATAAGGAACAAGGAACTAACAAGCTCCCACCTACCAGGAATCTGCAGAGGTCAACAAGAGGTCAGCAAGAGATGAGAGACTGCAGTCCAGAGGTCCTAGCTACTTCCATTTAGCAACAAACACCCAGGATAGTCAAAACGATTTCAATGTTAAAGAATAAATAAATAAATAAATAAATAAATAAAAGGACAGAAGTTCTTTGAACACATGTCTGAATTTAGGGGTGAGGCATTACATATGTGTCCCAGGATAATCTTAAAGTGTCAGAAAGTAAAGAAATTAAAGACAACTATCAAGCTGTCCAAACTGATAAAAATGAATGATTACACAGTTTTATCTGTATACATTAGCAGATAATAATCTGAAAAGGAATTTTAAAAAATTCCCTTTCAATAATATCAACATGAATAAAACACTTTGCCATGGATGTAACGAGGATGACAAGACTGGCACACTGGAAATTATACACCCTGGCTGAAAACTATCCTGAATACATGGACAGATATTCCATAACGATGGAAAGACTTAAGATGGCAATACCATGGAATGCATCTTCAATCTGAAATGAAGATTTGATATGATTTGATCGCTCAGAGCTTTTGTGTCATCAAGTGTTATTAAAGTATTAAAGAGATAGAGAAAGCTGCTGACTTAGACTTGAGGCGGGGTGGGGGGGGTAGTAAGAGTACCCCCTGCTGGTCTTTAGCCAGATATTCTACAGGCACTAGCAGTCAGCTAAGGAAAGAAAGGAACTGTTTCAGGGAATGGCACCAGGCCCTTCCCCCACGACATGCATTGAGATAATATTGGCAGCAGGTGAGTCATCCCGGGCCAAAACTTGATTGACATGAATCTTGAAGAAAGGCAGTATTGCAGGCAAATATATCATTTCCTTAACATAGATAAGGAGAACAAGCTAGGAAGAAAACATGCTGTTTTGTTCAAATCGCTTCTGAGCCTTTTGGGGGAACCGACCTGAAGCCAGAGTCTAGCGGAAATACATAGGATATTTACATCGCTTAAGACAAACATTTTCTTAGGAAAAAATGCATTGCTTAGCTCAAGGTTTGTCTGCGAAATTCTTACACATCAGTAGATGGCTCCGAGCTGGTTTTCCACACACAAGAACATCCATGCAAAGGACAAGCCTGCACAGCCCATCTGCCGCCCTCCCGCACAGCCAGCAGCATTTCCAAGTGACCTCCTAAGGCCTTCCCCAAAATACAGGGTCACCTCTGGGTTTCCTGTTTCCCTCACTTCGAACACTTTTCTTAAAAAAAAAAAAATCCTGCACACTTCTTGATAGAATGCCACAGTGCAAGGAATACAGTCCTTCAATATTTAAACCTCCATTTGCAGAACACTTGGAGCTTGGTTTTGCTTTGTTTTGTTTTTTAATTACACCACCACATAATTTAAAGCTTTTACACGTTCTAATTATTCAGTTCCAAAACACCAAACTTTTATTGCACAGGGTCCTCATGAAAAGGCCCACGCAGGTGGACAACCACAGATTTTGCCATGAAAGGGCAGCAAGGTGCCCACCCCCTTCTTTGCTGCCTGGGCGGCCACCAGGGTTTGAAATCCATGCACCCTACTAAGTTTCTAGGGTGCAATCCGTGGACCCTTCCCTTTCCCATCCCAGCAGGTGCTCAAGGGCCCGCTGGCTTACAAAGTGCCAGAAGCAGGGCTGGGCCAGCCGGCCAGAGTTCAGGGTTCTGTCCCTTGGACTTCCAGCGGACACTAGGCTGCTTGGAAGAACCGCGCAGACTCTGAGATTTTTCAGCAGAGGGGTGGAGCGGTAAAGGCCTTGACCACAAAGGCAAGGCCTTTCTGCGACCGCCAGGTTGGGGAGCTCCGAGAATGTGCCAACAGACGGCGGAATACTTGGTTCCCTGCTCCACGCAGTCCCAGTTCCCTTACCTGTGGTCCGCAGCCCTCCACTGCACCCACGGGATGGCGATCCTTGGGGACCCAGGAGCGGACGAAATGGGCGTTCCCAGCCGCAGTTGCAACCCCCGAGAGCGCAACTGGGAACCCCTCCCCATCCCCCCCATGAGCCGACCCCCGCCCCGCGGCCCCAGGGTTAGCCCCGCCCCTGCCGCGCTCCCGCGCGTTCCCAGCCGCAGTGGCGACCCCCGGGAGCACAACTGGGACCGACCCCCACCCAAAGCCATCGGAATCTCGACCCGCGCAGCCCGGGTTTACCCAGTCCCGGGTGCGCTCCCGGCGCGTTTTCAGCCTCAGTGTCCACCTCCGAGAGCACAACTGGGAAGCCCGCCCCCACCCCCGCCAGAAGCCGACCCCCGCCCCACGCCGCCCGCGTTCGCCCCGCCCCTGCACGGTCCAGGTACCTTCCCAGCTTCTAGCGTTCACGCCCGGGTAGGAGCAGGATGTAGGAGTATGGGAGATGTGTCTGGAGCCTGACAGCCTCAGCTCCGCTCTGGCCTGCCCTTTGGACCTAGGAGCCAGGCCAACTTGCAGAGGGCTTAGGGCCCCATTGTATGCAAACTACCAAGGCCTACCGCAAGGAGAGCTCTGTTCGAGGGAAGGGAAGCGCCCCAGGCTGCATTCCCAAGCTGTTGTTTAGCCGCCCAGACTCAGCGCTGCACAGGGGTAATCAGGCTCTCTGTGCCCGCAGCTTCACACACAGGTGTGTCTCCGTAGGAATCAAGAAAGATCCTGACAGAGTGAGGTTCATTAGAGCTATACTAAAGAGCAAAGGCTTGTCCATGTGCTCTTGCCTTCCCCTGTGCCTTTGGGTCTCCAGGCTCGGCCCCAGCTCCGTGGAAAGAACCCCTGAGAAAATATCTTCAAGATCCACTTTTCCCAGTGTCTGGGAACCGGGGTTCGTAGGAGGAGAGAAAAGCACGCCTCCATAGGGAACGAAAAGGCAGCCCACCTGCCTGTGTTTTGAAGCCTCTATTTGGAAGGAATGGGTTAGCTTCTCCTAAAGGAGACCTCCAGATCTGCTCAGAAGTCGGTAATTCCAGAGGCAGGGTGCTGGTTCCTGACTGCCCTTTGCCAGCCTTGCAAAGACATTCCAACATTCTAGAGTTATATTCCATGAAGGAGCAGGCTTCGGGAATGTGTCAGAGGGGACTGGCTCCTTATTGGCCTCAGCTCAGCTATTGCCTTTCCATTCAAACTAGGACAAGGGCCTACTTTATGAAGTGTAAGGGTCTTCTTCTTTGAAACTGCCAAGGGCTACAGCAATGAGACTTCTGTCAAGGCGAGGGAAGCCTAAGAGGACGGATTCTCAAGCAGGTGCTTTACTACAAAGCATCAGCACCCCACGGAGAGAACCAAGATCCCTGTTCCCCAATGTTGGGGTGTAGCTTCACACACAGAGTTGTCTCTATAGGAGCCAAGAATGTTCCTGAGAGATTAGGTTCACTAAACCTCTCCTACAGAGCATAGACCTGTCCATGTGGTTTTGCCTTCCCCTGTGAGTTGGGTCCCCGAGGTCCGCCACACCTCCGGGGAAACTGTCCCTGAGAAAAGATCTCCAGGAACCGCTTCGCTGAGGCTGGGAAACGCTGTTCACAGGAAGTAAGGCAAGCGAATCTCCTGCAGAGAAAAAGAGGCCTTACTGTCCCTGGAGGAGCAGGCTGCCAGAGTGTGCGAAACCTGACTGTTGCCTTACTGGCCTCAGTTCCACCATTGCCTGTTCCTCCGAACTAGGACCCAGGCCTATTTGGAGAAGCGTTTGGGTGCGGATTTCTACAAAGTGCCAAGGGCTACAGCAGTGAGAATTCTCTCAGCGGTAAGGGAGAGCATTTTATGGATTCTCAAGCTGTTTTCTGAACGACAGGGTCAAAATGAACTGAGAGAATCAGGCTCTCTGTGCCCCTATGTTAGGTACGCATCTTCACACACAGAAGTGTCTCTATAGGAGCCAAGAATGTTCCTGAGAGATGAGGTTCACTAGAAGTCTGCTACAGAGCATAGACCTGTCCATATGGTTTTGCCTTGCCCTGTGAGTTGGGTCCCTGAGGTCTGCCCCAGCTCAGGGGAAGGAGCCCCTGAGAAAAGATCTCCAGGGACCGCTATTCCCCCAGGCTGGCAAACGCAGTTCACAGGAGGTAACACAAGCGAGCCTCCTGCAAGGCACAACAGGCCTTAGTCTCCCTGGACGATCAGGCTGCCAGAGTGTGTGAGACCTGACTGGTGCCTTACTGGCCTCAGCTCCGCCATTGCATGTTTCTCCGAACTAGGACCCAGGCCTACTAGGAGAAGGGTTTGGGTATGGATTTCTAAATACTGCCAAGGGGTATATCAATGAGAACTGTGTCACGGGTAAGGAAGAGCATTGTATGGATTTTCAAGCTGTTGTTTGAACGACAGCTTCAAAGCTGCACAGAGAGAATCAGACTCTGTGTCTCCATGTTCGGTACACAGCTTCACAGACAGGGGTGTCTGCATAGGAAACAAGAACGTTCCTGACAGAGTGAAGTTCGCTAGAGCTCTCCTAGAGAGCAAAGACTTGTCCATGTGGTTTTTCTTCCCCTGTGCGTTTGGGGCTCCAGGCTCGGCCCCAGCCCCGTGGAAACAACCCCTGAGAAAAGATCTTCAAGATCCGCTTTTCCCAGAGGCTGGGATATGGGGTTCATAGGAGGCGGGAAAAGCAGGCCTCCTTCAGAGAGCAAGAGGCAGCCAAGGGGCCTGCGTTTGGAACCCTCTATTTGAAAGAATGGGTTAGCTTCCCCTAAAGGAGACCTCCAGATCTGTTCAGAAGTCGGTAATTCCAGAGGCAGGGTGCAGGCTCCTGACTGCCCTTTGCCAGCCTTGCAGAGACATTCCTAGATTACAGCGTTATTTTCCATGAAGGAGCAGGCTTCGGGAATATGTCAGACTTGACTGGCGCCTTATTGGCCTCAGCTCAGCTCTTGCCTTTCCTTTCAAACTAGGACAAGGGCCCACTTTATGAAAGGTAAGGGTCCTCTTTTTTCCAAACTGCCAAGGGCTACAGCAATGAGACCTCTGTCAAGGCGAGGGAAGCGTAAGCTGATGGATTCTCAAGCAGGTGCTTTGCCACAAAGCATCAGCACCCCACGGAAAGAATCTGGCTCCCTTTGCCCCTACGTTGCGTGTGTAGCTACACGCACAGAGGTGTCTCGATAGGAGCCAAGAATGTTCCTGAGAGAGGAGGTTCACTGTTGGGGGCCAGAGTGAGGCACTCCGCCCATGGCAAAGGTCATGAGGAAGGAGGCTCGACATACGCAAAGGCGGGATCGAGCCTCAGGAGTCCCCCTGGAAATCCTCGAGCATCTACCCCCATAACCAGAGCCTGCCTACCTTACTACTTTGTGCTCTCACCTACACCTCTGACTTTACGGGGGGCTGTCCCCCACCACCTCTTTCGGAGAAGGAGTTAACCTAGAGCTCCAGTTGATAAAAACCCCTGGGTGTGACAAGAGTGTTTTAACCTACAAACTCCTCTGAAGGTTCTCTAGCCTGCCTGACAGGCTTGTCCGGCCACATGTGATTGCTCACAGCCTCCCAACCATGAGAGGCACGAGATGCTTTAAACCTTCTAAAAACAGGTTCCTTAGAAAAGTTAGAAAATTATTAGTATAAGTATAATGGGCTGATTAGAAATCATATTGGTGAAGGGTTTTTCATTTGTTGAGCTGATGTTTACTGCTAAGTCTCCACATCCCCTGCCCTTATACACATTAATGAATATATAGAAGAAATAAGTATTAACCTTTGATATAAATCACGTTAGACCTTAGGCTAAGTAAATTCTTTCCTTAACTAAAACCCACTACACCCTCACCCTATAGGAATGTAACTTTATTTGGGTGGCGTCTGTTTTAAGAATAATCACCCCTGGAGAAATAAGTGTCCTGGTTGACTGACCGCTGTCACAAGGAGAGGGTCGTAAATTGTCAGCAGGCCCCCCGGCCAGAAGATGATGTAACACCCCTAAGACCTCTGTATACTTTTGTATGAAGCACCTGACTTTGATAAAAGTCAGGACTGCTGACCCCACGTGACTTTTGCATAACATCTCAGTGTATAAAAGTAGACCATGGAAAATAAAGAATTGGGATCAGTTTCTCGAAATACTGGTCTCCCCTTGTCTCTCTCTCTCTCTCTCACTCTGGTTGAGTCTCCATCTGGAGCGCGGAACCCACCAAGCTTACTAATTTTGCCTGGGCTTCTAAGATCCGACCAGGGAGGCCTCAGTGTCTCCTCTCCTTCGGGAGAACGGAAGGACGCCTGCGGCCTACGTAAGTGGTGCAAGCTTCTTGTCTTGAAGTTTTATTGGTCCCCCGCGTAAACCAAGCTACTCAGCCTCTTTTCTCCACTGAATTTTCCTACTGAGCTATCCTCATTTTATTACTCTTTATATCCTTAATTAACGTTTAATTAAGCAGTTGTTCCCTGACCCTCGCCTATGCCATCTCTGCTTCGAATACCCTGGATCAGCTGGGGCTGGACCCCGGCAGTTCACTAGAGATCTCCTACAGAGCATAGACCTGTCCATTTGGTTTTGCCTTCCCCTGTGAGTTGGGTCCCCGAGGTCCGCCCCAACTCCGGGGAAACAGCCCCTGAGAAAAGATCTCCAGGAACTGCTTTCCGCCCAGGCTGGGAAACGCTGTTCACAGGAAGTAAGGCAAGCGAGCCTCCTGAAGGGAAATAGAGGCCTTACTGTCCCTGGAGGAGGAGGCTGCCAGAGTGTGTGACACCTGACTGGTGCCTTACTGGCCTCAGCTCCGCTGTTGCATGTTCATCTGAACTTGAACCCAGGCCTACTTGGAGGTGTTTGTGTGCCGATTTCCAGAAACTGCGAAGGGCTACAGCAATGATAACTCTCTCAGTGGTAAGGGAGAGCATTGTGTGGATTCTCAATTTGTTGTTTGAACGACAGCGTCAAAGCTGCACAGAGAGAATCAGGTCTCTGTGTCTCTATGTTGGCTATGCAGCTTCCCACACAGAGATGTCCCCATTGGAGCCAAGAACATTCCCCATAGACTGAGGTTCACTAGAGCACTCCTAGAGAGCAAAGACTTATCCATGCGGTTTTCCCTTCCCCTGTGCATGTGGGTCTCCGGGATCGGCCCCTGCTCCGTGGAAACAGCCTCTGAGAAAAGATCTCCAAGAACCTCTTATCCCCCAGGCTGGGAAGCGGAGTTCGCAGGAGGTGGGATAAGCAAGCTTCCTTCGGCAAGAAGAGACAGCCAACCGGCCTGTGTTTGGAAGCCTATATTTGCAAGGAATGGGTTAGTTTCTCCTGACCGAGACCGCCGGATGTGCTGAGAAGATAGAAATTCCAGAGGCAGGGTCGAGGTTCCTGACGGCCCTTTGCCAGCCTTGCAAAGACATTCCCAGATTCTAACGTTATTTTCCATGAAGGAGCAGGCATCGGGAATATGTCAGACTTGACTGGCGCCTTACTGGCCTCAGCTCAGCTACTGCCTTTCCATTCAAACAAGGACAAGGGCCTACTTGGTGAAGGGTAAGGGTCTGCTTCTTTCCAAACGGCCAAGGACTACAGCAATGAGACCTCTGTCAAGGTGAGGGAAGCCTATGCGGATGGATTCTTAGCAGGTGCTTTGCCACAAAGCATCAGCACCCACGGAGAGAATCAGACTCCCTTTGCCACTATGTTGGGTGTGTAGCTTCATGCACAGAGGTGTCTCTGTAGAAGCCAAGAATGTTCCTGAGAGATGAGGTTCACTAGAGCTCTCCTACAGAGCATAGACCTGTCCATGTGGCTTTGTCTTCCCCTGTGAGTTGGGCCCCCGAGGTCCGACCCAGCTCCAGGGAAACAGCCCCTGAGAAAAAATCTCCAGGAACAGCTTTGCGCCCAGGCTGGGAAATGCAGTTCACAGGAGGCAAGGCAAGCGAGCCTCCGGCAGGGAAAAAGAGGCCTTACTGCTCCTGGACGATCAGGCTGCAAGAGTCTGTGAGACCTCACTTGTGCCTTACTGGCCTCAGCTCCGCCGTTGCCTGTTGTTCCGAGCTAGGACCCAGGCCTACTTGGAGAAGGGTTAGGGTGCGGATTTCTACAAACTGTCAAGGACGACAGCAATGAGAATTCTCTTAGCAGTAAGGGAGAGCATTGTATGGATTCTCAAGCTGTTGTTTGAATGACAGCTTCAAAGCTACACAGAGAGAATCAGGCTCTCTGTTCCCCTATTTTGGCTGTGCAGCTTCACACACAGAATTTGACTCTGTTGGAGCCAGAAATATTCCTGAAAGACTTAGGCTCACCAAAGCTGTCCTCCAGAGCAAAGACATTGGATGTGGTTTTGCCTTCCCTTGTCAGTATGGGTCCCCTAGCTTGGCCCCAGCTCCGGGGATACAGCCTCTGAAAAAAATCTTCCAAGAAGCGATTTTCCTCCAGGCTGTTAAGCGGAATTCGCAGTTTGCAAGTTAAGGAAGCCTGCTTCGTGGAAGAGCAAGCAGCCAACTGGCCCTGTGTTAGGAAGCCTGTATTTGAAAGGAATGGGTTAGCTTCTACAGCGGGAGAACCTCAGATCTGCTCAGGGGACTGAAATACTAGAGTCAGGGTCGAGGTTCTCCCTTGTCCTTTGCGCACCTTGCAAAGACATTCCTAGCTTCTAGCGTTAGTGTCCCTGTAGTAGCAGGCTGCAGGAGCGTGTGATAAATGACTGCCGCGTTCCTGTCCTCAGCTCCGCTATTGACTTTCTATTCGAACTAGAACCCAGGCCTACTTTGAGAGGGGTTAGGGTCCAGTGTTTTCAAACTGCCAAGGGCTACGGCAATGCGAGCTCTGTCAGAGGTAAGAGCAATTGGTTGGATTCTTCAGCTGCTGCGTGGCTGCACAGCTTCCGCGCCGCATGGAGAGCATGAGGCTCCTTGTGGCCCTATTTTGGGTATGCAGCAACATGCACACAGAGTGTCTGTGTTCACTTATGTACAGGCTTATGTACACTAGAGCTCTCCTACAGAGCGAAGACCACTCAGTGGGCTCCAAGAGATACCTGTCGCGACTCGAGAAGAGAGTGGAGTCCTTTGCTTCCCCTCGAGATGAGGCCTGACTCCCCGGGTGAGTATGGAATGCAACCCCAAATCCCTGTCGCCTATGGAGAGGAACATTAAGTCCTGGATACAAGCCTAGATGAGGTCTAGTTTGCACTTCAGTGAACGGAGCCCAATCCCCAGCTCTCCCTGGCAACTCAAATGGAAGATTAGACTTCCTGGGCCAACACAAGAGGAAGCCTGAATTCCCCGTCGTAACTCGAGAATCCCACCGCAACTCGAGAAAAACCACGTGCTTCCCTCGTCATCGCAAGATGAGGCCCTTTGTCCGCTACAGCATCTCAAGAGAAGTCCCACGTTCCATCCTGAAATGCGAAACGGTACTTGGCACCCTTGATGCGACCCCAAAAGTTCCGCGACATACCAGACTCACTCAAGGGGAACACCGAGGTTCCCGGCACCACTTCATCTGAGCCCCTTCTCCTCTCCTGATTGCGACAGGAGGGTCGACTCCCCTTATCTGTCTGCAAGGGGTTCCCGACCTTCCGGGCGCACCTCAGGATGAGGCCGGTCTCATGAGGAAGTTCGAGACGTAGCCTCGTGGGTGGTGCCACATGCCGAAAGACCCCAATTTCACGGTCCACTCTTGAAAAGAACCCGATGCCAGCACACCTCTTTGAAGGAAAACCTGTGGATGAAGGCACAAGACGAAGGGGCACTGACACCCGCGTGCATCGTCCAGAAAAACCCGCAGGTCCCACAGACATTTCGACAAGTGGACTGTCACCCTGTAAACAACTCGAAAGGCAAACGAAGGTCCACTTCCTCAACAGAAGACTAGGTGTGACTCTCTTGTGCCTACTCTGCAGGGACCATGGGATCCGAGTCAGAAACGGAGAGGAAGCCTGAGGTTCCTGCGTCCACTCGAGATGAGGCCCTCTTCCATTGCACCACACCCAGTGGAGTCCCGAGAGGCCCCTACCAACTCCACAGTATCCCTGAGTTCTCACAGGCACAATGAGAAGCTCCCTGAGGTCACAGGCACAAGTTGAGGGAACCCTGGGTTTTCTGCCGCGACTCGAGAAAGACCGCGAGAGTGCTTCAAAATGTCTTGAGTCGCGATTCCCCTACCATGACTCGAGAGCCATGACACGCTACCCCTCGCCACGCGCATGGACACCTGACTTCCCTGGCGCCGCACAAGAGGCTCCCTGAGATCCTCGTCGTGCCTTGGGAGAAAACCCCCACGGGCGCCGCAGCTCCAGGAAACCCATGAGACGCACCCGTCCTCGCGAGCTGAGGGCCTTCTTTTCCTGCATGGCCTGGAGAACAATCCCGGGTCCTCTCTCCAAACGGAAGAGGAGGCTGGATGCCCTTGAGGCCGCTCAGGGGGCTCCAAAGGACCGCGTCGCGACTCGAGAGGAGAGCGGGGTCCTTGGCTTCCCCTCGAGACGAGGCCTGACTCCCCGGGGGAGCCTGGAATGCAACCCCGAGATCCCTGCCTTCCCTGGAGAGGAATATTAGTTCCCGGACACACGCCTAGGTGAGGTCTCTTCGGCCCTGCAGTGACCCGAGCGCAACCCCCAGCTTTCTCTCACAACGCGAGGGGAAGATTGGGCTTTCCAGGGCCAACCCAAGAGGAAGCCTGAGATCCCCGTCGTAACTCGAGAATCCCGCCGCAACACGAGTAAAACCACGTGGTTCCCACGTCTCCGAAAGATGAGGCCCTTGCCGCGAAGGCGTCTCAAGGGAAGACCCCTGTTCCGCCCTGAAGGGCGAAACGGTCCCTGACAGCCTTCCTGCGACCCCCAAAAGTTCCCCTACACGCCGGGTTCCCTCGAGGGCAACACCGAGGGTCCCGGCACTTCTTCATCTGAGCCCCTTCTCCCCTCCTGATCGCGACAGGAGATTCGATTCCCCTGCGTGGTCTGGAAGGGGTTCCCGGCCTTCCCGGCGCACCTCAGGATGAGGCCGGTCTCACGAGGAAATTCGAGACGAGCCACGAGGGTGGTGCCACATGCCGAACGCCCCCGATTCCCCGGTCCGCTCTTGAGAAGGACCCGAGGCCCGGACCCCTTTTCGAAGGCAACCCTGTGGGTGAAGGCACAACACGAAGGGGCACTGCCTCCCCCGTGCATCGTCCGCAAAGACCAGCGGGTTCCACACACAGCACGACGAGGGGCCTGAAACCCCCTGAGCAACTCGTGAGGGAAGCGGGGTTCCCTTCCTCAGACAAGACGAGGCCTGACTCTCCTGGCCCAACTCTGCAGGGACCCTGCGGTCGGAGTCCGAAACGGAGAGGAAGCCTGGGGTTCCTGCCTCCCCTCGAGGTGAGGCCCTCTTCCGTTGCGCCAGACCCAGCGGAGTCCCGAGAGTCCCCGCCAACTCCACAGGATCCCTCGCCTCTCAGAGGCACCCTGGGAAGTTCCCTAAGGTCCCCGGCAGAAGGCGAGGGAAACGAGGGTTTCCCGCCGCCCCCCGAGAAAGACCTCGAGAGTCCTTCTTCAACGCGTCTCGAGGCCCTACTCCCCTCCCGTGACTCGAGAGACATGACTCGCTCACCATCGACACGCTCATGGAGATCTGACTTCCCTGGCGCTGCACAAGAGGCTCCCTGAGATCCTCGTCGTGCCTCGGGAGAAAACCCCCACGGGCGCTGCAGCTCGAGGAAACCCCTGAGACGCCCCCGTCCTCGCGAGCTGAGGGCCTTCTTTTCCTGCATGGCCTGGAGAGCAATCCCGGGACTTCTCTCCAAACGGAAGAGGACGCTGGACTCCCTCGAGGCCGCTCAGGGGGCTCCCAGAGAACCGCGTCGCGCCTCCAGAGGAGGGCGGAGTCCTTGGCTTCTCCTCGAGACGAGGCCTGACTCCCCGGGGGAGCCTGGAATGCAACCCCGAGATCCCTGCCTTCCCTGGAGAGGAATATTAGGTCCTGGACACAAGCCTAGGTGAGGTTTCTTCGGCCCTGCAGTGACTCGAGCGCAACCCCCAGCTTTCCCTCAGAACTCGAGGGAAAGATAGGGCTTCCCAGGGCCAACCCAAGAGGAAGCCTGAGATCCCCGTCTTAACTCGAGAATGCCGCCGCAACTCGAGAAACACCACGTGGTTCCCACCTCTTGGCAAGATGAGGCGCTTGCCCGCGATGGCGTCTCAAGGGACGTACCCTGTTGCGCCCTGAAGGGCGAAACGGTCCCTGACAGCCTTCATGTGACCCCCAAAAGTTCCCCGACACGCCGGGTTCCCTCGAGGGGAACACCGAGGGTCCCGGCACCGCTTCTTCTGAGTCCCTTCTCCCCTCCTGATCGCGACAGGAGAGGCGATTCCCCTGCGTGGTCTGGAAGGGGTTCCCGGCCTTCCCGGCGCACCTCAGGATGAGGCCGGTCTCACGAGGAAATTCGAGACGAGCCGCGTGGGTGGGGCCACATGCCGAAAGCCCCCGATTCCCCAGTCCGCTCTTGAGAAGGACCCGAGGCCCGGACCCCTCTTCGAAGGCAACCCTGTGGGTGAACGCACAACACGAAGGGGCACTGCCACCCCCGTGCATCGTCCGCAAAGACACGCGGGTTCCACACACAGCTCGACGAGGGGCCTGAGGACTCCTGAGCAACTCGAGAGGCCAGCGGGGTTCCCTTCCTCAGACAAGACGAGGCCTGACTCTCCTGTCCCAACTCTGCAGGGACCCTGCGGTCGGAGTCCGAAACGGAGAGGAAGCCTGAGGTGCCTGCCTCCCCTCGAGGTGAGGCCCTCTTCCGTTGCGCCAGACCCAGCGGAGTCCCGAGGGGCCCCGCCACCTCCACAGGATCCCTCGCCTCTCAGAGGCACCCTGGGAAGTTCCCTAAGGTCCCCGGCAGAAGGCGAGGGAAACGAGGGTTTCCCGCCGTCCCCCGAGAAAGACCTCGAGAGTCCTTCTTCAACGCGTCTCGAAGCCCTAGTCCTCTCCTGTGACTCGAGAGCCAGGACGCGCTCCCCCTCGCCACGCGCATGGAGACCTGACTTCCCTGGCGCCGCACGAGACGCTCCCTGAGATCCTCGTCATGCCTCGGGAGAAAACCCCCACGGGCGCCGCAGCTCGAGGAAACCCCTGAGACGCCCCCGTTCTCGCGAGCTGAGGGCCTTCTTTTCCTGCATGGCCTTGAGAGCAATCCCGGGCCCTCTCTCCGAACGCAAGAGGAGGCTGGACTCCCTTGAGGCCGCTCAGGGGGCTGCAAGAGACCCGCGTCGCGACTCGAGAGGAGAGCGGAGTCCTTGGCTTCCCCTCGAGACGAGGCCTGACTCCTCGGGGGAGCCTTGAATGCAACCCCGAGATCCCTGCCTTCCCTGGAGAGGAAAATTAGGTCCCGGACACACGCTTAGGTGAGGTCTCTTCGGCCCTGCAGTGACTCGAGCGCAACCCCCAGCTTTCCCTCGCAACCCGAGGGGAAGATTTGGATTCCCAGGGCCAACCCAAGGGGAAGGCTGAGATCCCCGTCGTAACTCGAGAATGCCGCCGCAACTCAAGAACAACCACGTGGTTCCCACCGCTTGGCAAGATGAGGCCCTTGCCCGCGACGGCGTCTCAAGGGAAGTCCCCTGTTCCGCCCTGAAGGGCAAAACGGTCCCTGACAGCATTCCTGCGACCCCCAAAAGTCCCCCGACACGCCGGGTTCCCCCGAGGGGAACACCGAGGGTCCCGGCACCGCTTCCTCTGAGCCCCTTCTCCCCTCCTGATCGCGACAGGAGAGGCGATTCCCCTGCGTGGTCTGGAAGGGGTTCCCGGCCTTCCCGGCGCACCTCAGGATGAGGCCGGTCTCACGAGGAAATTCGAGACGAGCCACGTGGGTGGGGCCACATGCCGAACGCCCCCGATTCCCCGGTCCGCTCTTGAGAAGGACCCGAGGCCCGGACCCCTCTTCGAAGGCAACCCTGTGGGTGAAGGCACAACACGAAGGGGCACTGCCACCCCCGTGCATCGTCCGCAAAGGCCCGCGGGTTCCACACACAGCTCGACGAGGGGCCTGAGACCCCCTGAGCAACTCGAGAGGCCAGCGGGGTTAATTTCCTCAGACAAGACGAGGCCTGACTCTCCTGTCCCAACTCTGCAGGGACCCTGCGGTCGGAGTCCGAAACGCAGAGGAAGCCTGAGGTGCCTGCCTCCCCTCGAGGTGAGACCCTCTTCCGTTGCGCCATACCCAGCGGAGTCCCGAGGGGCCCCGCCACCTCCACAGGATCCCTCGCCTCTCAGAGGCACCCTGGGAAGTTCCCTAAGGGCCCCGGCAGAATGCGAGGGAAACGAGGGTTTCCCGCCGCCCCCCGAGAAAGACCTCGAGAGTCCTTCTTCAACGTGTCTCGAGGCCCTAGTCCCCTCCCGTGACTCGAGAGCCAGGACACGCTCCCCCTCGCCACGCGCATGGAGACCTGACTTCCCTGGCGCCGCCCGAGAGGCTCCCTGAGATCCTCGTCGTGCCTCGGGAGAAAACCCCCACGGGCGCCGCAGCTCGAGGAAACCCCTGAGACGCCCCCGTCCTCGCGAGCTGAGGGCCTTCTTTTCCTGCATGGCCTGGAGAGCAATCCCGGGTCCTCTCTCCAAACGGAAGAGGAGGCTGGACTCCCTTGATGCTGCTCAGGGGGCTCCAAGAGACCCGCGTCGCGACTCGAGAAGAGAGCGGAGTCCTTGGCTTCCCCTCGAGACGAGGCCTGACTCCCCGGGGGAGCCTGGAATGCAACCCCGAGATCCCTGCCTTCCCTGGAGAGGAAAATTAGGTCCCGGACACACGCTTACGTGAGGTCTCTTCGGCCCTGCAGTGACTCAAGCGCAACCCCCAGCTTTCCCTCGCAACCCGAGGGGAAGATTGGGCTTCCCAGGGCCAACCCAAGGGGAAGGCTGAGATCCCCGTCGTAACTCGAGAATGCCACCGCAACTCGAGAACAACCACGTGGTTCCCACCGCTTGGCAAGATGAGGCCCTTGCCCGCGACGGCGTCTCAAGGGAAGTCCCCTGTTCCGCCCTGAAGGGCGAAACGGTCCCTGACAGGCTTCCTGCGACACCCAAAAGTCCCCCGACACGCCGGGTTCCCCCGAGGGCAACACCGAGGGTCCCGGCACCGCTTCCTCTGAGCCCCTTCTCCCCTCCTGATCGCGACAGGAGAGGCGATTCCCCTGCGTGGTCTGGAAGGGGTTCCCGGCCTTCCCGGCGCACCTCAGGATGAGGCCGGTCTCACGAGGAAATTCGAGACGAGCCACGTGGGTGGGGCCACATGCCGAACGCCCCCGATTCCCCGGTACGCTCTTGAGAAGGACCCGAGGCCCGGACCCCTCTGCGAAGGCAACCCTGTGGGTGAAGGCACAACACGAAGGGGCACTGCCACTCCCGTGCATCGTCCGCAAAGACCCGCGGGTTCCACACACAGCTCGACGAGGGACCTGAGACCCCCTGAGCAACTCGAGAGGCCAGCGGGGTTCCCTCCCTCAGACAAGACGAGGCCTGACTCTCCTGTCCCAACTCTGCAGGGACCCTGCGGTCGGAGTCCGAAACGGAGAGGAAGCCTGAGGTGCCTGCCTCCCCTCGAGGTGAGGCCCTCTTCCGTTGCGCCAGACCCAGCGGGGTCCCGAGGGGCCCCGCCACCTCCACAGGATCCCTCGCCTCTCAGAGGCACCCTGGGAAGTTCCCTAAGGTCCCCGGCAGAAGGCGAGGGACACGAGGGTTTCCCGCCGCCCCCCGACAAAGACCTCGAGAGTCCTACTTCAACGCGTCTCGAGGCCCTAGTCCCCTCCCGTGACTCGAGAGCCAGGACGCGCTCCCCCTCGCCACGCGCATGGAGACCTGACTTCCCTGGCGCCGCACGAGAGGCTCCCTGAGATCCTCGTCGTGCCTCGGGAGAAAACCCCCACGGGCGCCGCAGCTCGAGGAAACCCCTGAGACGCCCCCGTCCTCGCCAGCTGAGGGCCCTCTTTTCCTGCATGGCCTGGAGAGCAATCCCGGGTCCTCTCTCCAAACGGAAGAGGAGGCTGGACTCCCTTGAGGCCGCTCAGGGGGCTCCAAGAGACCCGCGTCGCGACTCGAGAGGAGAGAGGAGTCCTTGGCTTCCCCTCGAGACGAGGCCTGACTCCCCGGGGGAGCCTGGAATGCAACCCCGAGATCCCTGCCTTCCCTGGAGAGGAAAATTAGGTCCCGGACACACGCCTAGGTGAGGTCTCTTCGGCCCTGCAGTGACTCGAGCGCAACCCCCAGCTTTCCCTCGCAACCCGAGGGGAAGTTTGGGCTTCCCAGGGCCAACCCAAGGGGAAGGCTGAGATCCCCGTCGTAACTCGAGAATGCCGCCGCAACTCGAGAACAACCACGTGGTTCCCACCGCTTGGCAAGATGAGGCCCTTGCCCGCGACGGCGTCTCAAGGGAAGTCCCCTGTTCCGCCCTGAAGGGCGAAACGGTCCCTGACAGCCTTCCTGCGACCCCCAAAAGTCCCCCGACACGCCGGGTTCCCCCGAGGGCAACACCGAGGGACCCGGCATCGCTTCCTCTGAGCCCCTTCTCCCCTCCTGATCGCGACAGGAGAGGCGATTCCCCTGCGTGGTCTGGAAGGGGTTCCCGGCCTTCCCGGCGCACCTCAGGATGAGGCCGGTCTCACGAGGAAATTCGAGACGAGCCACGTGGGTGGGGCCACATGCCGAACGCCCCCGATTCCCCGGTCCGCTCTTGAGAAGGACCCGAGGCCCGGACCCCTCTTCGAAGGCAACCCTGTGGGTGAAGGCACAACACGAAGGGGCACTGCCACCCCCGTGCATCGTCCGCAAAGACCCGCGGATTCCACTCACAGCTCGACGAGGGGCCTGAGACCCCCTGAGCAACTCGAGAGTCCAGCGGGCTTCCCTTCCTCAGACAAGACGAGGCCTGACTCTCCTGGCCCAACTTTGCAGGGACCCTGCGGTCGGAGTCTGAAACGGAGAGGAAGCCTGAGGTGCCTGCCTCCCCTCGAGGTGAGGCCCTCTTCTGTTGCGCCAGACCCAGCGGAGTCCCGAGGGGCCCCGCCACCTCCACAGGATCCCTCGCCTCTCAGAGGCACCCTGGGAAGTTCCCTAAGGTCCCCGGCAGAAGGCGAGGGAAACGAGGGTTTCCCGCCGCCCCCCGAGAAAGACCTCGAGAGTCCTTCTTCAACGCGTCTCGAGGCCCTAGTCCCCTCCCGTGACTCGAGAGCCAGGACGCGCTCCCCCTCGCCACGCGCATGGAGACCTGACTTCCCTGGCGCCGCACGAGAGGCTCCCTGAGATCCTCGTCGTTCCTCGGGAGAAAACCCCCACGGGCGCCGCAGCTCGAGGAAACCCCTGAGACGCCCCCGTCCTCGCGAGCTGAGGGCCTTCTTTTCCTGCATGGCCTGGAGAGCAATCCCGGGTCCTGTCTCCAAAGGGAAGAGGATCCTGGACTCCCTTGAGGCCGCTCAGGGGGCTCCAAGAGACCCGCGTCCGACTCGAGAGGAGAGCGGAGTCCTTGGCTTCCCCTCGAGACGAGGTCTGACTCCCCGGGGGAGCCTGGAATGCAACCCCGAGATCCCTGCCTTCCCTGGAGAGGAATATTAGGTCCCGGACACACGCCTAGGTGAGGTCTCTTCGGCCCTGCAGTGACTCGAGCGCAACCCCCAGCTTTCCCTCGCAACCCGAGGGGAAGATTGGGCTTCTCAGGGCCAACCCCAGGGGAAGGCTGAGATCCCCGTCGTAACTCGAGAATGCCGCCGCAACTCGAGAGAAACCACGTGGTTCCCACCTCTTGGCAAGATGAGGCCCTTGCCCGCCACGGCGTCTCAAGGGAAGTCCCCTGTTCCGCCCTGAAGGGCGAAACGGTCCCTGACAGCCTTCCTGCGACCCCCAAAAGTCCCCCGACACGCCGGGTTCCCTCGAGGGGAACACCTAGGGTCCCGGCACCTCTTCCTCTGAGCCCCTTCTCCCCTCCTGATCGCGACAGGAGAGGCGATTCCCCTGCGTGGTCTGGAAGGGGTTCCCGGCCTTCCCGGCGCACCTCAGGATTAGGCCGGTCTCACAAGGAAATTCGAGACGAGCCACGTGGGTGGTGCCACATGCCGAACGCCCCCGATTCCCCGGTCCGCTCTTGAGAAGGACCCGAGGCCCGGACCCCTCTTCGAAGGCAACCCTGTGGGTGAAGGCACAACACGAAGGGGCACTGCCACCCCCGTGCATCGTCCGCAAAGACCCGCGGGTTCCACACACAGCTCGACGAGGGGCCTGAGACCCCCTGAGCAACTCCAGAGGCCAGCGGGGTGCCCTTCCTCAGTTAAGACGAGGCCTCACTCTCCTGTCCCAACTCTGCAGGGACCCTGCGGTCTGAGTCCGAAACAGAGAGGAATCCTGAGATTCCTGTCTCCCCTCGAGTGAGGCCCTCTTCCATTGCACCAAACCCAGATGAGTCGCGAGAGGCCCCTCCCAACTCCACAGTATCCCTGAATTCTCAGAGGCACCTTGAGAATCTACCTGAGGTCACCGGCTCAAGTCCAGGGAACCCAGGGTTTCCTGCTGCGACCCGAGAAAGACCTTGAGAGTCCTTCGGCGCGTCTTGAGGCCCGATTCCCCTACCATGACTCGCGAGCAAATACCCGCTCCCCATCGCCATGCACATGGAGACCTGACTTCCCTGACTCCTGAAGAGAGTCTCCCTGAGCTCCCCGTCGTACCTTTTCGGAAACTCCATTCAGGCACCGCAGCTCGAGAAAACCCACGATACGCCCCCGTCATCACGAGATGAGGGACTTGTTTCCTGCCTGGCATGGAGAGCAAAACCGAGTCCTCTCTCCAGACTCCACAGGAGGCTTGACTCTCTTTAGGCCTCTCAGTTGGCTCCAAGAGATACCTGTCAGGACCTGAAGGGAGAGCAGAGTCCTTTGCTTCCCCTCGAGACGAGGCCTGACTCCCCGTGTGAGTCTGGAATGCAACCCCGAGTTCCTGTCACACCTGGAGAGGAAAACTCGGTCCTGGACACAAGCCTAGATGAGGTCTGTTTTGCACTGCAGTTACTAGAGAGTAATCGCCAGCTCTCCCTCGCAAATCGAATTGAAGATTGCACTTCCCTGGGCCAATACAATTGGAAGCCTGAATTCGACATCGTAACTCGAGAATCCCGCCGAAACTCGAGAAAATCCACGTGGTTCCCCCATCAGCGCTAGATGAGGCCCTTGCCCGCTACAGTGACTCAAGAGAAGCCCCACGTTCTGTCTTGAAGTGCGAAACGTTACTTGGCACCCTTGATGCAATCTCAAAATTCCCCGACATACCAGTCTCACTCGAAAGGAACACCGAGGTTCCCGGAACCACTTCATTTGAGCTCCTTCTCCCCTCGTGATCGCGACAGGAGTGTCGATTCCCCTGCTATGTCTGGAAGGGGTTCCCGACCTTTCCAGCGCGCCTAAGGATGAGACAGGTCTCACGAGGAAATTCGAGACATAGCCTCGTGGGTGGTGCCACAAGCCGAAAGACCCCGATTTCCCGGTCTGCTCTTGATAAGAACGTGATGCCCTGACACCTTTACGAAGGAAAACCTGTGGATGAAAGCACAACACGAAGGGGCACTGACACCCCCGTGCATCGTCCAGAAAAACCCGCAGGTTACAAACACAGTTCAACAAGTGGTCTGTCACCCCGTGAACAACTCGACAGGCAAGTGGAGTTCCATTCCTCCACACAAGACGAGACCTGATTTTCTGTACCAACTCTGCAGGGAAACTGCGATCCGAGTCAGTACCAGCGACAGGAAACCCAGGAGAGGAAACATGAGGTTCCTGCCTCCACTCGAGATGAGGCTCTCATCCATTGCACCAAACCCAGTGGAGTCCAGAGAGGCCCCTCCCAACTCCACAGTACCCCTGACTTCTCAGAGGCACCCAAGAAGCTCCATGAGGTCACCGGCACATGTCAAGGGAACCCAGGGTTTCCTGCCACAATGGGAAAAAGACCTCGAGAGTCCTACTTCAACGTGTCTTGAAGCCCGACTCTGCTTCCATGGCTCTATAGAAATGACACGCACCCCCTCGCCACGCACATGGAGACCTGACTTCCCTGGCGCCATAAGACAGGCTCCCTGAGCTCCCTGTCGTACCTCGTGAGAAACCCCACACTGACGCCGCAGCTTGAGAAAACTCACCATACGCCCCTGTCATCGCGAGATGAGGGCCTTCTTTTCCTGCATGGCCTGGAGAGGAATCCCGAATCCTCTTTCCAAACTCCACAGGAGGCTTGACTCCCTTTAGGCCACTTAGTGGGCTCCAAGAGATACCCGTCGCGACTCGAGAGTAGAATTGAGTCCTTTGCTTCCCCTCGAGACAAGGCCTGACTCACCAGGTGGGTCTGGAATGCAACCCCGAGATCCCTGTCTCCCCTGGAGAGGAACATTAGGTCCTGGAAACAAGCCTAGATGAGGTCTCTTTTGCCCTTCTGTAACTCGAGAGCAATCCCCCGCTCTCCCTGACAACTCGAATGGAAGATTGGACTTCCCTGGGCCAACACAAGAGGAAGCCTGAATTCCCCTTCGTAACTCGAGAATCCCGCCGCAACTCGAGAAAAAGCACTTGGTTCCCTCGTCATCACAAGATGAGGCCCTTGCCCGCTACAGCTTCTCAAGAAAAGTCCCACGTTCCGTCTTGAAGTGCAAAACGATACTTGACACCCTTGATGTGACCCCAAAAGTTCCCCGAAATATCGGTCTCACTCGAGGTGAACACCGAGGTTCCCGGCACCAGTTTATCTGAGCCCCTTCTCCCCTCCTGTTCGTGATAGGAGGGTCACTTCCCCTGCTTTGTTTGTAAGGGGTTCCCGACCTTCACGGGGCACTTCAGGATGAGGCCAGTCTCACGAGGAAATTCGAGACGTAGCTCGCGGGTGGTACCACATGCCAAAAGACTATGATTTCCCGGTACGCTCTTGATAAGAACCCGATGCCTGGACACCTCTTCGAAGGCAACCCTGTGGATGAAGGCACAACACAAAGGGGCACTGACACCCCTGTGCATCGTCCCCCAAAACCGCAGGTTCCACATACAACTCGACAGGTGGCCTGTCATCCCGTGAACAACTCGAGAGGCAAGCGGAGTTCCATTACTCCACACAAGACGAGGTCTGACTCTCCTGTCCCAACTCTGCAGGGACCCTGCTATCCGAGTCAGAAATGGAGAGGAACCCTGACGTTACTGCCTCAATCCGAGATTAGGTCCTCTTCAATTGCACCAGTCCCTGTGATGTCCCGAGAAGCCCCTCTCAACTCCACAGTATCCCTGACTTCTCAGAGGAACCCCGCTAAGCTCCCTGAGGTCATGGGCACAAGTCGAGGGAACCCAGGGTTTCCTGCCACACCCCGAGAAAGACCTCGAGAGTTCTTCTTCGAAGCGTCTTGAGGCTTGATTCCCCTACCATGACTCGAGAGCAATGAGGCGTTCCCCCACGCCACGTCCATGGAGACCTGACTTCCGTGGCACCACAGGAGTCTCCCTGAGCTCCCCGTCCTATCTCGTGAGAAACCCCAACCAGGCACTGCACCTTGAGAAAACCCACGAGACGCCCCCGTCATCGCGAGATGAGGGCCTTCTTTTCCTGCATGGCCTAGAGAGCAATCCCGAGTCCTCTCTCCAAACTCCACAGGAGGCTTAACTCCATTTAGGCCACTCTTGGGCTCCAAGGGATACCCGTCGCGACTCGAGAGGAAAGCGGAGTCCATTCATTCCCTTCGAGACGAGGCCTGACTCCCCGGGTGAGTCTGGAATGCAACCCCGAGATCCCTGTCGCCCCTGGAGAGAAAAACTCGGTCCTGGACACAAACCTAGATGAGCTCTATTTTGCCCTGCAGTGACTCGAGAGCAATCTCCAGCTCTCACTTGCAACTCGAATGGAAGATTGGACTTCCCTGGGCCAATACAAGAGGAAACCTGTATTCCCCATCGTAACTCAAGAATCCTGCCGCAACTCGAGAAAAAACACGTGGGTCCCCCGTCAGTGCTAGATGAGGCCCTTGCCCACTACAGCATCTCAAGAGAAGTCCCAGGTTCCGTCTTGAAGTGCGAAACGGTACTTGGCACCCTTGATGCAACCAGAAAAGTTACCCGACTTTCACTCAAGGAGAGCACCGAGGTTCCCGGCACTACTTCATCTGAGCCCTTTCTCTCCTCCTGATCCCGAAAGTAGGGTCGATTCCCCTGCTTTGTTTGGAAAGGGTTCCCGGACTTTCCTGCGCGCCTCAGGATGAGGCCGGTCTCACGAGAAAATTCGAGACGTAGCCTAGTGGGTGGTGCAACATGCTGAAAGACCCCAATTTCCCGTTCCGCACTTGAGGAGAACACGATGCCCGGACACCTCTTCGAAGGCAACCCTGTGGATGAAGGCACAACAGGAAGGAGCACTGACGCCCCCGTGCATCTCTGAAAAACCCGCAGGTTCCAAACACATCACGAAAAGTGGTGTTATCCTTGAACAACTTGAGATGTAAGCGGAGTTCCATTCCTCCGCAGAACACGAGACCTGACACTCCTGAGCAAACTCAACAGGGACCCTGCGATCTGAGTCAGATCCGGCCTCCAGGAAGTCAGGAGCAGAACCCTGAGGTTCCTGCCTCAACTCGAGATGAGGCCCACTTCCATTGCACCAAACCCAGAGGAGTCCCGAGAGGCCTCTCCCAAATCCACAGTATCCCTGACTTTTCAGAGGCACCCTGAGATGCTCCCTGAGGTCACCGGCACAAGTCAAGGGAACCCAGGGTTTCCTGCCGCAACCCTAGAAAGACATCGAGAGTTCTTTTTCAACCCGTCATGAGGCCCGATTCCCCTACCCTGACTTGAGAGCAATGACGCGCTCCCCTTGCCCCGCCCATGGAGACCTGACTTCCCTGTTGCCACACGAGAGGCTACCTGAACTCCCCGTCGTACCTCGTGAGAAACCCCACACTGGCGCCGCAGCTCGAGAAAACCCACGAGACGCCCCCGTCATCTCGAGATGTGGGCCTTCTTTTCCTGCATGGCCTGGAGAGCAATCCCGAGTCCTCTCTCCAAACTGAAGAGGAGGGTTGACTCCCTTTAGACCACTCAGTGGGCTCCAAGAGATATGCGTCGCAACTCGAGAGGATAGCCGAGTCCTTTGCTTCCCCTCGAGACGAGGCCTAACTCCCCGGGTGAGTCTGTAATGCAAACCCGAGATCCCTGTCGCCCTTGGAGAGGATCATTGGGTCCTGAACACAAGGCTAGATGAGGTCGCTTTTGCCCTGCAGTAACTCGAGAGCACTCCCCAGCTTTCCCTCGCAACCCAAATGGAAGATTGGACCTCCCTGGGCCAACACAAGAGGAAGCCTGAATTCCCAGGAGTAATTCGAGAATTCCGCCTCAACTTGAGAAAAACCACGTGGTTCCCCCGTCATTGCAAGATGAGGCCCTTGCCCGCTCCAGCGTCTCAAGAGTAGTCCCACGTTCTGTCTTCAAGTGCGAAATGATATTTGGCACCCTTAATGCTACCCCAAAAGTTCCCCGACATACGGGTCGCACTAGAGGGGAACACCGAGGTTCCTGGCACCACTTCATCTGAGCCCCTTCTCCCCTCCTGATCGCGAAAGGAGGGTCAATTCCCCTGCTTTGTCCTCAAGGGGTTCCCGACCTTCTCCACGCACCTCAGATGAGGCTGTCTCACGAGGAAATTCGAGACGTAGCCTCGATGTTGGTGCCACATGCCGAAAGACCGCGATTTCCTGATCCGCTCTTGATAAGAACGCGATGCCCAGACACCTATTCGAAGATAGTGTGGATGAAGGCACAACACGAAGGGGCACTGACACCCCCGTGCATCGTCCGGAAAAGACCGCAGGTTACTCATACAGCTCAACAAGTGCCTGTCACCCAGTGAACAACTCGAGAGGCAAGCGGAGGTCCATTCCTGCACACAAGACAAGGCCTGACTCACCTCTCCCAACTATGCAGGGGGCTGCGATCGGAATCAGAAATGGAGAGGAACCCTGAGGTTCCTGCCTCCCCTCGAGATGAGGCCCCCTTCCATTTCACCAAACCCAGTGGAGTCCCGAGAGGTCTTTCCCAACTCCACAGTATCCCTGACTTCTCAGAGGCACCCGGAGAATCTCCCTGAGGTCACCGGCACAAGTCGAGGGAACCCAGGTATTCTTGCCAAGACCCGAGAGAGATCTTGAGAGTCCTTCAATGCCTCTAGAGGCCTGATTCCCCTACCATGACTCGAGAGCAATGACGCGCTCCCCCTCGCCACACGCATCGAGACCTAACTTCCCTGGCGCCACACAAGAGGCTCCCTGAGCTCCCCGTGGTACCTCCTGAGAAACCAACACAGGCGCTGCAGCTCGGTAAAACCACCGAGACCCCCCCCCCCCCCGTCATCGTGAGATGAGGGCCTTCTTTTCCTGCATGTCCTGGAGTGCAATCCCGAGTCCTCTCTCCAAACTCCAGAGGAGGCTTGACTCCCTTTAGTCCACTCAGTGGGCTCCAAGAAATACCCGTCGCGACTCGAGAAGAGAGAGAAGTCCTTTGTTTCCCCTCGAGAGGACGCCTGACTCCTGGGTGAGTCTAGAATGCAACCCCAAGATCCCAGTCATCCCTTGAGAGGAACATTAGGTCCTAGACACAAGCCTGGATGAGGTTTCTTTTGCCCTGCAGTGACTCGAGCGCAACCCCCAGCTCTCCCTCGCAACTCGAATGGAAGATTGGGCTTCCCTGGGCCAACACAAGAGGAAGCCAGAAATCCCCTTCGTAACTCGAGAATCCCACCGCAACTCGAGAAAAACCACGTGTTTCCAACGTCATCCCAAGATGAGGCCCTTGCTGCTATGGCGTCTCAAGAAAAGAACCACGTTCCGTCTTGAAGTGCGAAACGGTACTTTGCACCCTTGATGAGACACCAAATGTTCCCGGACACGCCGGTCTCACTCGACAGGAACACCGAGGTTCCCGCACCACTTCATCTGAGCACCTTCTCCCCTCCTGTTCGAGACAGGAGGGTCTATTCCCCTGCTTTGTTTGGAAGGGGTTCCCCACATTCCTGGCGCACCTCAGGATGAGGCCAGTCTCACGAGGAAATTCGAGACGTAGCGTCGTGGGTGGTGTCACATGCCGAAATACCCCGATTTCCCGGCCCACTCTTGAGAAGAACCTGATGCCCAGACACCTCTTCGAAGGCAACCCTGTGGACGAAGGCACAAAACGAAGGGTCACTGACACTCCCGTGCATCATTCGGTAAAAGCCGCAGGTTCCACACACAGTTCGACAAGAGGCCTGTCATGCCATGAACAACTCGAGAGGCAAGCAGAGTTCCATTCCTCCACTCAAGACGAGGCCTGACTCTCCGGTCCCAACTCTGAAGGGACCCTGCGATCGGAGTCCGAAATGGAGAGGAAACCTGAGGTTCCTGACTCCACTCGAGATGAGGCCCTCTTCCATTACACCAAAAACAGTGGAGGCCCGAGAGGCCCCTCCCAAATCCACAGTATCGCGACTTCTCAGAGGCACCCTTAGAAGCTCCCTGAGGTCACTGGCACAAGTCGAGGGAACACAGGGTTTCCTGACACAACCCGAGAAAGACCTCGAAAATCCTCCTTCAACGCATCTTGAATCCCGATTCCCCTACCATGACTCGAGAGCAATGACGCATTCCCCCTCGCCACTCGCATGGAGACTTGACTTCCCTGGCGCCACACGAGAGGCTCCCTGAGCTCCCCGTCATACCTCGTGAGAAATCCCACACTGGCTCCCCAGCTCGAGAAAACCCACGAGACGCCTCCGTCATCGCGAGATGAAGGCCTTCTTTTCCTGCATGGCCTGGAGAGCAATCTTGAGGCCTCTCTTCAAACTCCACAGGAGGCCTGACTCCCTTTAGGCCACTCTGTGGGCTCCAAGAGATACCCGTTGGGACTCGAGAGGAGAGCGGAATTCTTTGCTTCCCCTATATACCAGGCCTGACTCCTCAGGTGAGTCTGGAATGCAACCCCGAGATCCCTGTCGCCCCTGGAGAGGAACATTAGGTCCTAGACACAAGCATAGATGAGGTCTCATTTGCCCTGAAGTGACTCGAGAGCAATCCCCTGCTCTCCCTCGCACCTCGAATGGAAGAATGGACTTCCCTGGGACAACACAAGAGGAAACCTGAATTCCCCGTCGTAATTCGAAAATCCCGCTGCAACTCGAGGAAAACCACGTGGTTCCCCCGTCATCGCAAGATGAGGCCCTTGCCAGCTACAGCGTCTCAGTAGAAGCCCTACGTTCCATCTTGAAGTTTAAAACGATAATTGGCAACCTTGATGTTAGCACAAAAGTTCCCCGACACCCTGGTCTCACTCGAGGGGAACACCAAGGTTCGGCGCACCGCTTGTTCTGAGCCCCTTATCCCCTCCTGATCGCGACGGGAGGGTCGATTACCCTGCTTTGTCTGGAAGGGGTTCCGGACCTTCCCGGCGCACCTCAGGATGAGGCCGGTCTCACGAGGAAATTCGAGACGTAGCCTTGTGGTTGGTGCCACACGCCGAAAGACCCCGATTTCCGTGTCTGCTCTTGATAAGAACCCAATGCTAGGACACCTCTTCGAAGGCAATCCTGTGGACGAAGGCACAAAACGAAGGGGTCTGACACCCTCCTGCATCGTTGGAAAAGCCCGCAAGTTCCACATACACATCGACAAGTGGCCTGTCACCCCGTGAACAACTCGAGAGGCAAGAGGAGTTAAATTCCTCCACACAAGACGAGGCCTGACTCTCCTGTCCCAACTCTGCATGGACACTGAGATCCGATTCAGAAATGGAGAGGAACCATGAGGTTCCTGCCTCAACTCGAGATAAGGCCCTCTTCTACTGCACCAAACCCAGTGGAGTTCGGAGCGGCCCCTCCCAACTGCACAGTATCCCTGACTTCTCAGAGGCACCCTGAAAAGCTCCCTGAGGTCACGGGCATAAGTCGACGGAACCCAGGGTTTCCTGCCGTAACCTGAGAAAAACCTCGCGAGTCCTTCTTCACGCGTCTTGAGGCCCGATTCCCCTACCATGACTGGAGAAAAATGACGCGCTCCCCCTCGCCACGCGCATGAAGATCTGACTTCCCCGGCACCACATGAGAGGCTCCCTGAGCTCCCCATCGTACCTCGTGAGAAAACCCACACTGGCGCCGCAGCTCGAGAAAACCCACGAGACGCCCCTGTCATGGTGAAATGAGGGCCTTCTTTCCTGCATGACCTGAAGAGCAATCCCGAATCCTCTCTCCAAACTCCAAAGGAGGCTTGACTCCCTTTAGGTCACTCAGTGGGCTCCAAGAGATACCCGTCGATACTCAGGAGGAGAGCGGTGTCCTTTGCTTCCCCTCGAGATGAGGCCTGACTATGAGGGTGAGTCTGGAATGCAACCCTGGCTCCCTGTCGCCCCTGGAGAGGAACCTTAGGTCCTGGACAAAAGCCTAGATGAGGTCTCTTTGGCCCTGCAGTGACTCAAGCGCAACCCCTAGCTTTCCCTTGCAACTCGAATGGAAGATTGGCCTTTCTGAGCCAACACAAGAGGAAGCCTGAATTTCCAGTTGTAATTTGAGAAACCCGCCGCAACTCGAGAAAAATCACGTGGTTCCCCGTATTGCAAGATGAGGCCCTTGCCCCCTACAGCGTCTCAAGAGAAGTCTCACATTCCGTCTTGAAGTGCAAAACAGTACTTGGCACCCTTGATGCGAACCCCAAAAGTTCCCCTATATACCGATCTCACTAGAGGGGACACTGAAGTTTCCGGCACCACTTCATCTGAGGCCTTTCTCCTCTCCTGATCGCGATAGGAGGGTCGATTCCACTGCTTTGTCTCGAAGGGATTCCCGACCTTCCCGGCACACCTCAGGAGGAGGCCGGTCTCACGAGGAAATTCGAGACGAGCCACGTGGGTGGGGCCACATGCCGAACGCACCCAATTCCCCGGTCCGCCCTTGAGAAGGACCCGAGGCCCGGACCCCTCTTCGAAGGCAACCCTGTGGGTGAAGGCACAACACGAAGGGGCACTGCCACCCCCGTGCATCGTCCGCAAAGACCCGCGGGTGCCACACACAGCTCGACGAGGGGCCTGAGACCCCCTGAGCAACTCGAGAGGCCAGCGGGGTTCCCTTCCTCAGACAAGACGAGGCCTGACTCTCGTGTCCCAACTCTGCAGGGACCCTGCGGTCGGAGTCCGAAATGGAGAGGAAGCCTGAGGTTCCTGCCTCCCCTCGAGGTGAGGCCCTCTTCCGTTGCGCCAGACCCAGCGGAGTCCCGAGGGGCCCCACCACCTCCACTGGATCCCTCGCGTCTCAGAGGCACCCTGGGAAGTTCCCTAACGTCCCCGGCAGAAGGCGAGGGACACAAAGGTTTCCCGCCGCCCCCCAAGGAAGACCTCGAGAGTCCTTCTTCAACGCGTCTCGAGGCCCTAGTCCCCTCCCGTGACTCGAGAGCCAGGACGCGCTCCCCCTCGCCACGGGCATGGAGACCTGACTTCCCTGGCGCCGCACGAGAGCCTCCCTGAGATCCTCGTCGTGCCTCGGGAGAAAACCCCCACGGGCGCTGAAGCTCGAGGAAACCCCTGAGACGCCCCCGTCCTCGCGAGCTGAGGGCCTGCTTTTCCTGCATGGCCTAGAGAGCAATCCCGGGTCCTCTCTCCAAACGGAAGAGGAGGCTGGACTGCCTTGAGGCCGCTCAGGGGGCTCCAAGAGACCCGCGTCGCGACTCGAGAGGAGAGCGGAGTCCTTGGCTTCCCCTCGAGACGAGGCCTGACTCCCTGGTGGAGCCTGGAATGCAACCCCGAGATCCCTGCCTTCCCTGGAGAGGAATATGAGGTCCCGGACACACGCCTAGGTGAGGTCTCTTCGGCCCTGCAGTGACTCGAGCGCAACCCCTAGCTTTCCCTCGCAACCCGAGGGGAAGATTGGGCTTCCCAGGGCCAACCCAAGGGGAAGGCTGAGATCCCCGTCGTAACTCGAGAATCCCGCCGCAACTCGAGAAAAACCACGTGGTTCCCACCTCTTGGCAAGATGAGGCCCTTGCCCGCCACGGCGTCTCAAGGGAAGTCCCCTGTTCCACCCTGAAGGGCGAAACGGTCCCTGACAGCCTTCCTGCGACCCCCAAAAGTCCCCCGACACGCCGGGTTCCCTCGAGGGGAACACCGAGGGTCCCGGCACCGCTTCCTCTGAGCCCCTTCTCCCCTCCTGATCGCGACAGGAGAGGCGATTCCCCTGCGTGGTCTGGAAGGGGTTCCCGGCCTTCACAGCGCACCTCAGGAGGAGGCCGGTCTCACGAGGAAATTCGAGACGAGCCACGTGGGTGGGGCCACATGCCGAACGCCCCCGATTCCCCGGTCCGCCCTTGAGAAGGACCCGAGGCCCGGACCCCTCTTCGAAGGCAACCCTGTGGGTGAAGGCACAACACGAAGTGGCACTGCCACCCCCGAGCATCGTCCGCAAAGACCCGCGGGTTCCACACACAGCTCGACGAGGGGCCTGAGACCCCCTGAGCAACTCGAGAGGCCAGCGGGGTTCCCTTCCTCAGACAAGACGAGGCCTGACTCTCCTGTCCCAACTCTGCAGGGACCCTGCGGTCGGAGTCCGAAACGGAGAGGAGGCCTGAGGTTCCTGCCTCCCCTCGAGGTGAGGCCCTCTTCCGTTGCGCCAGACCCAGCGGAGTCCCGAGGGGCCCCGCCACCTCCACAGGATCCCTCACCTCTCAGAGGCACCCTGGGAAGTTCCCTAAGGTCCCCGGCAGAAGGCGAGGGACACGAGGGTTTCCCGCCGCCCCCCGAGAAAGACCTCGAGAGTCCTTCTTCAAAGCGTCTCGAGGCCCTAGTCCCCTCCCGTGACTGGAGAGCCAGAACACGTTCCCCCTCGCCACGCGCATGGAGTCCTGACTTCCCTGGCGCCGCACGAGAGGCTCCCTGAGATCCTCGTCGTGCCTCGGGAGAAAATCCCCACGGGCGCCGCAGCTCGAGGAAACCCCTGAGACGCCCCCGTCCTCGCGAGCTGAGGGCCTTCTTTTCCTGCATGGCCTGGAGAGCAATCCCGGGTCCTCTCTCCAAACGGAAGAGGAGGCTGGACTCCCTTGAGGCCGCTCAGGGGGCTCCAAGAGACCCGCGTCGCGACTCGAGAGGAGAGCGGAGTCCTTGGCTTCCCCTCGAGACGAGGCCTGACTCCCTGGGGGAGCCTGGAATGCAAACCCGAGATCCCTGCCTTCCCTGGAGAGGAATATGAGGTCCCGGACACACGCCTAGGTGAGGTCTCTTCGGCCCTGCAGTGACTCGAGCGCAACCCCCAGCTTTCCCTCGCAACCCGAGGGGAAGATTGGGCTTCCCAGGGCCAACCCAAGGGGAAGGCTGAGATCCCCGTCGTAACTCGAGAATCCCGCCGCAACTCGAGAAAAACCACGTGGTTCCCACCTCTTGGCAAGATGAGGCCCTTGCCCGCCACGGCGTCTCAAGGGAAGTCCCCTGTTCCGCCCTGAAGGGCGAAACGGTCCCTGACAGCCTTCCTGCGACCCCCAAACGTCCCCCGACACACCGGGTTCCCTCGAGGGGAACACCGAGGGTCCCGGCACCGCTTCCTCTGAGCCCCTTCTCCCCTGCTGATCGCGACAGGAGAGGCGATTCCCCTGCGTGGTCTGGAATGGGTTCCCGGACTTCCCGGCGCACCTCAGGAGGAGGCCGGTCTCACGAGGAAATTCGAGACGAGCCACGTGGGTGGGGCCACATGCCGAACGCCCCCGATTCCCCGGTCCGCCCTTGAGAAGGACCCGAGGCCCGGACCCCTCTTCGAAGGCAACCCTGTGGGTGAAGGCACAACACGAAGGGGCACTGCCAACCCCGTGCATCGTCCGCAAAGACCCGCGGGTTCCACACACAGCTCGACGAGGGGCCTGAGACCCCCTGAGCAACTCGAGAGGCCAGCGTGGTTCCCTTCCTCAGGCAAGACGAGGCCTGACTCTCCTGTCCCAACTCTGCAGGGACCCTGCGGTCGGAGTCCGAAACGGAGAGGAAGCCTGAGGTTCCTGCCTCCCCTCGAGGTGAGGCCCTCTTCCGTTGCGCCAGACCCAGCGGAGTCCCGAGGGGCCCCGCCACCTCCACAGGATCCCTCGCCTCTCAGAGGCACCCTGGGAAGTTCCCTAAGGTCCCCGGCAGAAGGCGAGGGACACGAGGGTTTCCCGCCGCCCCCCGAGAAAGACCTCGAGAGTCCTTCTTCAACGCGTCTCGAGGCCCTAGTCCCCTCCCGTGACTCGAGAGCCAGGACGCGCTCCCCCTCGCCACGCGCATGGAGACCTGACTTCCCTGGCGCCGCACGAGAGGCTCCCTGAGATCCTCGTCGTGCCTCGGGAGAAAACCCCCACGGGCGCCGCAGCTCGAGGAAACCCCTGAGACGCCCCCGTCCTCGCGAGCTGAGGGCCTTCTTTTCCTGCATGGCCTGGAGAGCAATCCCGGGTCCTCTCTCCAAACGGAAGAGGAGGCTGGACTCCCTTGAGGCCGCTCAGGGGGCTCCAAGAGACCCGCGTCGCGACTCGAGAGGAGAGCGGAGTCCTTGGCTTCCCCTCGAGACGAGGACTGACTCCCCGGGGGAGCCTGGAATGCAACCCCGAGATCCCTGCCTTCCCTGGAGAGGAATATGAGGTCCCGGACACACGCCTAGGTGAGGTCTCTTCGGCCCTGCAGTGACTCGAGCGCAACCCTCAGCTTTCCCTCGCAACCCGAGGGGAAGATTGGGCTTCCCAGTGCCAACCCAAGGGGAAGGCTGAGATCCCCGTCGTAACTCGAGAATCCCGCCGCAACTCGAGAAAAACCACGTGGTTCCCACCTCTTGGCAAGATGAGGCCCTTGCCCGCCACGGCGCCTCAAGGGAAGTCTCCTGTTCCGCCCTGAAGGGCGAAACGGTCCCTGACAGCCTTCCTGCGACCCCCAAAAGTCCCCCGACACGCCGGGTTCCCTCGAGGGGAACACCGAGGGTCCCGGCACCGCTTCCTCTGAGCCCCTTCTCCCCTCCTGATCGCGACAGGAGAGGCGATTCCCCTGCGTGGTCTGGAAGGGGTTCCCGGCCTTGCCGGCGCACCTCAGGAAGAGGCCGGTCTCACGAGGAAATTCGAGACGAGCCACGTGGGTGGGGCCACATGCCGAAAGCCCCCGATTCCCCGGTCCGCCCTTGAGAAGGACCCGAGGCCCGGACCCCTCTTCGAAGACAACCCTGTGGGTGAAGGCACAACACGAAGGGGCACTGCCACCCCCGTGCATCGTCCGCAAAGACCCGCGGGTGCCACACACAGCTCGACGAGGGGCCTGAGACCCCCTGAGCAACTCGAGAGGCCAGCGGGGTTCCCTTCCTCAGGCAAGACGAGGCCTGACTCTCCTGTCCCAACTCTGCAGGGACCCTGCGGTCGGAGTCCGAAACGGAGAGGAAGCCTGAGGTTCCTGCCTCCCCTCGAGGTGAAGCCCTCTTCCGTTGCGCCAGACCCAGCGGAGTCCCGAGGGGCCCCGCCACCTCCCCAGGATCCCTCGCCTCTCAGAGGCACCCTGGGAAGTTCCCTAAGGTCCCCGGCAGAAGGCGAGGGACACGAGGGTTTCCCGCCGCCCCCCGAGAAAGACCTCGAGAGTCCTTCTTCAACGCGTCTCGAGGCCCTAGTCCCCTCCCGTGACTCGAGAGCCAGGACGCGCTCCCCCTCGCCATGCGCATGGAGACCTGACTTCCCTGGCGCCGCACGAGAGGCTCCCTGAGATCCTCGTCGTGCCTCGGGAGAAAACCCCCACGGGCGTCGCAGCTCGAGGAAACCCCTGAGACGCCCCCGTCCTCGCGAGCTGAGGGCCTTCTTTTCCTGCATGGCCTGGAGAGCAATCCCGGGTCCTCTCTCCAAACGGAAGAGGAGGCTGGACTCCCTTGAGGCCGCTCAGGGGGCTCCAAGAGACCCGCGTCGCGACTCGAGAGGAGAGCGGAGTCCTTGGCTTCCCCTCGAGACGAGGCCTGACTCCCTGGGGGAGCCTGGAATGCAAACCCGAGATCCCTGCCTTCCCTGGAGAGGAATATGAGGTCCCGGACACACGCCTAGGTGAGGTCTCTTCGGCCCTGCAGTGACTCGAGCGCAACCCCCAGCTTTCCCTCGCAACCCGAGGGGAAGATTGGGCTTCCCAGGGCCAAGCCAAGGGGAACGCTGAGATCCCCGTCGTAACTCGAGAATCCCGCCGCAACTCGAGAAAAACCACGTGGTTCCCACCTCTTGGCAAGATGAGGTCCTTGCCCGCCACGGCGTCTCAAGGGAAGTCCCCTGTTCCGCCCTGAAGGGCGAAACGGTCCCGGACAGCCTTCCTGCGACCCCCAAAGGTCCCCCGACACGCCGGGTTCCCTCGAGGGGAACACCGAGGGTCCCGGCACCGCTTCCTCTGAGCCCCTTCTCCCCTCCTGATCGCGACAGGAGAGGCGATTCCCCTGCGTGGTCTGGAAGGGGTTCCCGGCCTTGCCGGCGCACCTCAGGAGGAGGCCGGTCTCACGAGGAAATTCGAGACGAGCCACGTGGGTGGGGCCACATGCCGAACGCCCCCGATTCCCCGGTCCGCCCTTGAGAAGGACCCGAGGCCCGGACCCCTCTTCGAAGGCAACCCTGTGGGTGAAGGCACAACACGAAGGGGCACTGCCAACCCCGTGCATCGTCCGCAAAGACCCGCGGGTTCCACACACAGCTCGACGAGGGGCCTGAGACCCCCTGAGCAACTCGAGAGGCCAGCGTGGTTCCCTTCCTCAGGCAAGACGAGGCCTGACTCTCCTGTCCCAACTCTGCAGGGACCCTGCGGTCGGAGTCCGAAACGGAGAGGAAGCCTGAGGTTCCTGCCTCCCCTCGAGGTGAGGCCCTCTTCCGTTGCGCCAGACCCAGCGGAGTCCCGAGGGGCCCCGCCACCTCCACAGGATCCCTCGCCTCTCAGAGGCACCCTGGGAAGTTCCCTAAGGTCCCCGGCAGAAGGCGAGGGACACGAGGGTTTCCCGCCGCCCCCCGAGAAAGACCTCGAGAGTCCTTCTTCAACGAGTCTCGAGGCCCTAGTCCCCTCCCGTGACTCGAGAGCCAGGACGCGCTCCCCCTCGCCACGCGCATGGAGACCTGACTTCCCTGGCGCCGCACGAGAGGCTCCCTGAGATCCTCGTCGTGCCTCGGGAGAAAACCCCCACGGGCGCCGCAGCTCGAGGAAACCCCTGAGACGCCCCCGTCCTCGCGAGCTGAGGGCCTTCTTTTCCTGCATGGCCTGGAGAGCAATCCCGGGTCCTCTCTCCAAACGGAAGAGGAGGCTGGACTCCCTTGAGGCCGCTCAGGGGGCTCCAAGAGACCCGCGTCGCGACTCGAGAGGAGAGCGGAGTCCTTGGCTTCCCCTCGAGACGAGGACTGACTCCCCGGGGGAGCCTGGAATGCAACCCCGAGATCCCTGCCTTCCCTGGAGAGGAATATGAGGTCCCGGACACACGCCTAGGTGAGGTCTCTTCGGCCCTGCAGTGACTCGAGCGCAACCCTCAGCTTTCCCTCGCAACCCGAGGGGAAGATTGGGCTTCCCAGTGCCAACCCAAGGGGAAGGCTGAGATCCCCGTCGTAACTCGAGAATCCCGCCGCAACTCGAGAAAAACCACGTGGTTCCCACCTCTTGGCAAGATGAGGCCCTTGCCCGCCACGGCGCCTCAAGGGAAGTCCCCTGTTCCGCCCTGAAGGGCGAAACGGTCCCTGACAGCCTTCCTGCGACCCCCAAAAGTCCCCCGACACGCCGGGTTCCCTCGAGGGGAACACCGAGGGTCCCGGCACCGCTTCCTCTGAGCCCCTTCTCCCCTCCTGATCGCGACAGGAGAGGCGATTCCCCTGCGTGGTCTGGAAGGGGTTCCCGGCCTTGCCGGCGCACCTCAGGAAGAGGCCGGTCTCACGAGGAAATTCGAGACGAGCCACGTGGGTGGGGCCACATGCCGAAAGCCCCCGATTCCCCGGTCCGCCCTTGAGAAGGACCCGAGGCCCGGACCCCTCTTCGAAGACAACCCTGTGGGTGAAGGCACAACACGAAGGGGCACTGCCACCCCCGTGCATCGTCCGCAAAGACCCGCGGGTGCCACACACAGCTCGACGAGGGGCCTGAGACCCCCTGAGCAACTCGAGAGGCCAGCGGGGTTCCCTTCCTCAGGCAAGACGAGGCCTGACTCTCCTGTCCCAACTCTGCAGGGACCCTGCGGTCGGAGTCCGAAACGGAGAGGAAGCCTGAGGTTCCTGCCTCCCTTCGAGGTGAAGCCCTCTTCCGTTGTGCCAGACCCAGCGGAGTCCCGAGGGGCCCCGCCACCTCCCCAGGATCCCTCGCCTCTCAGAGGCACCCTGGGAAGTTCCCTAAGGTCCCCGGCAGAAGGCGAGGGACACGAGGGTTTCCCGCCGCCCCCCGAGAAAGACCTCGAGAGTCCTTCTTCAACGCGTCTCGAGGCCCTAGTCCCCTCCCGTGACTCGAGAGCCAGGACGCGCTCCCCCTCGCCACGCGCATGGAGACCTGACTTCCCTGGCGCCGCACGAGAGGCTCCCTGAGATCCTCGTCGTGCCTCGGGAGAAAACCCCCACGGGCGCCGCAGCTCGAGGAAACCCCTGAGACGCCCCCGTCCTCGCGAGCTTAGGGCCTTCTTTTCCTGCATGGCCTGGAGAGCAATCCCGGGTCCTCTCTCCAAACGGAAGAGGAGGCTGGACTCCCTTGAGGCCGCTCAGGGGGCTCCAAGAGACCCGCGTCGCGACTCGAGAGGAGAGCGGAGTCCTTTGCTTCCCCTCGAGACGAGGCCTGACTCCCTGGGGGAGCCTGGAATGCAAACCCGAGATCCCTGCCTTCCCTGGAGAGGAATATGAGGTCCCGGACACACGCCTAGGTGAGGTCTCTTCGGCCCTGCAGTGACTCGAGCGCAACCCCCAGCTTTCCCTCGCAACCCGAGGGGAAGATTGGGCTTCCCAGGGCCAAGCCAAGGGGAACGCTGAGATCCCCGTCGTAACTCGAGAATCCCGCCGCAACTCGAGAAAAACCACGTGGTTCCCACCTCTTGGCAAGATGAGGTCCTTGCCCGCCACGGCGTCTCAAGGGAAGTCCCCTGTTCCGCCCTGAAGGGCGAAACGGTCCCGGACAGCCTTCCTGCGACCCCCAAAAGTCCCCCGACACGCCGGGTTCCCTCGAGGGGAACACCGAGGGTCCCGGCACCGCTTCCTCTGAGCCCCTTCTCCCCTCCTGATCGCGACAGGAGAGGCGATTCCCCTGCGTGGTCTGGAAGGGGTTCCCGGCCTTGCCGGCGCACCTCAGGAGGAGGCCGGTCTCACGAGGAAATTCGAGACGAGCCACGTGGGTGGGGCCACATGCCGAACGCCCCCGATTCCCCGGTCCGCCCTTGAGAAGGACCCGAGGCCCGGACCCCTCTTCGAAGGCAACCCTGTGGGTGAAGGCACAACACGAAGGGGCACTGCCAACCCCGTGCATCGTCCGCAAAGACCCGCGGGTGCCACACACAGCTCGACGAGGGGCCTGAGACCCCCTTAGTAACCCGAGAGGCCAGCGGGGTTCCCTTCCTCAGGCAAGACGAGGCCTGACTCTCCTGTCCCAACTCTGCAGGGACCCTGCGGTCGGAGTCCGAAACGGAGAGGAAGCCTGAGGTTCCTGCCTCCCCTCGAGGTGAGGCCCTCTTCCGTTGCGCCAGACCCAGCGGAGTCCCGAGGGGCCCCGCCACCTCCACAGGATCCCTCGCCTCTCAGAGGCACCCTGGGAAGTTCCCTAAGGTCCCCGGCAGAAGGCGAGGGACACGAGGGCTTCCCGCGGCCCCCCGAGAAAGACCTCGAGAGTCCTTCTTCAACGCGTCTCGAGGCCCTAGTCCCCTCCCATGACTCGAGAGCCAGGACGCGCTCCCCCTCGCCACGCGCATGGAGACCTGACTTCCCTGGCGCCGCACGAGAGGCTCCCTGAGATCCTCGTCGTGCCTCGGGAGAAAACCCCCACGGGCGCCGCAGCTCGAGGAAAGCCCTGAGACGCCCCCGTCCTCGCGAGCTGAGGGCCTTCTTTTCCTGCATGGCCTGGAGAGCAATCCCGGGTCCTCTCTCCAAACGGAAGAGGAGGCTGGACTCCCTTGAGGCCGCTCAGGGGGCTCCAAGAGCCCCGCGTCGCGACTCGAGAGGAGAGCGGAATCCTTGGCTTCCCCTCGAGACGAGGCCTGACTCCCCGGGGGAGCCTGGAATGCAACCCCGAGATCCCTGCCTTCCCTGGAGAGGAATATGAGGTCCCGGACACACGCCTAGGTGAGGTCTCTTCGGCCCTGCAGTGACTCGAGCGCAACCCCCAGCTTTCCCTCGCAACCCGAGGGGAAGATTGGGCTTCCCAGGGCCAACCCAAGGGGAAGGCTGAGATCCCCGTCGTAACTCGAGAATCCCGCCGCAACTCGAGAAAAACCACGTGGTTCCCACCTCTTGGCAAGATGAGGCCCTTTCCCGCCACGGCGTCTCAAGGGAAGTCCCCTGTTCCGCCCTGAAGGGCGAAACGGTCCCTGACAGCCTTCCTGCGACCCCCAAAAGTCCCCCGACACGCCGGGGTCCCCCGAGGGGAACACCGAGGGTCCCGGCACCGCTTCCTCTGAGCCCCTTCTCCCCTCCTGATCGCGACAGGAGAGGCGATTCCCCTGCGTGGTCTGGAAGGGGTTCCCGGCCTTCCCGGCGCACCTCAGGATGAGGCCGGTCTCACGAGGAAATTCGAGACGAGCCACGTGGGTGGGGCCACATGCCGAACGCCCCCGATTCCCCGGTCCGCCCTTGAGAAGGACCCGAGGCCCGGACACCTCTTCGAAGGCAACCCTGTGGGGGAAGGCACAACACGAAGGGGCACTGCCACCCCCGTGCATCGTCCGCAAAGACCCGCGGGTTCCACACACAGCTCGACGAGGGGCCTGAGACCCCCTGAGCAACTCGAGAGGCCAGCGGGGTTCCCTTCCTCAGACAAGACGAGGCCTGACTCTCCGCTCCCAACTCTGCAGGGACCCTGAAGTCGGAGGGTCGGAGTCAGAAACAGAGAGGAAGCCTGATGTTCCTGCCTCCCCTCGAGATGAGGCCCTCTTCCATTGCGCAAACCCCAGCGGAGTCCCGAGAGACCCCGCTAACTCCACAGCATCCCTCACCTCTCAGAGGCACCCTGGGAAGTTCCCTCAGGTCCCGGGCAGAAGACGAGGGAAATAAGGGTTTCCCGCCGCCACTCGAGAAAGACCTCGATAGTCCTTCTTCAAAGTGTCTTGAGGCCCTTGTCCCCTCTCTGGACTAGAGAGCAATGATGCGCTCCCCCTCGCCTCGCGCATGCAGACCTGGCTTCCCTGGCGCCGCAAGAGAGGCTCCCTAAGATACTCGTCGTGCCTCAGGAGAAAACCCCCATGGGCACCGCAGCTCGAGGAAACCCCTGAGACGCCCCCGTCCTCGCTTGCTGAGGGCCTTCTTTTCCTGCCTGGCCTGGAGTGCAATCCCGAGTCCTCTCTCCAAACTGAAGAGTAGGATGGATTCCCTTGAGGCGACTCAGTGGGCTCCAAGAGATCCGCGTTGGGGCTCTAGAGGAGAGCGCAGTCCTTTGCTTCCCCTCGAGGCGAGGCCTGACTCCCCGGGGGAGTCTGGAATGCAATCCCGAGATCCTTGTCTTCCCTTGAGAGGACTATTAGGTCCTGGACACACGCCTAGATGAGGTCTCTTTGGCCTTGCAGTGGTTCGAGCACAACATCCAGCTTTCCCTCGCAACTCGAAGGTAAGTTTGGGCTTCCCAGGCTAACACAAGAGGAAGCCTGAGATCCACGTCGTAACTCGAGAATCCCGCCGCAACTCGATAAAAACCACGTGGTTCCATCGTCTTCGCAGCATGAGGCCCTTGCCCGCCACAGCGTCTCAAAAGAAGTCCCACGTTCCTACTGAAGTGCAAAACGGTACTTGGCACCCATGATGGCACCCCCAAAGTTCCCCAACATACAGGCCTCACTCGAGGGTAACACCCATGTTCCCCGCACCACATCATTTGAGCCCCTTCTCCCCTCCTGATTGCAACAGGAGTGTCTTTTCTCCTGCTTTGTGTGGAAGGGGTTACCGATCTTCCCAGCGCACATCAGGATGAGGCCTGTCTCACGAGGAAATTGGAGATGTAGCCTCGTGGGTGGTGCCACATGCGGAAAGACCCCATTTCCCGGTCAGCTATTAATAAGAACCCGATGCCCGTACACGTCTTGGAATGCATCCCGTAGGATGAAGGCACAACAAGGAGGGACCCTGAACACCCGTGCATCTTTTGGAAAATTCTGCAGGTTCCACATACAGCTCGACAAGTGACCTGTTACCTCGTGAACAACTCGAGAGGCAAGCTAAGTTTCATTTCTCCACAGAATATGAGGCCTGACTCTCCTGTCCCAACTCTGCAGGAATCCTGAGATCGGAGTCTGAAATGGAGAGGAACCCTGAGGTTCCTTCCTCAACACGAGATGAGGCCCTCTTGTATTATACCACACCCAGGGGAGTCCCGAGAGGCCCCTCCCAACTCCACAGTATCAGTGTCTTCTCAGAGGCACCCTGAGCAACTCCCTGAGGTCACCGGCACAAGTCGAGGGAACACAGGGTATCCTGCCGCAACCCGAGAAAGACCTCAAGAGTCCTTCTTCAACGCGTCTTGAGGACGGATTCCCCTACCATGACTCGAGAGCAATGACACGCTCCCCCTCGCCATGCGCATGGACACCTGACTTCCCTGGCGCCACATGAGAGGCTCCCTGAGCTCCCCGTCATACCTCGTGAGAAACCCCACACTGGCGCCGCAGCTCGGGAAAACCCACCGTCATCGCGAGATTGGGGACTTCTTTTCCTGCCTGACCTGGAGAGCAATCCCTGGTCTTTTCTCCAAACTTCACAGGAGGCTTTACTCCCTTTAGGCCACTCAATGGGCTCCAAGAGATACCTGTCGCGACTTGAGAGGAGAGCAGAGTACTTTGTTTCCCCTCGAGACGAGGCCTTACCTCGGGTGAGTCTGGAATGCAACCCCGAGATCCCTGTTGTCCCTGGAGAGGAACATTATGTCCTGGACAAAAGCCTAGATGAGGTCTATTTTGCCCTACAGTGACTCGAGAGCAACACCCATCTCTCCCTCGCAATTCGAATGGAAGATTGGTCTTCATTGGGCCAACACAAGAGGAAGTCTGAATTTCCCGTTGTAACTCGAGAATCCCACCGCAACTCTTAAAAACCACGTGGTTCCCCATTCATCGCAATATGAGGCCTTTGCCCGCTACAGAGTCTCAAGAGAAGTCCCATGTTTCATCATAAAGTTCGAGATGCTACTTGGCACCCTTGATGCGACCCCAAAAGTTCCCCAATATACCGGTCTCACTCCAAGGGAACACCGAAGTTCCTGGCACCACTTCATTTGAGCCCCTTCTCCGCTCCTGATCACGGCAGGAAGGTCGATCCCCCTGCTTTGTCTAGAAGGGGTTCCCGACCTTCATGGCGCACCTCAGGATGAGGCCAGTCTCACGAAGAAATTCGAGACGTAGCCTCGTGTTGGTGCCACGTGCCAAAAGACCCCGATTTCTCGGTCTTGCTCTTGATAAGAACCCGATGCCCGGACACCTATTCTAAGGCAACCCTGTGGATGAAGGCACTACACGAGGGGGCACTGGCAACCCTGTTCATCGTCAGGAAAACCCCGCAGGATCCACATACAGCTCCACAACTGGCCTGTCACCCCTTAAACAATGAGAGAGGAAAGCGGAGTCCCCTTCCTCAGACAAGACGAGGCCTGAGTATCCAATCCCAACTCTGCAGGCACGCTTCGATCTGAGTCAGAAATGGAGAGGAAACCTGAGGTTCCTGCCTCAACCCGAGATGAGGCCCTCTTCCATTAAAACAAACCCAGTGGAGTCCCGAGAGTCCCCTCCCATCTCCACAGTATCCCTGACTTCTCATAGGCATTCTGAGAAGCTCCTTGAGGCCACCGGCAAAAGTCGAGGGAAATAAGGGTTTCCTGCCACAACCGAAGAAAGACCTCGAGAGTCCTTCTTCAATGTGTCTTGAGGTCAGATTCCCCTACCATAGCTCGAGAGCAATAATGCGCTCCCCCTCGCCACGCACATGGAGACCTGACTTCCCTGGCGCCACACGAGAGGCTCCCTGAGCTCCCCGTCGTACCTCGTGTGAAACCCCACACTGGCGCCGCAGCTCGAGAAAACCCACAAGATCCCTCCGTCATCGCGAGATGAGGGCCATCTTTTCCTGCATGGCCTGGAGAGCAGTCCCAAGTCCTCTCTCCAAACTTCACAGGAGGCTTGACTCCCTTTAGGCCACAAAGTGGGCTCCAAGAGGTGCCCGTCGCGACTCGAAAGGAGAGCGGAGTCCTTTGCTTCCCTTCGACATGAGGCCTGATTCCCTGGGTGAGTCTGGAATGCAAACCTGAGATCCCTGTGGCCCTTGGAGAGGAACACAAGCCTAGGTCCTGGACACAAGCCTAGATGAGGTCTCCTTTGCCCTGCAGTGACTCGAGCGCAACCCCCAGCTCTCCCTCGCAACTCGAATGGATGATTGGACTTCCCTGGCCCAACACAAGAGGAAGCCTGAAATCCCCGTCGTAACTCGAGAATCCCGCCGCAACTCGAGAAAAACCACGTGGCTCCCCCGTCATCGCAAGATGAGGCCCTTGGCCGCTACAGCATATCAAGAGAAGTCCCACGTTCCATCCTGAAGTACAAAACGGTACTTGGCACCCTTGATGCGACCCCCAAAGTTCCCTGACATACCGGTCTCACTCGAGGGAAACACCAAAGTTCACGGCACCACTTCCTGTGAGCCCCTTCACCCCTCCTGATCGCGACAGAAGGGTCGATTCCCATGTTTTGTCTGCAAGGGGTTCCCGACGTTCCCCGCGAACCTCCGGATGAGGCCGGTCTCAGGAGGAAATTCGAAAAGTAGCCTCATGGTTGGTGCCATATGCTGAAAGATCCCGAATTCCCGGTCCACTCTAGATAAGAACCTGACGCCCGGACATCTCTTCGAAGGCAACCCTGTGGATGAAGGCACAACACGAAGGGACACTGACATCCCCATGCATCGTCTGGAAAAACCCGCAGATTCCACTCACAGCTCCAAATGTGGACTGTCACCTCGTGAACAACTCGAGAGGCAAGTGAAGTTGCATTCCTTCACACAAGAAGAGGCCTTACTCTCCTGTCCCAACTCTTCAGGGACCCTGCAATTGGAGTCAGAAATGGAGAGGAACCCTGAGGTTCCTGCCTCAACTAGAGAAGAGGCCCTCTTCCATTGAACCAAACTCAGTGGTGTCCCGAGAGACCCCTCCCAACACCACAGTATCCCTGAATTCTCAGAGGCTCCCTGAGAAGCTACCTGAGGTCACTGGCACAAGTCGAGGGAACCCAGAGTTTCCTGAAGTAACCTGAGAAAGACTTGGAGAGTCCTTTTTCAACGTCTCTTGATGCCCGATTCCCCTACCATGACTCCAGAGCAAGGACGCGTTCCCCTCGCCACGAGCAGGAAAACTGACTTCCCTAGTACCACACAAGAGGCTCCCTGAGTACCCCATCGTACCTCGTGAGAAAACCCACACTGGCGCCGCAGTTCGAGAAAAACCACAAGATGCCCCCGTCAAGGAGAGATGGGGGCCTTCTTTTCCTGCCTGACCTGGAGAGCAATTCCTGGTCCTCTCTCCAAACTTCACAGGAGTATTGACTCCCTTTAGGCCACTCAGTTGGGTCCAAGAAATACCCGGTGCGACTCGAGAGGAGAGTGGAGTCCTTTGCTTCCCTGGAGACGAGGCCTGACTCCCCGGGTGAGTTTGGAATGCAACCCCGAGATCCATGTCAGCCCTGGAGTAGAACATTATGTCCTAGACACAAGCCTAGATGAGGTCTATTTTGCCCTACAGTGACTCGAGCAACTTCCATCTCTCCCTCACAATTTGAATGGAAGATTGGTCTTCCCACGGTCAACACAAGAGGAAGTCTGAATTTCCCATCGTAATTCGAGAATTCAGCCTCAAGTCTTAAAAACCATGTGGTTCCCCCTTCATCGCAATATGAGGCCCTTGCCAGCTAGAGTCTCAAGAGAAGTCCCACGTTCCATCTTAAAGTTCGAAATGCTACTTGGCACCCTTGATGTGACCCCAAAGTTCCCCAACATACCGGTCTCACTCCAGGGGAACACCGAAGTTCCCGGTGTCTCCAGGGAAGTCCCATGTTCCGCCCTGAAGGGCGACACGGTACTTGACACCCTTGATGCGACCACAAAAGTTCCCCGACACGTTGGGTTCCCTCGAGGGGAACACCGAGGGTCCCGGCACCATTTCATCTGAGCCCCGTCTCCCTTCCTGATCGCGACAGGAGAGTCGATTCCCCTGCTTTGTCTGGAAGGGGTTCCCGGCCTTCCTGGCGCACCTCAGGATGAGGCCGGTCTCAGGAGGAAATTCGAGACTAGCCACATGTGAGGTGCCACGAGCCGAACGACTCCGATTTTCCTGTCCGCTCTTGATAAGAACCCGATGCCCGGACACCTCTTCGAAGGCAACCCTGTGGGTGAAGGCACAACACGAAGGGGCACTGACACCCCCGTGCATCATCCGGAAAAACCCGCAGGGTCTACACACAGCTGGACAAGGGGCCTGAGACTCCCGGAACAACTCGAGAGGCAACCAGAATTCCATTCCTCAGACAAGACGAGGCATGACTCTCCTGTCCCAACACTGCAGGGACCGTGCAGTCGGAGTCCGAATCCGAGAGGAAGCCTGAGGTTCCTGCCTCCCCTCGAGATGAGGCCCTCTTCCATTGCGCCGAACCCAGCAGAGTCACGAGAGGCCCTGCCAACTGCACAGCATCCCTCACCTCTCAGAAGCACCGTGGGAAGTTCCCTAAGGTCCCCTGCAGAAGTCGAGGGAAACAAGGGTTTCCCGCCGCAACCCGAGAAAGACCTCGAGAGTCCTTCTTCAACGCCTCTTGAGGACCTAGCCGTTTCCCATGACTCGAGAGTGATGACCAGCTCCCCCTCGCCATGCGCATGGAGACCTGACTTGCCTGGCGCCGCACGAGAGGCTCCCTGAGGTCCTCATCGTGCCTCGTGAGAAAACCCCCATGGGCGCAGCAGCCTGAGGAAACCCATGAGACGCCCCCGTCATCGCGAGATGAGGGCCTTCTTTCTTGCCTGGCCTGGAGATCAATCCCGAGTCCTCTCTCCAAACTGAAGAGGAGGCTCGACACCCTTGAGTCCACTCAGTGGGCTCCAAGAGATCCGTGTCGCGACTTGAGAGGAAAGCGGAGTCTTTGCTTCCCCTCCAAGCGAGTCCTGACCCCCCGGGGGAGTCTGGAATGGAAACCCGTGATCCCTGTCTTCCCTTGAGAGGAATATTAGGTCCTGGACACACGCCTCGATGAGGTCTCTTTGGCCCTGTAGTGACTCGAGCAGAACCCCCAGCTTTCCATCGCAACTCGAATTGATGATTGGGCTTCCCAGGGCCAACCCAAGAGGAAGCCTGAAATTCCTGTCGTTTTTGAGAATCCCAATGCAACTCGAGAAAAACGACGTGGTTCCAACGTCTTCACAGGATGAGGCCCTTGCCCGCTACAGCGTCTCCAGGGAAGTCCCATGTTCCGTCCTGAAGTGGGAAACGGTACTTGGCTCCCTTGATGCGACCCCTAAAGTTCCCTGAAACGCCGGGTTCCCTCGAGTGGAACACCGAGGGTCCCGGCACCACTTCATCTGAGCCCCATCTCCCCTCCTGATCGCGACAGGAGAATCGATTCCCCTACTTTGTGTGGAAGGTGTTCCCGGCCTTCCCGCCGCACCTCAGGATGATGCTGGTCTCACGAGGAAATTCGAGATGAGCCACGTGGGTGGTGCCACATGCCGAATGACCCCGATTTCCCGGTCCGCTCTTGAAATGAACCCGATGCCCGGACACCTCTTTGAAGGAAACCCTGTGGGGGAAGGCACCAAACGAAGGGGCACTGACACCCCCATGCATCTTCTGGAAACACCCGCAGGTTCCACACACAGCTTGTCAAGGGCCCTGAGACCCCCTGAACGACTCAAGGGGCAAGCAGAGTTCCATTACTCAGACAAGACGAGGCCTGACTCTCCTGTCCCAACTCTGCAGGGACCCTGTGGTCGGAGTCAGAAATGGAGAGGAAGCCTGAGGTTCCTGCCTCCAATCGAGATGAGGCCCTCTTTCATTTCGTCAAACCTAGTGGAGTCCCGAGAGGCCCCTCTAACTCCTCAGTATCCCTCACCTCTCAGAGGCACCTGGGAAGTTCCCTAAGGTCCCCTGTAGAGGTCGATGGAAACGAGTGTTTCCCGCCCCAACCCAAGAAAGACCTTGAGAGTCCTTCTTAAATGCCTCTTGAGGCCCTAGTCCCTCCCATGACTCGAGAGCAATGACGCGATCTGCCTGGCCACACGCATGGAGTCAGGCTTCTCTGGCGCCGCACGAGAGGCTCCCTGAACTCCCCATCATATCTCGTGAGAAACCCCACACTGGCGCCGCAGCTCGAGAAAACCCATGAGACGCCCCCGTCATCACGAGAGGAGGGCCATCTTTAACTGCATGGTATGCAGATCAAGCGTGAACCTTCTGTCCAAGCTACACAGGACGCTTGACTCCCTTTAGGCCACTCATTGGGCTCCAAGAGTTACGCGTCCCGACTCGAGAGGATAGTGGAGTCCTTTGCTTCCTTCCACTCGAGACGAGGTGTGACCCACCGGGTGAGACTGGAATGCGACCCCGATATCCCTGTCGCCCCTGGAGAGGAACATTACGTCCTGGACCCAAGCCTAGATGAGGACTCTTTGCCCTGAAGTGACTCGAGAGCAACCCCCAGCTCTCTCTGACAAGTTGAATGGAAGATTGGACTTCCTGGGCCAACACAAGAGGAAGCCTGAATTCCCCGTTGTAACTCGAGAATCCCGCCTCAACTCGAGAAAAACCACGTGTTTCCCTCGTCATCGCAATATGAGGCCCTTGCCCGCTACAGCATCTCCAGAGAATTCCCACGTTCCATCTTGAAGTGCGAAACTGTACTTGGCACCCTTGATGCGACCTCAAAAGTGCCGTGACATACCGGTCTCACTCGAGGGGACCACCGAGGTTCCCAGCACCACTTCATCTGAGCCCCTTCTCCCCTTCTGATCGCGAGCGGTGGGTCGATTCCCCTGCTTTGTCTGCAAGGGGTTCCCGACCTTCCCGGCGCACCTCAGGATGAGGCCGGTCTCCCGAGGAAATTCGAGACGTAGCCTCGTGGGTGGTACCACATGCTGAAAGACCCCAATTTTCCGGTACGCTCTTGAAAAGAACCCGATGCCCGGAAACCTCTTTGAAGGCAACCCTGTGGATGAAGGCACAACACGAAGGGGCACTGACACCCCCGTGCATCGTCCGGAAAAACCCGCAGGTTCCACACTCAGCTCAACAAGTGGCCTGTCACTCCGTGAACAACTCGAAAGGCAAGGGGAAATCCATTCCTCAACAGAAGACGAAGCGTGACTCTCTTGTCCATACTCTACAGGTACCCTGCGACCCGAGTCAGATATGGAGAGGACCCCTGAGGTTCCTGCCTCCATTCGAGATGAGGCCCTCTTCGATTGCACCAAACCCAGTTGAGTAACGAAAGGCCCCTCCCAAATCCACAGTGTGCCTGACTTCTCAGAGGCACCCTTAGAAGTTGCCTGAGGTCACTGACACAAATCAAGGGAACCCAGGGTTCCCTGCCGCAACCCGAGAAAGACCTCAAGAGTCCTTCTTCAATGTGTCTTGAGGCCCGATTCGCCTACTATGACTCGAGAGCAATCACGCACTCCCCTTCACCACACGCACGGAGACCTGACGTCCCTAGCACCACACGAGAGGCTCTCTGAGCTCCCCGTTGTACCTCGTGAGAAATCTGATACTGGCGCCGCAGCTGGAGAAAACCCACGAGATGCCCCCATCATCGCGAGATGAGGGCCTTTTTTCCTGCATGGCCAGGAAAACAATCCCGAGTCATCTCCAAACTCCATAGGAGGCTTCACTCCCTTTACGCCACGCAGTGGGCTCCAAGAGATACCCGTCGCGACTCGACAGGAGAGCGGAGTCCTTTTTTGCCCCTCAAGACGAGGCCTGACTCTCCGGGTGAGTCGAGAATGCAACCCTGAGATCCCTGTTGGCCCAGTAGTGGAACACTAGGTCCTGGACACAAGCGTAGATGAGGTCTATTTTGCCCTGCAGTGACTGGAGAGCAATCCCCAGTTCTAACTTGCAACTCGAATGGAATACTGGATTTTCCTGGCGCCATACAAGAGGCTCCCTGAGATCCCCGTGGTACTTCATGAGACACCCCACACTGGCGCCGCAGCTCGAGAAAACCCACGAGACGCCACCGTCATCTCGAGATGAGGGCCTTCTTTTCCTGCATGGCCTGGAGTCCAATCCCGAGTCCTCTCTCCAAACTCCACAGGAGGCTTGACTCCCTTTAGTACACACAGTGGGCTCCAAGAGATACCCATCGCGACTCAAGACGAGAGCAGAATTCTTTGCTTACCCTCGAGGTGAGAACTGACTCCCCGGATGAGTCTGGAATGCAAACCCGAGATCCCTGTCGCCCCTGGAGAGCAATGTTAGATCCTAAACACAAGCCTAGATTAGGTCTCTTTTGCCCTGCAGTGACTCTAGCGCAATCCCCAGCTCCCCCTCGCAACCCGAATGGAAGATAGGATTTCAAGGCCAACAAGAGGAAGCCTAAATTCCCGGTCATAACTCGAGAATCCCGCCGCAACTCGAGCAAAACCACGTGGTTCTCCCGTCATCGCAAGATGAGGCCCTTGCCCGCTACAGCGTTTCAAAAGATGTCCCAGGTTCCGTCTTGAAATGCGAAACGGTACTTGGCACCCTTGATGCGACCCCAAAAGTCCCCCAATACGCCGGTCTCACTCAAGGGGAACACCGAGGTTCCCGGCACCACTTCATTTAAGCCCCTTCTCCCCTCCTGATCGTGACCCGTGGGTCGATTCCCCTGCTTTGTCTGCAAGGGGGCCCGACCTTCCCTGCACAACTCAGGATGAGGCCGGTCTCATGGGGAAATTCGATACGTAGCTTTGTGGGTGGTGCCACTTGCTGAAAGACTCCAATTTCCCGGTCCGCTCTTGATAAGAATCCGATGCTCGGACACCTCTTGGAAAGCAGCCTTGAGTATGAAGGTACAACACGAAGGGCACTAACACACCTGTGCATCATCCGGAAAAACGGGCAGGTTACACACACAGCTCGACAAGTGGCCTGTCACCTCGAGAACAACTCGAGAGGCAAGAGGAGTCCCATCCTCCAGAAAAGACGAGGCCTGACTCTCCTGTACCAACATGCAGGGACCTTGCGATCTGAGTCAGAAATGGAGAGGAACACTGAGGTTCCTGCTTCAACTCGAGATGAGTCCCTCTTACATTCCACCAAATGCAGAGGAGTCTCGAGAGGCCCCTCCAAACTGCACAGTATCCCTGACTTCTCAGAGGCACTCTGAGAAGCTCCCTGAGCTCGCAGGCACAAGTCAAGGGAACCCTGGGTTTTATGCAGTGACCCGAGAAAGACCTCGAGAGTCCTTCTTCAACCCGTCTTGAGGCCCGATTACCCTACCATGACTTGAGAGCAATGACGAGCTCCCCCTAGCCATCTCATGGGGACCTGACTTCCCTGGCGCCACACGAGAGGCTCCCTGAGCTCCCTCTCGTACCTCGTCAGAAACCCGGCACTAGCGCAGCAGTCTAGAAAACCCACGAGACGCCGCCATCATCGCGAGATGAGGGCCTTCTTTTCCTGCATGGCCTGGAGAGGAATCCCGAGTCCTCTATCCAAACAGCACAGGAGGCTTGACTCCCTTTAGGGCACACAGTGGGCTCCAAGAGATACCCATCGCGACTCAAAAGGACAGCGGAGTTCTTTGCTTCCCCTCGAGACGAGGCCTGATTCCCCGGGTGAGTCTGGTATGCAACCCCAAGATCCCTGTCTCCCCTAGGGACGAGCATTAAGTCCTGGACACAAGCCTAGATGAGGTCTATTTTGCCCTGCAGTGACTCGAGAGCAATCCCCAGCTCTCCCTTTAAACTCGAATGGAAGATAGGACTTCCCTGGCCCAACACATGAGGAAGACTGTATTCCCCGTCGAAACTCGAGAATCCCGCCACAACTCGAGAAACGCCACGTGGTTCCCCCATCATCCCAAGATGAGGCCCTTGCCCCCTACAGCGTCTCAAGAGAAGTCCCACGTTCCGTCTTGAAGTGCGAAACGGTATTGGCACCCTTGATGCGCCCTCAAAAGTTCCTCGACACACCAGTCTGACTCGAGGAGAACACCGAGGTTCCCGGCACCACTACATCTGGGCCCCTTCTCCCCTCCTGATCGCGACAGGAGGGTCGATTCCCCTGTTTTGTCTTGAAGGGGTTCCCACCTTTCCCGGTGCATCTCAGGATGAGGCCGGTCTCACGAGGATATTCGAGACATAGCCACGTGGATGGTGACACATGCCGAAAGACCCCGATTTCCCGGTCCGCTCTTGATAAGATCCTGATGCCCGGACACCTCTTTGAAGATAACCCTTTTGATGAAGGCACAACACTTAGGGGCACTGACACCCCTGGGTATCGTCCGGAGAAACCCGCAGGTACCACACACAGCTCGAGAAGTGACCTGTCACCACGTGAACAACTGGAGAGGCAAGCACACTTCCATTCCTCCACACAAGACGAGGCCTGACTCTCCTGTTCGAACTCTGCAGCGAAACTGTGATCCGAGTCAGATGTGGCCCAGGGGAAGTCAGGAGAGGAAACATGAGTTTCCTGCCTCCACTCGAGATGAGGCCCTCTTCCATTGCACCGAACCCAGTGGTGTCCCGAGAGACCCCTCCCAACTGCACAGTATCCCTGACTTCTCAGAGGCACCCTTAGACCTTCCTGAGATCACCGGCACAAGTCGAGGGAACCAAGGGTTTCCTGCCCCAACCCGTAAAAGACCTCGAAAGTCCTTCTTCAACGCGTCTTGAGGTGCGATTCCCCTACCATGACTCGAGAGCAATGACGCGCTCCCCCTAGCCACGCGCATAGAAACCTGACTTCCCTGGCGCCACAGGAGAGGCTCCCTGAGCTCCCCATTATACCTCGTGAGCAACACCACACTGGAGCCGCAGCTCGAGAATACCCACGAGACGCCCCAGTCCTCACGAGATGAGGGCCTTCTTTTGCTGTATGGCCTGGAGAGCAATCCTGAGTCCTCTCTCCAAACTCCACAGGAGGCTTGACTCATTTTAGGCCACACAGTGAGCTCCAAGATATACCCGTCGCGACTTGACAGGAGAGCGGTGTCCTTGGCTTCCCCTCGAGACGAGGCCTGACTCCCCGGGTGAGTCGAGAATGCAATGCTGAGATCGCTTTCGCCCCAGCAGAGGAACATTAGGTCCTGGACACAAGCCTAGATGAGGTCTATTTGGCCCTGCAGTGTCTCGAGAGCAATCCCCAGTTCTAACTCACAATTCGAATGAAAACTGGACTTCCCTGGGCCAGTTGAAGAGGAAGCCTGAATTCCCGGTTGTAACTCGAGAATCCCGCCCCAACTCAAGAAAAACCACGTGGTTCCCCCGTCATCGAAAGATGAGGCCCTTGCCTGCTACACCGTCTCAAGAGAAGTCCCACGTTCCGTATTGAAGAGCGAAAAGTTACTTGGAACCCTTGATGCGACCCCAAAAGTTCCCCGACATACCAGTCTCACTTGAGGAGAACACCGAGGTTCCCGGCACCACTTCATCTGAGACTCTTCTCCCCTCTTGATCGCGACAGGAGGTTCAATTCCCCTGCTTTGTCTGGAAGGCGTTCCCGACCTTCCTGGTGCACATCAAGATGAGGCCAGTCTCACGACGAAATTCGAGACATAGCCTCGTGGGTGGTGCGGCATGCCAAAAGACCCCGATTCCCTGGTCCGCTCTTGATAAGAACCCGATTGCAGAACCCAACTCGAAGGCAATCCTGTGGAACAAGGCACAACACGAAGGGGCAGAGACACCACGGTGCATCGTCCAGAAAAACCCGCAAGTTCCACATACAAATCGACAAGTGGCCTGTCACCCCATGAACAACGCGAGAGTCAAGTGGAGTTCCATTCCTCCACACAAGACGAGGCCTGACTCTCCTGTCCCAACTCTGCAGGGACTCTGGGATCCGAGTCAGATCCGGCGCATTCGAAGCCAGGAGAGGAACCCTGTGGTTCCTGCCTCAACTTGTCATGAGGCCCTCTTCCATTGCACCAAACCCAGTGGAGTTCCGAGAGGCCCCTCCCAACTCCACAGTGACCCTGACTTCTCAGAGGCACGCTGAGAAGCTTCCTGAGGTCACTGGCACAAGTCGATGGAACCCAGGGTTTCCTGCTGCAACCCAAGAAAGACCTCGAGAGTCCTTCTTTAACACCTCTTCAGGCCCAATTCCCCTACCATGACTCGAGAACAATGACGGGCTCCCTCTCACCACGTGCATAGAGACCTGACTGCCCTGGCACCACATGAGAGGCTCACTGAGCTCCCAGTCTTACTTCCTGAGAAACCCCACACTAGCGCCACAGCTCGAGAAAACCTACGAGACGCCCCAGTCATCGGGAGACGAGGGCCTTCATTTCCTGCATTGCCTGGAGAGCAATCCCGTGTCCTCCCTCCAAACACCAGAGGAGGTTTGACTCCCTTTAAGCCACTCAGTGGGCTCCAAGACATACCCGTCCGACTCGAGAGGAGAGCAGAGTCCTTTGCTTCCCCTCGAGACGAGGCCTGACTCCAGGGTGAGTCTGGAATGCAACCCCGAGATTCCTGTCGCCCCTTGACATGAACATTAGGTCCTGCACACAAGCCTTGGTGGGGTCTCTTTTGCCTTCAGTGACTAGAGCGCACCTCCAGCTCTTCCTCGAATCTCGAATGGAAGATAAGACTTTTGTGGGCCAACACAAGAGGAAGCATGAATTCCCTGTGGTAACTCAAATATCCCACCGCAACTAGAGAAAAACCAAGTGGTTCCCCAGTCATTCCAAGATGAGGCCCTTGCCCGCTGGAGCACCCCAAGAGAAGTCCCACGTTCCAATTTGAAGAGCGAAACGGTACTTGGAACGCGTTATGCGACCCCAAAAGTTACCCGACATACCTGTCTCACTTGAGGGAAACACCGAGGTTCCCAGCAGCACTTCATCTGAGCCACTTCTCCCCTCCTGATCGCCACAGGAGGGTCGATTCCTCTGCTTTGTCTGGAAGGGTTTCATGACCTTCGCGGCACACCTCAGGATGAGGCCGGTTTCATGAGGAAATTCGAGACTAGCCACGTGGGTGGTGCCAAATGCTAAACGACCCCGATTTCCCAGTCCGCTCTTCATAAGAACACGATGCCCGGACACCTCTTCGAAGGCAACCCTGTGGATGAAGACACAAAACGAAGGGTCACTGACACCCCCATGCATCGTCTGGAAAAACCTGCAGATTCCACACACAGTTTGACAAGGGGCCTGAAACCCCATGAACAACTCGAGAGGCAAGCGGAGTTCCATTCCTCAGAAAAGACATAGCCTGACTCTCCTGTCCCAACTCTGCAGGGACACTATGATCAGAGTCAGAATTGGAGAGGAAGCCTGAGGTTCCTGCCTCCACTCGAGATGAGGCCCTCTTCCATTGCGACAAACCCAGTGGAGTCCCGAGAGGCCCCGCCAAATCCACAGCGTCCCTCACCTCTCAGAAGCACCCTGGGAAGTTTCCTCAGGTCCCCGGCAGAAGTCGGGGGAAACGAGGGTTTAACGCTGCAACCCGAGAAAGACATCGAGAGTCCTTCTTCAACGTGTCTTGAGGCCCTAGTCCCCTCCCATGACTCGAGAACAATGACGCGCTCCTTCTCGCCATGTGCATGGAGACATGACTTCCCTGGAACCGCACGAGAGGCTCCCTGAGATCCTCGTCGTGCCTCGGGAGAAAACCCCACGGGTGCCGCAGCTCGAGGAAACCCCTGAGATGGCCCCTCCTCGCGAGGTGAGGGCCTTCTTTTCCTGCCTGGCCTGGAGAGTAATCACGAGTCCTCTCTCAAAAGTGAAGAGGAGGCTGGACTCCCTTGAGGCCACTCAGGGGGCACCAAGATATCCGCGTCGCGACTCGGGAGGAGAGTGGAGTCCTTTGCTTCCCCTCGAGGCGAGGCCTGACTCCCCGGGGGAGCATGGGATTCAACTCCGAGATACTTGTCTTCCCTGGAGAGGAGCATTAGGTCATGGACACAGGCCTAGATGAGGTCTCTTTGGCCCTGCAGTGACTCGAGCGCAACCCCCAGCTTTCGCTCGCCACTAGAATAGAAGATTGGGCTACCCAGGGCCGACACAAGAGGAAGCCTGTAATCCCCCGTCGTAACACGAGAATCCCGCCGCAACTCGAGAAAAACCACGTGGTTCCTACCTCTTCGCAAGATGATGCCCTTGCCCGTGAAGGCGTCTCAAGGGAAGTCCCCTGTTCCGCCCTGAAGTGCGAAACGGGACCTGACAGCCTTCATGTGACCCCAAAAGTTCCCCGACACGCCTGGTTCCCTTGAGGGGAACACCGAGGGTCCTGGCACCGCTTCATCTGAGCCCCTTCTCCCCTCCTGAGCGCGACAGGAGAGTCGATTCCCCTGCGTGGTCTGGAAGGGGTTCCTGGCCTTCCTGGCGCACCTCAGGAGGAGGCCGGTCTCACGAGGACATTTGAAATGAGCCACGTGGGTGGTGCCACACGCCGAACGACCCCGATTCCCCGGTCTGCTCTTGAGAAGAACCCGATGAAGTACCCCTCTTAGAAGGCAACCCTGTGGGTGAAGGCACAGACCTAAGCGGCATTGATATCACCGTGCATCGTCCGGAAAGACCCGCAGGTTCCACACACAGCTCGACGAGGGGCCTGTGGCCCCTGAACAACTCGAGAGGCAAGCGGGGTTCCCTTCCTCAGACAAGACGAGGCCTGACTTTCCTGTCCCAACTCTGCAGGGACCCTGCGGTCGGAGTCCGAAATGGAGAGGAAGCCTGAGGTTCCTGCCTCCCCTCGAGGTGAGGCCCTCTTCCGTTGCGCCAGACCCAGTGGAGTCCCGAGGGGCCCCGCCACCTCCACAGGATCCCTCGCCTCTCAGAGGCACCCTGGCAAGTTCCCTAAGGTCCCCGGCAGAAGGCGAGGGACACGAGGGTTTCCCGCCGCCCCCCGAGAAAGACCTCGAGAGTCCTTCTTCAACGCGTCTCGAGGCCCTAGTCCCCTCCCGTGACTCGAGAGCCAGGACGCGCTCCCCCTCGCCACGCGCATGGAGACCTGACTTCCCTGGCGCCGCACGAGAGGCTCCCTGAGATCCTCGTCGTGCCTCGGGAGAAAACCCCCACGGGCGCCGCAGCTCGAGGAAACCCCTGAGACGCCCCCGTCCTCGCGAGCTGAGGGCCTTCTCTTCCTGCATGGCCTGGAGAGCAATCCCGGGTCCTCTCTCCAAACGGAAGAGGAGGCTGGACTCCATTGAGGCCGCTCAGGGGGCTCCAAGAGACCCGCGTCGCTACTCGAGAGGAGAGCGGAGTCCTTGGCTTCCCCTCGAGACGAGGCCTGACTCCCCGGGGGAGCCTGCAATGCAACCCCGAGATCCCTGCCTTCCCTGGAGAGGAATATTAGGTCCCGGACACACGCCTAGGTGAGGTCTCTTCGGCCCTGCAGTGACTCGAGCGCAACCCCCAGCTTTCCCTCGCAACCCGAGGGGAACATTGGGCCTCCCAGGGCCAACCCAAGGGGAAGGCTGAGATCCCCGTCGTAACTCGAGAATCCCGCCGCAACGCGAGACAAACCACGTGCTTCCCACCTCTTGGCAAGATGAGGCCCTTGCCTGCGACGGCGTCTCAAGGGACGTCCACTGTTCCCCCCTGAAGGGCGAAACGGTCCCTGACAGCCTTCCTGCGACCCCCAAAAGTCCCCCGACACGGCGGGGTCCCCCGAGGGGAACACCGAGGGTCCCGGCACCGCTTCCTTTGAGCCCCTTCTCCCCTCCTGATTGCGACAGGAGAGGCGATTCCCCTGCGTGGTCTGGAAGGGGTTCCCGGCCTTCCCGGCGCACCTCAGGATGAGGCCGGTCTCACGAGGAAATTCGAGACGAGCCTCGTGGGTGGGGCCACATGCCGAAAGGCCCCGATTCCCCGGTCGGCTCTTGAGACGGACCCGAGGCCCGGACCCCTCTTCGAAGGCAACCCTGTGGGTGAAGGCACAACACGAAGGGGCACTGCCACCCCCGGGCATCGTCCGCAAAGACCCGCGGGTTCCACACACAGCTCGACGAGGGGCCTGAGACCCCCTGAGCAACTCGAGAGGCCAGCGGGGTTCCCTTCCTCAGACAAGACGAGGCCTGACTCTCCTGTCCCAACTCTGGAGGGACCCTTCGGTCGGAATCCGAAACGGAGAGGAAGCCTGAGGTTCCTGCCTCCCCTCGAGTTGAGGCCCTCTTCCGTTGCGCCAGACCCAGCGGAGTCCCGAGGGGTCCCGCCACCTCCACAGGATCCCTCGCCTCTCAGAGGCACCCTGGCAAGTTCCCTAAGGTCCCCGGCAGAAGGCGAGGGACACGAGGGTTTCCCGCCGCCCCCCGAGAAAGACCTCGAGAGTCCTTCTTCAACGCGTCTCGAGGCCCTAGTCCCCTCCCGTGACTCGAGAGCCAGGACGCGCTCCCCCTCGCCACACGCATGGAGACCTGACGTCCCTGGAGCCGCACGAGAGGCTCCCTGAGATCCTCGTCGTGCCTCGGGAGAAAACCCCCATGGGCCCCGCAGCTCGAGGAGACCCCGGAGACGCCCCTGTCCTCGCGAGCTGAGGGCCTTCTTTTCCTGCATGGCCTGGAGAGCAATCCCGGGTCCTCTCTCCAAACGGAAGAGGAGGCTGGACTCCCTTGAGGCCGCTCAGGGGGCTCCAAGAGACCCGCGTCGCGACTCGAGAGGAGAGCGGAGTACTTGGCTTCCCCTCGAGACGAGGCCTGACTCCCCGGGGGAGCCTGGAATGCAACCCCGAGATCCCTGCCTTCCCTGGAGAGGAATATTAGGTCCCAGACACACGCCTAGGTGAGGTCTCTTCGGCCCTGCAGTGACTCGAGCGCAACCCCCAGCTTTCCCTCGCAACCCGAGGGGAAGATTGGGCTTCCCAGGGCCAACCCAAGGGGAAGGCTGAGATCCCCGTCGTAACTCGAGAATGCCGCCGCAACTCGAGAAAAACCACGTGCTTCCCACCTCTTGGCAAGATGAGGCCCTTGCCCGCGACGGCGTCTCAAGGGAAGTCCCCTGTTCCGCCCTGAAGGGCGAAACGGACCCTGACAGCCTTCCTGCGATCCCCAAAAGTCCCCCGACACGCCGGGGTCTCCCGAAGGGAACACCGAGGGTCCCGGCACCGCTTCCTCTGAGCCCCTTCTCCCCTCCTGATCGCGACAGGAGAGGCGATTCCCCTGCTTGGCCTGGAAGGGGTTCCAGGCCTTCCCGGCGCACCTCAGGATGAGGCCGGTCTCACGAGGAAATTCGAGACGAGCCACGTGGGTGGGGCCACATGCCGAACGCCCCCGATTCCCCGGTCCGCCCTTGAGAAGGACCCGAGGCCCGGACCCCTCTTCGAAGGCAACCCTGTGGGTGAAGGCACAACACGAAGGGGCACTGCCACCCCCGGGCATCGTCCGCAAAGACCCGCGGGTTCCACACACAGCTCGACGAGGGGCCTGAGACCCCCTGAGCAACTCGAGAGGCCAGCGGGGTTCCCTTACTCAGACAAGACGAGGCCTGACTCTCCTGTCCCAACTCTTCAGGGACCCTGCGGTCGGAGTCCGAAACGGAGAGGAAGCCTGAGGTTCCTGCCTCCTCTCGAGGTGAGGCCCTCTTCCGTTGCGCCAGACCCAGCGGAGTCCCGAGGGGCCCCGCCACCTCCACAGGATCCCTCGCCTCTCAGAGGCACCCTGGCAAGTTCCCTAAGGTCCCCGGCAGAAGGCGAGGGACACGAGGGTTTCCCGCCGCCCCCCGAGAAAGACCTCGAGAGTCCTTCTTCAACGCGTCTCGAGGCCCTAGTCCCCTCCCGTGACTCGAGAGCCAGGACGCGCTCCCCCTCGCCACGCGCATGGAGACCTGACTTCCCTGGCGCCGCACGAGAGGTTCCCTGAGATCCTCGTCGTGCCTCGGGAGAAAACCCCCACGGGCGCCGCAGCTCGAGGAAACCCCTGAGACGCCCCCGTCCTCGCGAGCTTAGGGCCTTCTTTTCCTGCATGGCCTGGAGAGCAATCCCGGGTCCTCTCTCCAAACGGAAGAGGAGGCTGGACTCCCTTGAGGCCGCTCAGGGGGCTCCAAGAGATCCGCGTCGAGACTCGAGAGGAGAGCGGAGTCCTTGGCTTCCCGTCGAGACGAGGCCTGACTCCCCGGGGGAGCCTGGAATGCAACCCCGAGATCCCTGCCTTCCCTGGAGAGGAATATTAGGTCCCGGACACACGCCTAGGTGAGGTCTCTTCGGCCCTGCAGTGACTCGAGAGCAACCCCCAGCTTTCCCTCGCAACTCGGGGGGAAGATTGGGCTTCCCAGGGCCAACCCAAGGGGAAGGCTGAGATCCCCGTCGTAACTCGAGAATGCCGCCGCAACTCGAGAAAAACCACGTGGTTCCCACCTCTTGGCAAGATGAGGCCCTTGCCCGCGACGGCCTCTCAAGGGAAGTCCCCTGTTCCGCCCTGAAGGGCGAAACGGTCCCTGACAGCCTTCCTGCGACCCCCAAAAGTCCCCCGACACGCCGGGGTCCCCGAGGGGAACACCGAGGGTCCCGGCACCGCTTCCTCTGAGCCCCTTCTCCCCTCCTGATCGCGACAGGAGAGGCGATTCCCCTGCGTGGTCTGGAAGGGGTTCCAGGCCTTCCCGGCGCACCTCAGGATGAGGCCGGTCTCACGAGGAAATTTGAGACGAGCCTCGTGGGTGGGGCCACATGCCGAACGCCCCCGATTCCCCGGTCCGCTCTTGAGACGGACCCGAGGCCCGGACCCCTCTTCGAAGGCAACCCTGTGGGTGAAGGCACAACACGAAGGGGCACTGCCACCCCCGGGCATCGTCCGCAAAGAACCGCGGGTTCCACACACAGCTCGACGAGGGGCCTGAGACCCCCTGAGCAACTCGAGAGGCCAGCGGGGTTCCCTTCCTCAGACAAGACGAGGCCTGACTCTCCTGTCCCAACTCTGGAGGGACCCTTCGGTCGGAGTCCGAAACGGAGAGGAAGCCTGAGGTTCCTGCCTCCCCTCGAGGTGAGGCCCTCTTCCGTTGCGCCAGACCCAGCGGAGTCCCGAGGGGCCCCGCCACCTCCACAGGATCCCTCGCCTCTCAGAGGCACCCTGGCAAGTTCCCTGAGGTCCCCGGCAGAAGGCGAGGGACACGAGGGTTTCCCGCCGCCCCCCGAGAAACACCTCGAGAGTCCTTCTTCAACACGTCTCGAGGCCCTAGTCCCCTCCCGTGACTCGAGAGCCAGGACGCGCTCCCCCTCGCCACGCGCATGGAGACCTGACTTCCCTGGCGCCGCACGAGAGGCTCCCTGAGATCCTCGTCGTGCCTCGGGAGAAAACCCCCATGGGCCCCGCAGCTCGAGGAGACCCCTGAGACGCCCCTGTCCTCGCGAGCTGAGGGCCTTCTTTTCCTGCATGGCCTGGAGAGCAATCCCGGGTCCTCTCTCCAAACGGAAGAGGAGGCTGGAGTCCCTTGAGGCCGCTCAGGGGGCTCCAAGAGACCCGCGTCGCGACTCGAGAGGAGAGCGGAGTCCTTGGCTTCCCCTCGAGACGAGGCCTGACTCCCCGGGGGAGCCTGCAATGCAACCCCGAGATCCCTGCCTTCCCTGGAGAGGAATATTAGGTCCCGGACACACGCCTAGGTGAGGTCTCTTCGGCCCTGCAGTGACTCGAGCGCAACCCCCAGCTTTCCCTCGCAACCCGAGGGGAAGATTGGGCTTCCCAGGGCCAACCCAAGGGGAAGGCTGAGATCCCCGTCGTAACTCGAGAATCCCGCCGCAACTCGAGAAAACACCTCGTGGTTCCCACCTCTTCGGAAGATGAGTCCCTTGCCCGCGATGGCGTCTCAAGGGAAGTCCCCTGTTCCACCCTGAAGGGCGAAATGGTCCCTGACAGCCTTCATGCGACCCCCAAAAGATCCCCGACACGCCGGGTTCCCTCGAGGGGAACACCGAGGGTCCCGGCACCGCTTCCTCTGAGCGCCTTCTCCCCTCCTGATCGCGACAGGAGAGTCGATTGCCCTGCGTGGACTTGAAGGGGTTCCCGGCCTTCCCCGCGCACCTCAGGAGGAGGCCGGTCTCATGAGGAAATTCGAACCGAGCCACGTGGGTGGCGCCACATGCCGAACGACCCCGATTCCCCGGTCCGCTCTTGAGAAGGACCCGAGGCCCGGACCCCTCTTCGAAGGCAACCCTGTGGGTGAAGGCACAACACGAAGGGGCACTGCCAATCCCGTGCATCGTCCGCAAAGACCCGCGGGTTCCACACTCAGCTCGACGAGGGGCCTGAGACCCCCTGAACAACTCGTGAGGCAAGCGGGGTTCCCTTCCTCAGACAAGACGAGGCCTGACTCTCTGCTCCCAACTCTGCAGGGATCCTGAGATCGGAGGGTCTGAGTCAGAAACAGAGAGGAATCCTGATGTTCCTGCCTCCCCTCGAGATGAGGCCCTCTTCCATTGCGCCAACCCCAGCGGAATCCCGAGAGACCCCGCTAACTCCACAGGATCCCTCACCTCTCAGAGGCACCCTGGGAAGTTCCCTCAGGTCCCCGGCAGAAGTCGTGGGAAATAAGGGTTTCCCGCCGCCACTCGAGAAAGACCTCGATAGTCCTTCTTCAAAGTGTCTTTAGGCCCTTGTGCCCTCTCTGGACTAGAGAGCAATGATGCGCTCCCCCTCGCCTCGCGCATGCAGACCTGGCTTCCCTGTCGCCGCACGAGAGGCTCCCTGAGATCCTCGTCGTGCCTCGGGAGAAAACCCCCATGGGCGCCGCAGCTCGAGGAAACCCCCTAGACGCCCCCGTCCTCGCGAGCTGAGGGCCTTCTTTTCCTGCCTGGCCTGGAGAGCAATCCCGTGTCCTCTCTCCAAACTGAAGAATAGGATGGATTCCCTTGAGGCGACTCAGTGGGCTCCAAGAGATCCGCGTCGGGGCTCTAGAGGAGAGCGCAGTCCTTTGCTTCCCCTCGAGGCGAGGCCTGACTCCCCGGGGGAGTCTGGAGTGCAATCCCGAGATCCTTGTCTTCCCTTGAGAGGACTATTAGGTCCTGGACACACGCCTAGATGAGGTCTCTTTGGCCTTGCAGTGGTTCGAGCACAACATCCAGCTTTCCCTCGCAACTCGAAGGGAAGTTTGGGCTTCCAGGGCCAACACAAGAGGAAGCCTGAAATCCACGTCGTAACTCGAGAATCCCGCCGCAACTCGAGAAAAACCACGTGGTTCCATCGTCTTTGCAGCATGAGGCCCTTGCCCGCCACAGCGTCTCAAAAGAAGTCCCACGTTCCTACTGAAGTGCAAAACGGTACTTGGCACCCATGATGGCACCCCCAAAGTTCCCCAACATACAGGCCTCACTCGAGGGTAACACCCATGTTCCCCGCACCACATCATTTGAGCCCCTTCTCCCCTCCTGATTGCAACAGGAGTGTCTTTTCTCCTGCTTTGTGTGGAAGGGGTTACCGATCTTCCCAGCGCACATCAGGATGAGGCCTGTCTCACGAGGAAATTGGAGATGTAGCCTCGTGGGTGGTGCCACATGCGGAAAGACCCCATTTCCCGGTCAGCTATTAATAAGAACCCGATGCCCGTACACTTCTTGGAATGCATCCCGTAGGATGAAGGCACAACAAGGAGGGACCCTGAACACCCGTGCATCTTTTGGAAAATTCTGCAGGTTCCACATACAGCTCGACAAGTGACCTGTTACCTCGTGAACAACTCGAGAGGCAAGCTAAGTTTCATTTCTCCACAGAATACGAGGCCTGACTCTCCTGTCCCAACTCTGCAGGAATCCTGAGATCGGAGTCTGAAATGGAGAGGAACCCTGAGGTTCCTTCCTCAACACGAGATGAGGCCCTCTTGTATTATACCACACCCAGTGGAGTCCCGAGAGGCCCCTCCTAACTCCACAGTATCAGTGTCTTCTCAGAGGCACCCTGAGCAACTCCCTGAGGTCACCGGCACAAGTCGAGGGAACACAGGGTATCCTGCCGCAACCCGAGAAAGACCTCAAGAGTCCTTCTTCAACGCGTCTTGAGGACGGATTCCCCTACCATGACTCGAGAGCAATGACACGCTCCCCCTCGCCATGCGCATGGACACCTGACTTCCCTGGCGCCACATGAGAGGCTCCCTGAGCTCCCTGTCATACCTCGTGAGAAACCCCACACTGGCGCCGCAGCTCGGTAAAACCCACCGTCATCGCGAGATTGGGGACTTCTTTTCCTGCCTGACCTGGAGAGCAATCCCTGGTCTTTTCTCCAAACTTCACAGGAGGCTTTACTCCCTTTAGGCCACTCAATGGGCTACAAGAGATACCTGTCGCGACTTGAGAGGAAAGCAGAGTACTTTGTTTCCCCTCGAGACGAGGCCTTACCACGGGTGAGTCTGGAATGCAACCCCGAGATCCCTGTTGTCCCTGGAGAGGAACATTATGTCCTGGACAAAAGCCTAGATGAGGTCTATTTTGCCCTACAGTGACTCGAGAGCAACACCCATCTCTCCCTCGCAATTCGAATGGAAGATTGGTCTTCATTGGGCCAACACAAGAGGAAGTCTGAATTTCCCGTTGTAACTCGAGAATCCCACGGCAACTCTTAAAAACCACGTGGTTCCCCATTCATCGCAATATGAGGCCTTTGCCCGCTACAGAGTCTCAAGAGAAGTCCCATGTTTCGTCATAAAGTTCGAGATGCTACTTGGCACCCTTGATGCAACCCCAAAAGTTCCCCAATATACCGGTCTCACTCCAAGGGAACACCGAAGTTCCTGGCACCACTTCATTTGAGCCCCTTCTCCGCTCCTGATCACGGCAGGAAGGTCGATCCCCCTGCTTTGTCTAGAAGGGGTTCCCGACCTTCATGGCGCACCTCAGGATGAGGCCAGTCTCACGAAGAAATTCGAGACGTAGCCTCGTGTTGGTGCCACGTGCCAAAAGACCCCGATTTCTCGGTCTTGCTCTTGATAAGAACCCGATGCCCGGACACCTCTTCTAAGGCAACCCTGTGGATGAAGGCACTACACGAGGGGGCACTGGCAACCCTGTTCATCGTCCGGAAAACCCCGCAGGATCCACATACAGCTCCACAACTGGCCTGTCACCCCTTAAACAATGAGAGAGGAAAGCGGAGTCCCCTTCCTCAGACAAGACGAGGCCTGAGTATCCAATCCCAACTCTGCAGGCACGCTTCGATCTGAGTCAGAAATGGAGAGGAAACCTGAGGTTCCTGCCTCAACCCGAGATGAGGCCCTCTTCCATTAAAACAAACCCAGTGGAGTCCCGAGAGTCCCCTCCCATCTCCACAGTATCCCTGACTTCTCATAGGCATTCTGAGAAGCTCCTTGAGGCCACCGGCAAAAGTCGAGGGAAATAAGGGTTTCCTGCCACAACCGAAGAAAGACCTCGAGAGTCCTTCTTCAATGTGTCTTGAGGTCAGATTCCCCTTCCATAGCTCGAGAGCAATGACACGCTCCCCCTCGCCATGCGCATGGACACCTGACTTCCCTGGGGCCACATGAGAGGCTCCCTGAGCTCCCCGTCATACCTCGTGAGAAACCCTACACTGGCGCCGCACCTCGAGAAAACCCACAAGATCCCTCCGTCATCGCGAGATGAGGGCCATCTTTTCCTGCATGGCCTGGAGAGCAGTCCCAAGTCCTCTCTCCAAACTTCACAGGAGGCTTGACTCCCTTTAGGCCACAAAGTGGGCTCCAAGAGGTGCCCGTCGCGACTCAAAAGGAGAGCGGAGTCCTTTGCTTCCCTTCGACATGAGGCCTGACTCCCTGGGTGAGTCTGGAATGCAAACCTGAGATCCCTGTGGCCCTTGGAGAGGAACATTAGGTCCTGGACACAAGCCTAGATGAGGTCTCCTTTGCCCTGCAGTGACTCGAGCGCAACCCCCAGCTCTCCCTCGCAACTCGAATGGATGATTGGACTTCCCTGGCCCAACACAAGAGGAAGCCTGAAATCCCCGTCGTAACTCGAGAATCCCGCCGCAACTCGAGAAAAACCACGTGGCTCCCCCGTCATCGCAAGATGAGGCCCTTGGCCGCTACAGCGTATCAAGAGAAGTCCCACGTTCCATCCTGAAGTACAAAACGGTACTTGGCACCCTTGATGCGACCCCCAAAGTTCCCTAACATACCGGTCTCACTCGAGGGAAACACCAAAGTTCACGGCACCACTTCCTGTGAGCCCCTTCACCCCTCCTGATCGCGACAGAAGGGTCGATTCCCATGTTTTGTCTGCAAGGGGTTCCCGACGTTCCCCGCGAACCTCCGGATGAGGCCGGTCTCATGAGGAAATTCGAAAAGTAGCCTCATGGTTGGTGCCATATGCTGAAAGATCCCGAATTCCCGGTCCACTCTAGATAAGAACCTGACGCCCGGACATCTCTTCGAAGGCAACCCTGTGGATGAAGGCACAACACGAAGGGACACTGACATCCCCATGCATCGTCTGGAAAAACCCGCAGATTCCACTCACAGCTCCAAATGTGGACTGTCACCTCGTGAACAACTCGAGAGGCAAGTGAAGTTGCATTCCTTCACACAAGACGAGGCCTTACTCTCCTGTCCCAACTCTTCAGGGACCCTGCAATTGGAGTCAGAAATGGAGAGGAACCCTGAGGTTCCTGCCTCAACTAGAGAAGAGGCCCTCTTCCATTGAACCAAACTCAGTGGTGTCCCGAGAGGCCCCTCCCAACACCACAGTATCCCTGAATTCTCAGAGGCTCCGTGAGAAGCTACCTGAGGTCACTGGCACAAATCGAGGGAACCCAGAGTTTCCTGAAGTAACCCGAGAAAGACTTGGAGAGTCCTTTTTCAACGTCTCTTGATGCCCGATTCCCCTACCATGACTCCAGAGCAAGGACGCGCTCCCCTCGCCACAAACAGGAAAACTGACTTCCCTAGTACCACACAAGAGGCTCCCTGAGTACCCCATCGTACCTCGTGAGAAAACCCACACTGGCGCCGCAGTTCGAGAAAAACCACAAGATGCCCCCGTCAAGGAGAGATGGGGGCCTTCTTTTCCTGCCTGACCTGGAGAGCAATTCCTGGTCCTCTCTCCAAACTTCACTGGAGTATTGACTCCCTTTAGGCCACTCAGTTGGGTCCAAGAAATACCCGGTGCGACTCGAGAGGAGAGCGGAGTCCTTTGCTTCCCTGGAGACGAGGCCTGACTCCCCGGGTGAGTTTGGAATGCAACCCCGAGATCCATGTCACCCCTGGAGTGGAACATTATGTCCTAGACACAAGCCTAGATGAGGTCTATTTTGCCCTACAGTGACTCGAGCAACCTCCATCTCTCCCTAACAATTTGAATGGAAGATTGTTCTTCCCACAGTCAACACAAGAGGAAGTCTGAATTTCCCATCGTAATTCGAGAATTCAGCCTCAAGTCTTAAAAACCATGTGGTTCCCCCTTCATCGCAATATGAGGCCCTTGCCAGCTAGAGTCTCAAGAGAAGTCCCACGTTCCATCTTAAAGTTCGAAATGCTACTTGGCACACTTGATGTGACCCCAAAGTTCCCCAACATACCGGTCTCACTCCAGGGGAACACCGAAGTTCCCGGTGTCTCCAGGGAAGTCCCATGTTCCACCCTGAAGGGCGACACGGTACTTGACACCCTTGATGCGACCGCAAAAGTTCCCCGATACGCTGGGTTCCCTCGAGGGGAACACCGAGGGTCCCGGCACCAATTCATCTGAGCCCCTTCTCCCCTCCTGATCGCGACAGGAGAGTCGATTCCCCTGCTTTGTCTGGAAGGGGTTCCCGGCCTTCCTGGCGCACCTCAGGATGAGGCCGGTCTCAGGAGGAAATTCGAGAGTAGCCACATGTGAGGTGCCACGTGCCGAACAACTCCGATTTTCCGGTCCGCTCTTGATAAGAACCCGATGCCCGGACACCTCTTCGAAGGCAACCCTGTGGGTGAAGGCACAACACGAAGGGGCACTGACACCCCCGTGCATCATCTGGAAAAACCCGCAGGGTCTACACACAGCTCGACAAGGGGCCTGAGACTCCCGGAACAACTTGAGAGGCAACCAGAATTCCATTCCTCAGACAAGACGAGGCATGACTCTCCTGTCCCAACACTGCAGGGACCGTGCAGTCGGAGTCCGAAACCGAGAGGAAGCCTGAGGTTCCTGCCTCCCCTCGAGATGAGGCCCTCTTCCATTGCGCCGAACCCAGCAGAGTCCCGAGAGGCCCTGCCAACTACACAGCATCCCTCACCTCTCAGAGGCACCGTGGGAAGTTCCCTAAGGTCCCCTGCAGAAGTCGAGGGAAACGAGGGTTTCCCGCTGCAACCCGAGAAAGACCTCGAGAGTCCTTCTTCAACGCCTCTTGAGGACCTAGCCGTTTCCCATGACTCGAGAGTGATGACCAGCTCCCCCTCGCCATGCGCATGGAGACCTGACTTGCCTGGCGCCGCACGAGAGGCTCCCTGAGGTCCTCATCGTGCCTCGTGAGAAAACCCCCATGGGCGCAGCAGCCTGAGGAAACCCATGAGACGCCCCCGTCATCGCGAGATGAGGGCCTTCTTTTCTTGCCTGGCCTGGAGAGCAATCCCGAGTCCTCTCTCCAAACTGAAGAGGAGGCTCGACACCCTTGAGTCCACTCAGTGGGCTCCAAGAGATCCGTGTCGCGACTTGAGAGGAAAGCGGAGTCTTTGCTTCCCCTCCAGGCGAGTCCTGACCCCCCGGGGGAGTCTGGAATGGAAACCCGTGATCCCTGTCTTCCCTTGAGAGGAATATTAGGTCCTGGACACACGCCTCGATGAGGTCTCTTTGGCCCTGTAGTGACTCGAGCAGAACCCCCAGCTTTCCATCGCAACTCGAATTGAAGATTGGGCTTCCCAGGGCCAACCCAAGAGGAAGCCTGAAATTCCTGTCGTTTTTGAGAATCCCAATGCAACTTGAGAAAAACGACGTGGTTCCAACGTCTTCACAGGATGAGGCCCTTGCCCGCTACAGCGTCTCCAGGGAAGTCCCATGTTCCGTCCTGAAGTGGGAAACGGTACTTGGCTCCCTTGATGCGACCCCTAAAGTTCCCTGAAACGCCGGGTTCCCTCGAGTGGAACACCGAGGGTCCCGGCACCACTTCATCTGAGCCCCATCTCCCCTCCTGATCGCGACAGGAGAATCGATTCCCCTACTTTGTGTGGAAGGTGTTCCCGGCCTTCCCGCCGCACCTCAGGATGATGCTGGTCTCACGAGGAAATTCGAGATGAGCCACGTGGGTGGTGCCACATGCCGAATGACCCCGATTTCCCGGTCCGCTCTTGAAATGAACCCGATGCCCGGACACCTCTTTGAAGGAAACCCTGTGGGGGAAGGCACCAAACGAAGGGGCACTGACACCCCCATGCATCTTCTGGAAACACCCGCAGGTTCCACACACAGCTTGTCAAGGGCCCTGAGACCCCCTGAACGACTCAAGAGGCAAGCAGAGTTCCGTTACTCAGACAAGACGAGGCCTGACTCTCCTGTCCCAACTCTGCAGGGACCCTGCGGTCGGAGTCAGAAATGGAGAGGAAGCCTGAGGTTCCTGCCTCCAATCGAGATGAGGCCCTCTTTCATTTCGTCAAACCTAGTGGAGTCCCGAGAGGCCCCTCTAACTCCTCAGTATCCCTCACCTCTCAGAGGCACCTGGGAAGTTCCCTAAGGTCCCCGGTAGAGGTCGAGGGAAACGAGTGTTTCCCGCCCCAACCCAAGAAAGACCTTGAGAGTCCTTCTTAAATGCCTCTTGAGGCCCTAGTCCCTCCCATGACTCGAGAGCAATGACTCGATCTGCCTGGCCACACGCATGGAGTCAGGCTTCTCTGGCGCCGCACGAGAGGCTCCCTGAACTCTCCATCATATCTTGTGAGAAACCCCACACTGGCGCCGCAGCTCGAGAAAACCCATGAGATGCCCCCGTCATCACGAGAGGAGGGCCATCTTTAACTGCATGGTATGCAGATCAAGCGTGAACCTTCTGTCCAAGCTACACAGGACGCTTGACTCCCTTTAGGCCACTCATTGGGCTCCAAGAGTTACGCGTCCCGACTCGAGAGGATAGTGGAGTCCTTTGCTTCCACTCGAGACGAGGTGTGACCCACCGGGTGAGACTGGAATGCGACCCCGATATCCCTGTCGCCCCTGGAGAGGAACATTACGTCCTGGACCCAAGCCTAGATGAGGACTCTTTGCCCTGAAGTGACTCGAGAGCAACCCCCAGCTCTCTCTGACAAGTTGAATGGAAGATTGGACTTCCTGGGCCAACACAAGAGGAAGCCTGAATTCCCCGTTGTAACTCGAGAATCCCGCCTCAACTCGAGAAAAACCACGTGTTTCCCTCGTCATCGCAATATGAGGCCCTTGCCCGCTACAGCATCTCCAGAGAATTCCCACGTTCCATCTTGAAGTGCGAAACTGTACTTGGCACCCTTGATGCGACCTCAAAAGTGCCGTGACATACCGGTCTCACTCGAGGGGACCACCGAGGTTCCCGGCACCACTTCATCTGAGCCCCTTCTCCCCTTCTGATCGCGAGCGGTGGGTCGATTCCCCTGCTTTGTCTGCAAGGGGTTCCCGACCTTCCCGGCGCACCTCAGGATGAGGCCGGTCTCCCGAGGAAATTCGAGACGTAGCCTCGTGGGTGGTACCACATGCTGAAAGACCCCAATTTTCCGGTACGCTCTTGAAAAGAACCCGATGCCCGGAAACCTCTTTGAAGGCAACCCTGTGGATGAAGGCACAACACGAAGGGGCACTGACACCCCCGTGCATCGTCCGGAAAAACCCGCAGGTTCCACACTCAGCTCAACAAGTGGCCTGTCACTCCGTGAACAACTCGAAAGGCAAGGGGAAATCCATTCCTCCACGGAAGACGAGGCGTGACTCTCTTGTCCATACTCTGCAGGTACCCTGCGACCCGAGTCAGATATGGAGAGGACCCCTGAGGTTCCTGCCTCCATTCGAGATGAGGCCCTCTTCGATTGCACCAAACCCAGTTGAGTAACGAAAGGCCCCTCCCAAATCCACAGTGTCCCTGACTTCTCAGAGGCACCCTTAGAAGTTGCCTGAGGTCACCGACACAAATCAAGGGAACCCAGGCTTCCCTGCCGCAGCCCGAGAAAGACCTCAAGAGACCTTCTTCAATGCGTCTTGAGGCCCGATTCGCCTACTATGACTCGAGAGCAATCACGCACTCCCCTTCACCACACGCACGGAGACCTGACGTCCCTAGCACCACACGAGAGGCTCTCTGAGCTCCCCGTTGTACCTCGTGAGAAATCTGATACTGGCGCCGCAGCTGGAGAAAACCCACGAGATGCCCCCATCATCGCGAGATGAGGGCCTTTTTTCCTGCATGGCCAGGAAAACAATCCCGAGTCATCTCCAAACTCCATAGGAGGCTTCACTCCCTTTACGCCACGCAGTGGGCTCCAAGAGATACCCGTCGCGACTCGACAGGAGAGCGGAGTCCTTTTTTGCCCCTCAAGACGAGGCCTGACTCTCCGGGTGAGTCGAGAATGCAACCCTGAGATCCCTGTTGGCCCAGTAGTGGAACACTAGGTCCTGGACACAAGCGTAGATGAGGTCTATTTTGCCCTGCAGTGACTGGAGAGCAATCCCCAGTTCTAACTTGCAACTCGAATGGAATACTGGATTTTCCTGGCGCCATACAAGAGGCTCCCTGAGATCCCCGTGGTACTTCATGAGACACCCCACACTGGCGCCGCAGCTCGAGAAAACCTACGAGACGGCACCGTCATCTCGAGATGAGGGCCTTCTTTTCCTGCATGGCCTGGAGTCCAATCCCGAGTCCTCTCTCCAAACTCCACAGGAGGCTTGACTCCCTTTAGTACACACAGTGGGCTCCAAGAGATACCCATCGCGACTCGAGATGAGAGCGGAATTCTTTACTTACCCTCGAGGTGAGAACTGACTCCCCGGATGAGTCTGGAATGCAAACCCGAGATCGCTGTCGCCCCTGGAGAGCAACGTTAGATCCTGGACACAAGCCTAGATTAGGTCTCTTTTGCCCTGCAGTGACTCTAGCGCAATCCCCAGCTCCCCCTCGCAACCCGAATGGAAGATTGGATTTCAAGGCCAACAAGAGGAAGCCTAAATTCCCGGTCATAACTCGAGAATCCCGCCGCAACTCGAGCAAAACCACGTGGTTCTCCCGTCATCGCAAGATGAGGCCCTTGCCCGCTACAGCGTTTCAAAAGATGTCCCAGGTTCCGTCTTGAAATGCGAAACGGTACTTGGCACCCTTGATGTGACCCCAAAAGTCCCCCAACACGCCGGTCTCACTCAAGGGGAACACCGAGGTTCCCGGCACCACTTCATTTAAGCCCCTTCTCCCCTCCTGATCGTGACCGGTGGGTCGATTCCCCTGCTTTGTCTGCAAGGGGGCCCGACCTTCCCTGCAGAACTCAGGATGAGGCCGGTCTCATGGGGAAATTCGATACGTAGCTTTGTGGGTGGTGCCACTTGCTGAAAGACTCCAATTTCCCGGTCCGCTCTTGATAAGAATCCGATGCTCGGACACCTCTTGGAAGGCAGCCTTGAGTATGAAGGTACAACACGAAGGGGCACTAACACACCTGTGCATCATCCGGAAAAACGGGCAGGTTACACACACAGCTCGACAAGTGGCCTGTCACCTCGAGAACAACTCGAGAGGCAAGAGGAGTCCCATCCTCCAGAAAAGACGAGGCCTGACTCTCCTGTACCAACATGCAGGGACCTTGCGATCTGAGTCAGAAATGGAGAGGAACACTGAGATTCCTGCTTCAACTCGAGATGAGTCCCTCTTACATTCCACCAAATGCAGAGGAGTCTCAAGAGGCCCCTCCAAACTGCACAGTATCCCTGACTTCTCAGAGGCACTCTGAGAAGCTCCCTGAGGTCGCAGGCACAAGTCAAGGGAACCCTGGGTTTTATGCAGTGATCCGAGAAAGACCTCGAGAGTCCTTCTTCAACCCGTCTTGAGGCCCGATTACCCTACCATGACTCGAGAGCAATGACGAGCTCCCCCTAGCCATCTCATGGGGACCTGATTTCCCTGGCGCCACACGAGAGGCTCCCTGAGCTCCCTCTCGTACCTCGTCAGAAACCCGGCACTAGCGCAGCAGTCTAGAAAACCCACGAGACGCCGCCATCATCGCGAGATGAGGGCCTTCTTTTCCTGCATGGCCTGGAGAGGAATCCCGAGTCCTCTATCCAAACAGCACAGGAGGCTTGACTCCCTTTAGGGCACACAGTGGGCTCCAAGAGATACCCATCCCGACTCAAAAGGACAGCGGAGTTCTTTGCTTCCCCTCGAGACGAGGCCTGATTCCCCGGGTGAGTCTGGTATGCAACCCCAAGATCCCTGTCTCCCCTAGGGACGAGCATTAAGTCCTGGACACAAGCCTAGATGAGGTCTATTTTGCCCTGCAGTGACTCGAGAGCAATCCCCAGCTCTCCCTTTAAACTCGAATGGAAGATAGGACTTCCCTGGCCCAACACATGAGGAAGACTGTATTCCCCGTCGAAACTCGAGAATCCCGCCACAACTCGAGAAACGCCACGTGGTTCCCCTGTCATCCCAAGATGAGGCCCTTGCCCCCTACAGCGTCTCAAGAGAAGTCCCACGTTCCGTCTTGAAGTGCGAAACGGTATTGGCACCCTTGATGCGCCCTCAAATGTTCCTCGACACACCAGTCTGACTCGAGGAGAACACCGAGGTTCCCGGCACCACTACATCTGGGCCCCTTCTCCCCTCCTGATCGCGACAGGAGGGACGATTCCCCTGTTTTGTCTTGAAGGGGTTCCCACCTTTCCCGGTGCATCTCAGGATGAGGCCGGTCTCACGAGGATATTCGAGACATAGCCACGTGGATGGTGACACATGCCGAAAGACCCCGATTTCCCGGTCCGCTCTTGATAAGATCCTGATGCCCGGACACCTCTTTGAAGATAACCCTTTTGATGAAGGCACAACACTTAGGGGCACTGACACCCCCGGGTATCGTCCGGAGAAACCCGCAGGTACCACACACAGCTCGAGAAGTGACCTGTCACCCCGTGAACAACTGGAGAGGCAAGCAGAGTTCCATTCCTCCACACAAGACGAGGCCTGACTCTCCTGTTCGAACTCTGCAGCGAAACTGCGATCCGAGTCAGATCTGGCCCAGGGGAAGTCAGGAGAGGAAACATGAGTTTCCTGCCTCCACTCGAGATGAGGCCCTCTTCCATTGCACCAAACCCAGTGGAGTCCCGAGAGACCCCTCCCAACTGCACAGTATCCCTGACTTCTCAGAGGCACCCTTAGACCTTCCTGAGATCACCGGCACAAGTCGAGGGAACCAAGGGTTTCCTGCCCCAACCCGTAAAAGACCTCGAGAGTCCTTCTTCAACGCGTCTTGAGGTGCGATTCCCCTACCATGACTCGAGAGCAATGACGCGCTCCCCCTAGCCACGCGCATAGAAACCTGACTTCCCTGGCGCCACAGGAGAGGCTCCCTGAGCTCCCCATTATACCTCGTGAGCAACACCACACTGGAGCCGCAGCTCGAGAATACCCACGAGACGCCCCAGTCCTCACGAGATGAGGGCCTTCTTTTGCTGTATGGCCTGGAGAGCAATCCTGAGTCCTCTCTCCAAACTCCACAGGAGGCTTGACTCATTTTAGGCCACACAGTGAGCTCCAAGATATACCCGTCGCGACTTGACAGGAGAGCGGTGTCCTTGGCTTCCCCTCGAGACGAGGCCTGACTCCCCGGGTGAGTCGAGAATGCAATGCTGAGATCGATTTCGCCCCAGCAGAGGAACATTAGGTCCTGGACACAAGCCTAGATGAGGTCTATTTGGCCCTGCAGTGTCTCGAGAGCAATCCCCATTCTAACTCACAATTCGAATGAAAACTGGACTTCCCTGGGCCAGTTGAAGAGGAAGCCTGAATTCCCGGTTGTAACTCGAGAATCCCGCCCCAACTCAAGAAAAACCACGTGGTTCCCCCGTCATCGAAAGATGAAGCCCTTGCCCGCTACAGCGTCTCAAGAGAAGTCCCACGTTCCGTATTGAAGAGCGAAAAGTTACTTGGAACCCTTGATGCGACCCCAAAAGTTCCCCGACATACCAGTCTCACTTGAGGAGAACACCGAGGTTCCCGGCACCACTTCATCTGAGACTCTTCTCCCCTCTTGATCGCGACAGGAGGTTCGATTCCCCTGCTTTGTCTGGAAGGCGTTCCCGACCTTCCTGGTGCACATCAAGATGAGGCCAGTCTCACGACGAAATTCGAGACATAGCCTCGTGGGTGGTGCGGCATGCCAAAAGACCCCGATTCCCTGGTCCGCTCTTGATAAGAACCCGATGGCAGAACCCAACTCGAAGGCAATCCTGTGGAACAAGGCACAACACAAAGGGGCAGTGACACCCCAGTGCATCGTCCAGAAAAATCCGCAAGTTCCACATACAAATCGACAAGTGGCCTGTCACCCCATGAACAACGCGAGAGTCAAGCGGAGTTCCATTCCTCCACACAAGACGAGGCCTGACTCTCCTGTCCCAACTCTGCAGGGACTCTGCGATCCGAGTCAGATCCGGCGCATTCGAAGCCAGGAGAGGAACCCTGTGGTTCTTGCCTCAGCTTGTCATGAGGCCCTCTTCCATTGCACCAAACCCAGTGGAGTTCCGAGAGGCCCCTCCCAACTCCACAGTGACCCTGACTTCTCAGAGGCACGCTGAGAAGCTTCCTGAGGTCACTGGCACAAGTCGATGGAACCCAGGGTTTCCCGCTGCCCCCCGAGAAAGACCTCGAGAGTCCTTCTTCAACGCGTCTCCAGGCCCTAGTCCCCTCCCGTGACTCGAGGGCCATGACGCGCTCCCCCTCGCCATGCGCATGGAGATCTGACTTCCCTGGCGCCGCACGGGAGGCTCCCTGAGATCCTCGTCGTGCCTCGGGAGAAAATCCCCACGGGCGCCGCAGCTCGAGGAAACCCCTGAGACGCCCCCGTCCTCGCGAGCTGAGGGCCTTCTGTTCCTGCATGGCCTGGAGAGCAATCCCGGGTCCTCTCTCCAAACGGAAGAGGAGGCTGGACTCCCTTGAGGCCGCTCAGGGGGCTCCAAGAGATCCGGGTCGCGACTCAAGGGGAGAGCGGAGTCCTTGGCTTCCCCTCGAGACGAGCCCTGACTCCCCGGGGTAACCTGGAATGCTACCCCGAGATCCCTGCCTTCCCTGGAGAGGAATATTAGGTCCCAGACACACGCCTAGATGAGGTGTCTTGGGCCCTGCAGTGACTCGAGCGCAACCCCCAGCTTTCCCTCGGAACTCGAGGGGAAGATTGGGCTTCGCAGGGCCAACCCAAGAGGAAGCCTGAGATCCCCGTTGTAACTCAAGAATCCGCCGCAACTCGAGAAAAACCACGTGGTTCCCACGTCTTCGCAAGATGACGCCCTTGCCCGCGACGGCGTATGAAGGGAAGTCCCCTGTTCCGCCCTGAAGGGCGAAACGGTCCCTGACAGCCTTCATGCGACCCCCAAAAGTTCCTCGACACGCCGGGTTCCCTCGAGGGTAACACCGAGGGTTCTGGCCCCACTTCATCTGAGCCCCTTCTCCCCTCCTGATGGCGACAGGAGAGTCGATCCCCCTGCGTTGTCTGGAAGGCTCCCAGGCCTTCCCGGCATACCTCAGGATGTAGCCGGCCTCACTAGGAAATTTGAGACTAGCGCCGTGGGTGGTCCCACATGCCGAAAGACCCCGATTTCCCTGTCCGCTCTTGAAAAGAACCCGAGGCCCGGACACCTCTTCGAAGGCAACCCAGTGGGTGAAGGCACAACACGAAGGGGCACTGTCACCGTCGTGCATTGTCCGGAAACACCCGCAGGTTCCACACACAGCTGAACAAGGGGCCTGAGACCCCCTGAACACCTCGACAGGCAAGCGGAGTTCCCTTCCTCAGACAAGACGATTCCTGACTCTCCTGTCCCAACTCTGCAGGGACCCTGCGGTCGGAGTCCGAAACGGAGAGGAAGCCTGAGGTTCCTGCCTTCCCTGGAGATGAGGCCCTCTTCCATTGCGCCAAACCCAGCGTAGTCCTGAGAGGCCCCTCCAACTCCACAGCATCCCTCATCTGTCAGAAGCACACTGGGAAGTTCCCTAAGGTCACCGGTAAACTTTTATTGCACAAGGTCCACATGAAAAGGCCCACGCAGCAGGACAGCCACAGATTCTGTCTGCCATTAAAGGGCAGTAAGGTGCCCTCCCCCCTTCTTTGCTGCCTCGGTGGCCACCAGGGTGCAATTCGCGTACCCTTCCCTTTCCCATCCTAGCAGGTGCTCCAGGGCCCGCTGGCCTACAAAGTGCCAGAAGCAGGGCTGGGCCAGCCGGCCAGAATTCAGGGTTCTGTCCCTTGGACTTCCAGCGGACACTAGGCTGCTTGGGAAAACCGCGCAGACTATGAGGTTTTTCAGCAGAGGGGTGGAGTGGTAAAGGCCTTGACCCCAAAGACGAGGCCTTCCTGCGACCGCCAGGTTGGGGAGCTCAAAGACTGTGCCAACACAGGGCGGAATACATGGTTCCCTGCTCCACGCAGTCCCTGTTCCCTTACCTGTGTTCCGCACCCCTCCGCTGTGGCCGATGGATGCCGATCCTTGGGGATCCAGGAGTTCACGAAATGGGCATTCCCAGCCGCAATGGCGACCCCCAACAGCACATCTGGAAAGCCCTCCCCCACCCCCGCCAGGAGCCGACCCCCGCTGCGAACGGACCCCCACCCCGCCCCGCGCCGCCAGGTTTTGCCCCGGCCCTGCTGGGCTCCCGGCGGGTTCCCAGCCACATTGGCGACCACCGGGAGCACAACAGGGACCGACCCCCCACCCACAGCGAGCGGAATCTCGACCTGTGCAGCCCAGGTTTACCCCACCCTGGCTGCGCTCCCGGCGTGTTTCCAGCCGCAGTGGCCATCTCCGAGAGCACAACTGGGAAGCCCTCCCCTACCCCCGCCAGGAGCCGACACCCGCCCTGTGCCGCCCGGGTTCGCCCCGCCCCTGCCGCGCTCCAGGGGCGCTGCCCACCTTCACCAGCGGCTCTCGGTGAGCCCCGTCCCCACGCCCGGTTCCAGGAGAGGCTCTCGGACCTCGCTGCTGCTGCCAGGTCAAACATGAGGACAATACATACACCCCACAGAGACAATCCAAGCTGTCTATGATTTAGGGATAAAACGAGGACTACAGAAAGGCAAGATGACCTGACCTAGGAGGGCCATGATATTCTATAGAACCAGACAAAGTTGGTTACCAAGGAAACTTTTTTCCTTGGAACCCGGAAAGCTGGTTCTTTGCATATGCAATGACCAACAATTAGCTTGTTACCCAAGCCTGCCTTACTGCCACCCCCATCCCCCCACTCCCCAGAAGACTGGCTCAAAGAAATATTTTAAATCTCAGGCGGAAACCTGGAAGATGTCTTGTCTGTCTGTTTGGATTAAGGTATGTGTCAGTGTGAGCCTTGTGTTTTTTGATAATATTGCTCAAGTTCTGTGTTCTGATTTCAATGGTCTCAAGACAAGGCAGCCCTTCCAAATCAAACTGCTGGAAATACAAGAAAACATTGACCTAAATGAATGTCAGAGTCCCGTGAACTGGGAACTAGTCAATATTAAATATCTAGTATTTTTGGTTTTGCTCCTCCATTATAGACATGTCTAAGAGTCAACAACATTAAGCACAACATGTTCATAGTGCCTAGGTTTCTTTTGAGGTAAAAATTGCTCTATTGTTATATCTGTCACAAGCTTGTCAGCAAGAAACTACCTGGAAACGACAACAACAAAAGTAAAAAATGTAAATGTGATATGAGCTTTTAGACAAACTCTTTACAATAATTATACTCTAAAATATCTGCCTCTCATAGTCTTGATTGAAGGCAGAGGAGAAGGGGATGACAGAGGATACGATGGTTGTATGGCATCACTGACTCGATGGACATGAGTTTGAGCAAGCCCCTGGAGTTGGTGACGGACACGGAAGCCTAGCGTCCTTCAGGCCACGGGGTCCCAAAGAGTCAGACACGACTGAGCAACTGAACTGAACTGAACTAACAAACGTTTCTCCAGGTGTTTTGGTTACCCGAGTTTCTGTCCTTGTGACGACAGTGTATTGAATAGCTAGGTCATTTCCAAATAAATGAAAGTTCTGAAACATTCACGACTTGAAAGGACCTCCCTTTTACACAGAAACAAAAGAGATTTTTGACTCTCCATGAATAGTGTCTGGCACCATCCTGACATGTTAAATGTAAGAAAGCAATTGTTTTGTTTTGTTTTGTTCTGTTCTTGGGGGTGGGGGGAGGGGGGCGGGCTATAGCCAATGCCAATATAAAAGTCAGTTCTTGGTTGCTGAAGGGAAATGTATGACTTGTTATATCAAGAAAGTATGTGGAATGCAATGGCACTTGAGGAAGGAAAACGAAGTAGTTCTGTCTTACAGGTGGCAGTTTCAGGATGGGAGAAGCAAAGGAATGGGTACAGAATGGGATAAGGAGGTTGTAGGGAAAGTGGACCCCCAGAAAAGAGTTCTGTGCCTAGCACAAGTTTTCTTGAGATGTCGAACTGCCTTTGCTAATGGAGTTTAAGTTTCTTTACCTCTTAAGTGATCTCTTCTAGGTTGACCTAGAACAGAAATCTTTGGTTAGCTTTGGCTAAGTGGAGAAGTAGTGTTTCACGGTGACATATGTGATCCTTCCTGACTGTTTGCAGCCCTTTTGATATCGATGCCTTGCTTCTGCTGCTGCTGCCGCCGCCGCTGCTGCTAAGTCGTTTCAGTCGTGTCCGACTCTGTGCGACCCCATAGACGGCAGCCCACCAGGCCCCGCAGTCCCTGGGGTTCTCTAGGCAAGAACACTGGAGTGGGTTGCCATTTCCTCCTCCCATGCATGAAAGTGAAAAGTGAACGTGAAGTCGCTCAGTGGTGTCCGACTCTTAACCACCCCATGGACTGCAGCCTACCAGGCTCCTCCATCCATGGGATTTTCCACGCAAGAGTACTGGAGTGGGGTGCCATTGCCTTCTCCCATATCTATGCACAAGCCTGCCTAAATAATTGACTTCTAGCTAGCTTTGGGATGCCAATGACCATCCACCCTTACCAGGCAACAGAGAAGAGAAAAACACTTACCACAGGAGGTCCTGGTAAGGAACAAGGAACTAACAAGCTCCCGCCAACCAGGATTCTGCAGAGGTCAACAAGAGGTCAGTAAGAGATGGAAGACTGCAGTCCAGAGGTCCTAGCAACTTCCATCTTGCAGCAGAGACCCAGCATAGTCAAAACGAATTCAATGTTGCAAAAAATAAGTAAACAAATAAAGGACAGAAGTTCTTTGAACACATGACTGAGATTAGGGGTGAGGCAGTACATGTATGGTGCCCGGAAAATCTTAAAGTATGAGAAAGGAAAGAAATTAAAGACAACTATCAAGCTGTCCAAACTGATAAAAACGAAAGATTACACGGTTTTTTCTGTATATATTAGCAGATAATAATCTGAAAAGGAATTTAAAAAAATTCCCTTTCAATAATGTCAACATGAATACAACACTTTGCCATGGATGTAACAAGGATGACAAGACTGGCACACTGGAAATTATACACCCTGGCTGAAAACTATCCTGAATACATGGACAGATATTCCATAACAATGGAAAGACTTAAGATGGCAATACCATGGAATGCATCTTCAATCTGAAATGAAGATTTGATATGATTTGATCGCTCAGAGCTTTTGTGTCATCAAGTGTTATTAAAGTATAAATGAGATAGAGAAAGCTGCTGACTTAGACTTGAGGCGGGGTGTAGGCCCTGCTGGTCTCTAGCCAGATATTCTACAGGCACTAGCAGTCAGCTAAGGAAGGAAAGGCACTGTCTCAGGGAATGGCACCAGGCCCCTCCCCCACGACATGCCTTGAGGTCACATTGGCAGCAGGTGAGTCATCCTGGGCCAAAAACTGATTGACATGAATCTTGAAGAAAGGCAGTATTCCAGGCAAATATATCATTTCCTTAACATAGATTAGGAGAACAAGGTACGAGGAAAACATACAGTTTTGTTCAAGTCGCTTCTGAGCCTATTGGGGGAACCGACCTGAAGCCAGAGTCCAGCGGATATACATAGGATATTTACATCGCTTAAGACAAACATTTCCTCAGGAACAAATGCATTGCTTAGCTCAAGTTTTGTCTGCGAAATTCTTACACATCAGGAGATGGCTCCGAGCTGGGTTTCTACACACAAGAACATGAATGCAAAGGACAAGACTGCACAGCCCATCTGCCCCCCTTCCCCACAGCCAGCAGCATTTCCAAGTGACCTCCTAAGGCCTTCCCCAAAATACAGGGGCACCTCTGGGTTTCCTGTTTCAAGCTCTTCGAACACTTTTCTTAAAAAAAAAAAAATCCTGCACACTTCTTGATAGAATGCCACAGTGCAAGGAAAACAGGCCTTCAATACTTAAACCTCCCTGTGCCAAACACTTGGGGCTTGGTTTTGTTTTGTTTTGTTTTTTAATTACACCACCACATAATTTAAACTTTTTACAATTTCTAATTATTCAGTACCAAAACACCAAACTTTTATTGCACAAGGTCCCCATGAAAAGGCCCACGCATCAGGACAGCCACAGATTCTGCCATGAAAGGGCAGCAAGGTGCCCTCCCCACTTCTTTGCTGCCTGGGCGGCCACCAGGGTTTGAAATCCATGCACCCTACTAAGTTTCTAGGGTGCAATTCGTGGACCCTTCCCTTTCCCATCCCAGCAGGTGCTCAAGGGCCCGCTGGCTTACAAAGTGCCAGAAGCAGGGCTGGGCCAGCCGGCAAGAATTCAGTGTTCTGTCCCTTGGACTTCCAGCGGACACTAGGCTGCTTGGAAGAACCGCGCAGACTCTGAGATTTTTCAGCAGAGGGGTGGAGCGGTAAAGGCCTTGACCCCAAAGGCAAGGCCTTTCTGCGACCGCCAGTTTGGGGAGCTCCGAGAATGTGCCAACTGACGGCGGAATACTTGGTTCCCTGCTCCACGCAATCCCAGTTCCCTTACCTGTGGTCCGCAGCCCTCCGCTGCACCCATGGGATGGCGATCCTTGGGGACCCAGGAGCGGACGAAATGGGAGTTCCCAGCCGCAGTTGCAACCCCCGAGAGCGCAACTGGGAACCCCTCCCCATCCCCCCCATGAGCCGACCCCCGCCCCGCGCCGCCAGGGTTAGCCCCGCCCCTGCCGCTCTCCCGGCGCGTTTTCAGCCTCAGTGTCCACCTCCGAGAGCACAACTGGGAAGCCCGCCCCCACCCCCGCCAGAAGCCGACTCCCGCCCCATGCCGCCCGCGTTTGCCCCGCCCCTGCACGGTCCAGGTACCTTCCCAGCTTCTAGCGTTCACGCCCGGGTAGGAGCAGGATGTAGGAGTATGGGAGATGTGTCTGGAGCCTGACAGCCTCAGCTCCGCTCTGGCCTGCCCTTTGGACCTAGGAGCCAGGCCAACTTGCAGAGGGCTTAGGGCCCCATTGTATGCAAACTACCAAGGCCTACCGCAAGGAGAGCTCTGTCCGAGGGAAGGGAAGCGCCCCAGGCTGCGTTCCCAAGCTGTTGCTTGGCAATGCAGACTCAGCGGTAAACGGAGGGAATCAGGGTCCTAGTGCCCCTGTCTTGGGGAGGAAGCTCCACAGCCAGAGTGTTCCTCCCTTTGTGCCCAGAAAGCGCCTGCCAGACTGGGCTTCCCCGGAGCTCTGTTGCAGAGCAGAGACGTGTGGATGTGTTTTGGGGCCTTCCCCTGTGCCTTTGGGCTCCCTAGCACAGCCCCAGCGTAGGGGAACCAGCCCCTGAGCAGAGAGCTCCAGGCAGTGCTCTGTGCTCTGGATTGGAAGCCCACTCCCAGCACGCGGGAGAATAGAGTCAGGCCGCCGTCGGGTGCTTGCAAGCCTGTATTGGGAAGGACCGAATGATCTTCCACTCCGGCGGAGCTCCAGATCTGCACCCAGGCGCGATATCGCAGAGCCCCGGCCTAGAGGCTGCTCTGCCTGGGCGAGCCACGCCAAGCCCTTCCCAGCTTCTAGCTTTCGCGCAGGGGAAGGAACAGACTGCGGAAGTGGGGGAGACGTGACTGGCGGGCGCCTTACTGGCCTCAGCTCCGCTCTTCCTTTCCCTTTGCACCTATGATCCATGCCTCCTTGCAGAGGGCTTAGGGACCGAAGGAGAGCTCTGTCAGAGGGAAGGGAAGCGCCCCAGGCTGCATTCCCAAGCTGTTGTTTAGCCGCCCAGACTCAGCGCTGCACAGGGGTAATCAGGCTCTCTGTGCCCGCAGCTTCACACACAGGTGTGTCTCCGTAGGAATCAAGAAAGATCCTGACAGAGTGAGGTTCATTAGAGCTATACTAAAGAGCAAAGGCTTGTCCATGTGGTCTTGCCTTCCCCTGTGCCTTTGGGTCTCCAGGCTCGGCCCCAGCTCCGTGGAAACAACCCCTGAGAAAATATCTTCAAGATCCACTTTTCCCAGTGTCTGGGAACCGGGGTTCGTAGGAGGAGAGAAAAGCACGCCTCCATCGGGAACGAAAAGGCAGTCCACCTGCCTGTGTTTTGAAGCCTCTATTTGGAAGGAATGGGTTAGCTTCTCCTAAAGGAGACCTCCAGATCTGCTCAGAAGTCGGTAATTCCAGAGGCAGGGTACTGGTTCCTGACTGCCCTTTGCTAGCCTTGCAAAGATATTCCTAGATTCTAGAGTTATTTTCCATGAAGGAGCAGGCTTCGGGAATGTGTCAGACGGGACTGGCTCCTTATTGACCTCAGCTCAGCTATTGCCTTTCCATTCAAACTAGGGCAAGGCCCTACTTTATGAAGGGTAAGGGTCTTCTTCTTTGCAAACTGCCAAGGGACACAGCAATGAGACCTCTGTCAAGGTGAGGGAAGCCTAAGAGGATGGATTCTCAAGCAGGTGCTTTGCCACAAAGCATCAGCACGCCACGAAGAGAATCAAGCTCCCTGTGCACCAATGTTGGGAGTGTAGCTTCACACACAGAGTTGTCTCTATAGGAGCCAAGAATGTTCCTGAGAGATTAGGTTCACTAAACCTCTCCTACAGAGCATAGACCTGTCAATGTGGTTTTGCCTTCCCCTGTGAGTTGGGTCCTCGAGGTCCGCCACACCTCCGGGGAAACTGTCCCTGAGAAAAGATCTCCAGGAACCGCTTCGCCGAGGCTGGGAAATGCTGTTCACAGGAAGTAAGGCAAGCGAATCTCCTGCAGAGTAAAAGAGGTCTTACAGTCCCTGGAGGAGCAGGCTGCCAGAGTGTGTGAAACCTGACTGTTACCTTACTGGCCTCAGCTCCGCCATTGCCTGTTCATCCGAGCTAGCACCCAGGCCTACTTGGAAAAGCGTTTGGGTGCAGATTTCTACAAAGTGCCAAGGGCTACAGCAGTGAGAATTCTCTCGGAGGTAAGGGAGAGCATTTTATGGATTTTCAAGCTGTTTTCTGAACGACAGCGTCAAAATGAACAGAGAGAATCAGGCTCTCTGTGCCCCTATGTTAGGTACGCAGCTTCACACACAGAGGTGTCTCTATAGGAGCCAAGAATGCTCCTGAGAGATGAGGTTCACTAGAGGTCTGCTACAGAGCATAGACCTGTCCATGTGGTCTTGCCTTCCCCTGTGCCTTTGGGCCCCGGGCTCGGCCCCAGCTCCGTGGAAAGAACCCCTGAGAAAATATCTTCAAGACCCGCTTTTCCCAGAGGCTGGGAACTGGAGTTCATAGGAGGAGAGAAAAGCAAGCCTCCTTCGGGCACGAAAGGCTGCCAACCTGCCTGTGTTTTGAAGCCTCTATTTGGAAGGAATGGGTTAGCTTCTCCTAAAGGAGACCTCCAGATCTGCTCAGAAGTCGGTAATTCCAGAGGCAGGGTGCTGGTTCCTGACTGCCCTTTGCCAGCCTTGCAAAGACATTCCAAGATTCTAGAGTTATATTCCATGAAGGAGCAGGCTTCGGGAATGTGCCAGAGGGGACTGGCTCCTTATTGGCCTCAGCTCAGCTATTGCCTTTCCATTCAAACTAGGACAAGGGCCTACTTTATGAAGTGTAAGGGTCTTCTTCTTTGAAACTGCCAAGGGCTACAGCAATGAGACCTCTGTCAAGGTGAGGGAAGCCTAAGAGGACGTATTCTCAAGCAGGTGCTTTGCCACAAAGCATCAGCACCCCACGGAGAGAACCAAGATCCCTGTTCCCCAATGTTGGGAGTGTAGCTTCACACACAGAGTTGTCTCTATAGGAGCCAAGAATGTTCCTGAGAGATTAGGTTCACTAAACCTCTCCTACAGAGTATAGACCTGTCCATGTGGTTTTTCCTTCCCCTGTGAGTTGGGTCCCCGAGGTCCACCACACCTCCGGGGAAACTGTCCCTGAGAAAAGATCTCCAGGAACCGCTTCGCTGAGGCTGGGAAACGCTGTTCACAGGAATTAAGGCAAGCGAATCTCCTGCAGAGAAAAAGAGGCCTTACTGTCCCTGGAGGAGCAGGCTGCCAGAGTGTGTGAAACCTGACTGTTGCCTTACTGGCCTCAGTTCCACCATTGCCTGTTCCTCCGAACTAGGACCCAGGCCTATATGGAGAAGCGTTTGGCTGCGGATTTCTACAAAGTGCCAAGGGCTACAGCAGCGAGAATTCTCTCAGCGGTAATGGAGAGCATTTTATGGATTCTCAAGCTGTTTTCTGAACGACTGCGTCAAAATGAACAGAGAGAATCAGGCTCTCTGTGCCCCTATGTTAGGTACGCAGCTTCACACACAGAAGTGTCTCTATAGGAGCCAAGAATGTTCCTGAGAGATGAGGTTCACTAGAAGTCTGCTACAGAGCATAGACCTGTCCATATGGTTTTGCCTTGCCCTGTGAGTTGGGTCCCCGAGGTCCGCCCCAGCTCAGGGGAAGGAGCCCCTGAGAAAAGATCTCCAGGGACCACTATTCCCCCAGGCTGGCAAACGCAGTTCACAGGAGGTAACGCAAGCGAGCCTCCTGCAAGGCACAACAGGTCTTAGTGTCCCTGGACGATCAGGCTGCCAGAGTGTGTGAGACATGACTGGTGCCTTACTGGCCTCAGCTCCGCCATTGCATGTTCCTCCGATCTAGGACCCAGGCCTACTAGGAGAAGGGTTTGGGTATGGAATTCTAAATACTGCCAAGGGTTATAGCAATGAGAACTGTGTCACGGGTAAGGAAGAGCATTGTATGGATTTTCAAGCTGTTGTTTGAACGACAGCTTCAAAGCTGCACAGAGAGAATCAGACTCTGTGTCTCCATGTTCGGTACACAGCTTCACAGACAGGGGTGTCTCCATAGGAAACAAGAATGTTCCTGACAGAGTGAGGTTCACTAGAGCTCTCCTAGAGAGCAAAGACTTGTCCATGTGGTTTTTCTTCCCCTGTGCGTTTGGGGCTCCAGGCTCGGCCCCAGCTCCGTGGAAACAACCCCTGAGAAAAGATCTTCAAGATCCGCTTTTCCCAGAGGCTGGGATGTGGGGTTCATAGGAGGCGGGAAAAGCAGGCCTCCTTCAGAGAGCAAGAGGCAGCCAAGCGGCCTGCGTTTTGAAGCCTCTACTTGGAAGAATGGGTTAGCTTCCCCTAAGGGAGACCTCCAGATCTGTTCAGAAGTCGGTAATTCCAGAGGCAGTGTGCAGGGTCCTGACTGCCCTTTGCCAACCTTGCAAAGACATTCCTAGATTCTACAGTTATCTTCCTGAAGAAGCAGGCTTTGGGAATATGTCGGACTTGACTGGCGCCTTATTGGCCTCAGCTCAGCTATTGCCTTTCCATTCAAAGTAGGACAAAGGCCTACTTTATGAAGGGTAAGGGTCTTCTTCTTTCCAAACTGCCGAGGGCTACAGCAATGAGACCTCCGTAAATGCGAGGGAAGCATAAGCGGATGGACTATCAGGAAGGTTCTTTGCCACCAAGCATCAGCACCCCACGGAGAGAATCAGGCTCCCTTTGCCCCTATGTGGGGTGTGTAGATTCACACACAGTGGTGTCTCTACAGGAGCCAAGAATGTTCCTGAGAGATGAGGCTCACAAGAGCTATCCTACAGAGTGCTCACCTGTACATGTGGTTTCACCTTCCCCTGTGAGTTGGGTCCCCGAGGTCCGCCCCAGCTCCGAGAAAACAGCCTCTGAGAAAAGATCTCCAGGAACCGCTTTTCGCCCAGGCTGGGAAAAGCTGTTCACAGGAAGTAAGGCAAGTGAGCCTCCTGCAGAGAAAAAGAAGCCTTACTGTCCCTGGAGGAGCAGGCTGCCAGAGTGTGTGAAAACTGACTGGTGCCATAATGGTCTTAGCTCCTCCATTGCTTGTTCCTCCGAACTGGGACTCAGGCCTACTTGGAGAAGGGTTTAGGTGCAGATTTCTACAAACTTCCAAGGGCTACTGCAATGAGAACTCTCTCAGAGGTAAGGGCGAGAATTGTATGGATTCTCAAGCTGTTTTCTGAACGACAGCATTAAACCTGCACAGAGAGAATCAGGCTCTCTGCCGCCATGTTGGGTACGCAGTTTCACACACAGAGGTGTCCGCATAGGAGCCAAGAACGTTCGTCAAAGACTGAGGTTCACTAGAGCTCTCTTAGAGAGCAAAGACTTGTTCATGTGGTTTTGCCTTCCCCTGTATGTGTGGGTCTCTGGGCATAACCCCAGCTCCGTGGAAACAACCCCTGAGCAAAGATCTCCAAGATCTGCTTTTCCCCCATGCTGGAAACCAGGGATCATAGGAGGCAGGAAAAGCAAGCCTCCTTCAGGCAAGAAGAGGCAGCCAACCGGCCTGTGTTTGGAAGCCTCTATTTGCAAGGAATGGGTTAGCTTCTCCAGAAGGAGACCTCCAGATCTGCTCAGAAGATAGATATTCCAGAGGCAGGGTCGAGGTTCCTGACTGCCCTTTGCCAGCCTTGCAAAGACATTCCTAGATTCTAGCAATATTTTCCATGAAGGAGCAGGCATCGGGAATATGTCACAGTTGACGGGTGCCTCACTGGCCTCAGCTCAGCTATTGCCTTTCCTTTCAAACTAGGATCAGGGCCTACTTGGTGAAGGGTAAGGGTCTGCTTCTTTCCCAACTGCCAAGAGACACAGCAATGAGACCTCTGTCAAGGCGAGGGAAGCGTAAGCGGATGGATTCTCAAACAGGTGCTTTGCCACAAAGCATCAGCACCCCATGGAGAGAATCAGGCTCCCTGTGCCCCTATGTTCGGTGTGTAGCTTTACACACAGAGGTGTCTCTGTACGAGCCAAGAATGTTCCTAAGAGATGAGACACACTAACGTCTCCTACAGAGCATAGACCTGTCCATGTGGTTTTTCCTTCCCCTGTGAGATGGGTCCCCGAGGTCCACCCCAGCTCTGGGGATAGAGGCCCTGAGAAAAGATCTCCAGGAACCGCTGTTTGCCCAGGCTGGGAAACGCAGTTCACAGGAGGCCAGGCAAGCGAGCCTCCCACAGGGAAAAATAGGCCTTACTGTCCCTGGAGGAGCACGCTGCCAGAGTGTGTGACACCTGACTGGTGCCTTACTGACCTCAGCTCCGCCACTGCATGGCCATCCAAACCAGGACCCAGGCCTACTTGGAGAAGGGTTTGGGTGCGGATTTCTAAAAACTGCCAAGGGTTACAGCAATGAGAAGTCTCTCAGAGGTAAGGGAGAGCATTGTATGGATTCTTAAGCTGTTGTTTGAATGACAGCTTCAAAGCTGCAAAGGGAGAATCAGGCCCTGTGTGCCCCCTTGTTGGGTACGCAGCTCCACACACAGAGGTATCCCCGTGGAATCCAAGACTTTCCTCACATACTGAGGTTAACTAGAGTTCTCCTACAGAGCAAAGACTTGTCCATGTGGTTTTGCCTTCCTCTGTGCGTGTGGGTCTCCGGGCTCGGCTCCAACTCCGATGAAATAGCCCCTGAAAAAAGATCTCCAAGAACCACTTTTCCCGCAGGCGGGAAGCGGAGTTCACAGGAAGCGGAACAAGCAAGCCTCCTTCGGGCAAGTAGATGCAGCCAACTAGCCTGTGTTTGGAAGCCTCTACTTGGAAGGAATGGTTAGCTTCTCCAAAAGAAGACCTCCAGATCTGCTCAGAAGATGGAAATTCCAGAGGCAGGGTCGAGGTTCCTGACTGTCCTTTACCAGCCTTGCAAAGACATTTCTAGATTCTAGCGTTATTTTCCATGAAGGAGCAGGCTTCAGGAATATGTCAGACTTGACTGGCGCCTTACTGGCCTCAGCTCAGCTATCGCCTTTCCGTTCAAACTAGGACAAGGGCCTACTTGGTGAAGGGTAAGGGTCTGCTTCTTTCCAAACTGCCAAAGGCTACAGCAAAGAGACCTCTGTCAAAGAGAGGGAAGTGGAAGCGGATGGATTCTCAAACAGGTGCTTTGCCACAAAGCATCTGTACCCCACGGAGAGAATCAGGCTGCATTTGCCCCTATGTTGGGTGTGTAGCTTCAAACACAGAGGTGTTTCTATAGGAGCCCAGAATGTTCCTGGGAGATGAGGTTCACTAGAGCTCTGCTACAGAGCATAGACCTGTCCATATGGTTTTGCCTTCCCCTGTGAGTTGGGTTCCCGATGTTCGCCCCAGCTCCGAGGAAGAAACCCCTGAGAAAACACCTCCAGGAACTGCTTTTCGTCCAGACTGGGAAACGCAGTTCACAGAAGGCAAGGCAAGCGAGCCTCCTGCAGAGAAAAAGAGGCCTTACTGCCCCTGGAGGAGCAGGCTGCAAGAGTGTGTGAGACCTGACTGGTGCCTTACTGGCCTCAGCTCCGCCATTGCATGTTCCTCTGAACTAGGACCCAGGCCTACTAGGAGAAGGGTTTGGGTGCGGATTTCTAAAAAACTGCCAAGGGCTACAGCAATGAGAACTCTCTCAGAGATAAGGGAGAGAATTGTATGGATTCTCAAGCTGTTTTCTGAACAACAGCGTTAAACCTTCACAGAGGGAATCAGGCTCTCTGACCCCATAAGTTGTCCCTGTAGGAACCAAGAACGTTCGTCAAAGACTGAGGTTCACTAGAGCTCTCTTAGAGAGCAAAGACTTGTTCATGTAGTTTTGCTTTCCTCTGTATGTGTGGGTCTCCGGGCATAACCTCAGCTCCGTGGAAACAACCCCTGAGCAAAGATCTCCAAGATCTGCTTTTCCCCCATGCTGGGAACCAGGGATCATAGGAGGCAGGAAAAGCAAGCCTCCTTCGGGCAAGAAGAGGCAGCCAACTAGCCTGTGTTTGGAAGCCTATATTTGCAAGGAATGGGTTAGCTTCTCCAGAAGGAGACCTCCAGATCTGCTCAGAAGATAGATATTCCAGAGGCAGGGTCGAGGTTCCTGACTGCCCTTTGCCAGCCTTGCAAAGACATTCCTAGATTCTAGCGCTATTTTCCATGAAGGAGCAGGCATCGGGAATATGTCAGAGTTGACGGCTGCCTTACTGGCCTCAGCTCAGCTATTGCCTTTCCTTTCAAACTAGGATCAGGGCCTACTTGGTAAAGGGTAAGGGTCTGCTTCTTTCCAAACTGCCAAGGGACACAGCAATGAGACCTCTGTCAAGGCGAGGGAAGCGTAAGCGGATGGATTCTCAAACAGGTGCTTTGCCACAAAGCATCAGCACCCCACGGAGAGAATCAGGCTCCCTGTGCCCCTATGTTCGGTGTGTAGCTTTACACACAGAGGTGTCTCTGTACGAGCCAAGAATGTTCCTAAGAGATGAGACACACTAACGTCTCCTACAGAGCATAGACTTGTCCGTGTAGTTTTGCCTTCCCCTGTGAGTTTGGTCCCCGAGGTCCACCCCAGCTCCGGGGAAACAACTCCTTAGAAAAGATCTCCAGGAACCGCTTTTCGCCCAGGCTGGGAAACGCAGTTCACAGGAGGCAAGGCAAGGAGACTCCTGCAGGGAAAAAGAGGCCTTACTGTCCCTGGAGGAGCAGGCTACCAGAATGTGTGACACCTGACTGGTGCCTTACTGACCTCAGCTCCGCCATTGCATGGCCATCCAAACCAGGACCCAGGCCTACTTGGAGAAGGGTTTGGGTGCGGATTTCTAAAAACTGCCAAGGGCTACAGCAATGAGAACTCTCTCAGAGGTAAGGGAGAGCATTGTATGGATTCTCAAGCTGTTGTTTGAATGACAGCTTCAAAGCTGCAAAGAGAGAATCAGTCTCTCTGTGCCCCCTTGTTGGGTACGCAGCTTCACACACAGGGGTGTCTCCATAGGAGTCAAGAACGTTCCTGACAGAGTAAGTTTCACTTAGAGGTCTCCTGGAGAACAAAGACTTGTCCATGTGGTTTTCCTTCCCCTGTGCAATTGGGTCTCTGGTCTCGGCCCCAGCTCCATGGAAAAAACCCCTGAGAAAAGATCTTCAATATCCGCTTTTCCCAGAGCCTGGGAAGCTGGGTTCATAGGAGGCAGGAAAAGCAAGCCTCCTTCGGGCACGAAGAGGCAGCCGACCGGCCTGTTTTTGGAAGTCTCAATATGGAAGGAATGAGTTAGATTCTCCTAAAGGAGACCTCCAGATCTGCTTAGAAGTCGGTAATTCCAGAGGCAGGGTGCAGGCTCCTGACTGCCCTTTGCCAGCCTTGCAGAGACATTCCTAGATTCCAGCGTTATTTTCCATGAAGGAGCAGGCTTCGGGAATATGTCAGACTTGACTGGCGCCTTATTGGCCTCAGCTCAGCTCTTGCCTTTCCTTTCAAACTAGGACAAGGGCCCACTTTATGAAAGGTAAGGGTCCTCTTCTTTCCAAACTGCCAAGGGACACAGCAATGAGACCTCTGTCAAGGCGAGGGAAGCGTAAGCGGATGGATTCTCAAACAGGTGCTTTGCCACAAAGCATCAGCACCCCACGGAGAGAATCAGGCTCCCTGTGCCCCTATGTTCGGTGTGTAGCTTTACACACAGAGGTGTCTCTGTACGAGCCAAGAATGTTCCTAAGAGATGAGACACACTAACGTCTCCTACAGAGCATAGACTTGTCCGTGTAGTTTTGCCTTCCCCTGTGAGTTTGGTCCCCGAGGTCCACCCCAGCTCCGGGGAAACAACTCCTTAGAAAAGATCTCCAGGAACCGCTTTTCGCCCAGGCTGGGAAACGCAGTTCACAGGAGGCAAGGCAAGGAGACTCCTGCAGGGAAAAAGAGGCCTTACTGTCCCTGGAGGAGCAGGCTACCAGAATGTGTGACACCTGACTGGTGCCTTACTGACCTCAGCTCCGCCATTGCATGGCCATCCAAACCAGGACCCAGGCCTACTTGGAGAAGGGTTTGGGTGCGGATTTCTAAAAACTGCCAAGGGCTACAGCAATGAGAACTCTCTCAGAGGTAAGGGAGAGCATTGTATGGATTCTCAAGCTGTTGTTTGAATGACAGCTTCAAAGCTGCAAAGAGAGAATCAGTCTCTCTGTGCCCCCTTGTTGGGTACGCAGCTTCACACACAGGGGTGTCTCCATAGGAGTCAAGAACGTTCCTGACAGAGTAAGTTTCACTTAGAGGTCTCCTGGAGAACAAAGACTTGTCCATGTGGTTTTCCTTCCCCTGTGCAATTGGGTCTCTGGTCTCGGCCCCAGCTCCATGGAAAAAACCCCTGAGAAAAGATCTTCAATATCCGCTTTTCCCAGAGCCTGGGAAGCTGGGTTCATAGGAGGCAGGAAAAGCAAGCCTCCTTCGGGCACGAAGAGGCAGCCGACCGGCCTGTTTTTGGAAGTCTCAATATGGAAGGAATGAGTTAGATTCTCCTAAAGGAGACCTCCAGATCTGCTTAGAAGTCGGTAATTCCAGAGGCAGGGTGCAGGCTCCTGACTGCCCTTTGCCAGCCTTGCAGAGACATTCCTAGATTCCAGCGTTATTTTCCATGAAGGAGCAGGCTTCGGGAATATGTCAGACTTGACTGGCGCCTTATTGGCCTCAGCTCAGCTCTTGCCTTTCCTTTCAAACTAGGACAAGGGCCCACTTTATGAAAGGTAAGGGTCCTCTTCTTTCCAAACTGCCAAGGGCTACAGCAATGAGACCTCTGTCAAGGCGAGGGAAGCGTAAGCTGATAGATTCTCAAGCAGGTGCTTTGCCACAAAGCATCAGCACCCCACGGAAAGAATCTGGCTCCCTTTGCCCCTACGTTGCGTGTGTAGCTACACACACAGAGGTGTCTCGATAGGAGCCAAAAATGTTCCTGAGAGAGGAGGTTCACTGTTGGGGGCCAGAGTGAGGCACTCCGCCCATGGCAAAGGTCATGAGGAAGGAGGCTCGACATACGCAAAGGCGGGATCGAGCCTCAGGAGTCCCCCTGGAAATCCTCGAGCATCTACCCCCATCACCAGAGCCTGCCTACCTTACTACTTTGTGCTCTCACCTACACCTCTGACTTTACGGGGGGCTGTCCCCCACCACCTCTTTCGGAGAAGGAGTTAACCTAGAGCTCCAGTTGATAAAAACCCCTGGGTGTGACAAGAGTGTTTTAACCTACAAACTCCTCTGAAGGTTCTCTAGCCTGCCTGACAGGCTTGTCCGGCCACATGTGATTGCTCACAGCCTCCCAACCATGAGAGGCACGAGATGCTTTAAACCTTCTAAAAACAGGTTCCTTAGAAAAGTTAGAAAATTATTAGTATAAGTATAATGGGCTGATTAGAAATCATATTGGTGAAGGGTTTTTCATTTGTTGAGCTGATGTTTACAGCTAAGTCTCCACATCCCCTGCCCTTATACACATTAATGAATATATAGAAGAAATAAGTATTAACCTTTGATATAAATCACGTTAGACCTTAGGCTAAGTAAATTCTTTCCTTAACTAAAACCCACTACACCCTCACCCTATAGGAATGTAACTTTATTTGGGTGGCGTCTGTTTTAAGAATAATCACCCCTGGAGAAATAAGTGTCCTGGTTGACTGACCGCTGTCACAAGGAGAGGGTCGTAAATTGTCAGCAGGCCCCCCGGCCAGAAGATGATGTAACACCCCCAAGACCTCTGTATACTTTTGTATGAAGCACCTGACTTTGATAAAAGTCAGGACTGCTGACCCCACGTGACTTTGGCATAACATCTCAGTGTATAAAAGTAGACCATGGAAAATAAAGAATTGGGATCAGTTTCTCGAAATACTGGTCTCCCCATGTCTCTCTCTCTCTCTCTCTCTCACTCTGGTTGAGTCTCCATCTGGAGCGCGGAACCCACCAAGCTTACTAATTTTGCCTGGGCTTCTAAGATCCGACCGGGGAGGCCTCAGTGTCTCCTCTCCTTCGGGAGAACGGAAGGACGCCTGCGGCCTACGTAAGTGGTGCAAGCTTCTTGTCTTGAAGTTTTATTGGTCCCCCGCGTAAACCAAGCTACTCAGCCTCTTTTCTCCACTGAATTTTCCTACTGAGCTATCCTCATTTTATTACTCTTTATATCCTTAATTAACGTTTAATTAAGCAGTTGTTCCCTGACCCTCGCCTACGCCGTCTCTGCTTCGAATACCCTGGATCAGCTGGGGCTGGACCCCGGCAGTTCACTAGAGATCTCCTACAGAGCATAGACCTGTCCATTTGGTTTTGCCTTCCCCTGTGAGTTGGGTCCCCGAGGTCCGCCCCAACTCCGGGGAAACAGCCCCTGAGAAAAGATCTCCAGGAACTGCTTTCCGCCCAGGCTGGGAAACGCTGTTCACAGGAAGTAAGGCAAGCGAGCCTCCTGAAGGGAAATAGAGGCCTTACTGTCCCTGGAGGAGCAGGCTGCCAGAGTGTGTGACACCTGACTGGTGCCTTACTGGCCTCAGCTCCGCTATTGCATGTTCATCTGAACTTGAACCCAGGCCTACTTGGAGAAGTGTTTGTGTGCCGATTTCCAGAAACTGCGAAGGGCTACAGCAATGATAACTCTCTCAGTGGTAAGGGAGAGCATTGTGTGAATTCTCAATTTGTTGTTTGAACGACAGCGTCAAAGCTGCACAGAGAGAATCAGGTCTCTGTGTCTCTATGTTGGCTATGCAGCTTCCCACACAGAGATGTCCCCGTTGGAGCCAAGAACATTCCCCATAGAGTGAGGTTCACTAGAGCACTCCTAGAGAGCAAAGACTTATCCATGCGGTTTTCCCTTCCCCTGTGCGTGTGGGTCTCCGGGATCGGCCCCTGCTCCGTGGAAACAGCCTCTGAGAAAAGATCTCCAAGAACCTCTTATCCCCCAGGCTGGGAAGCGGAGTTCGCAGGAGGTGGGATAAGCAAGCTTCCTTCGGCAAGAAGAGACAGCCAACCGGCCTGTGTTCGGAAGCCTATATTTGCAAGGAATGGGTTAGTTTCTCCTGACCGAGACCTCCGGATGTGCTGAGAAGATAGAAATTCCAGAGGCAGGGTCGAGGTTCCTGACTGCCCTTTGCCAGCCTTGCAAAGACATTCCCAGATTCTAACGTTATTTTCCATGAAGGAGCAGGCATCGGGAATATGTCAGACTTGACTGGCGCCTTACTGGCCTCAGCTCAGCTACTGCCTTTCCATTCAAACAAGGACAAGGGCCTACTTGGTGAAGGGTAAGGGTCAGCTTCTTTCCAAACTGCCAAGGACTACAGCAATGAGACCTCTGTCAAGGTGAGGGAAGCCTATGCGGATGGATTCTTAGCAGGTGCTTTGCCACAAAGCATCAGCACCCACGGAGAGAATCAGACTCCCTTTGCCACTATGTTGGGTGTGTAGCTTCATGCACAGAGGTGTCTCTGTAGAAGCCAAGAATGTTCCTGAGAGATGAGGTTCACTAGAGCTCTCCTACAGAGCATAGACCTGTCCATGTGGTTTTGTCTTCCCCTGTGAGTTGGGCCCCCGAGGTCCGACCCAGCTCCAGGGAAACAG